>NC_090933.1:1097166853-1097471873 GCF_040938575.1 Ambystoma mexicanum
CAATACGGGGCCACTCGGGAACGGAAGTATAGGTAAATTTAACAAAGGTGCAACTATCGGTGCAGGGGGAAGGGGTGGCGCGATAGGCGGAGGAACAATAACCAAAGGACTAGGAACAATAGGCTGTACAGGGGGAACAGGAATAGCAACAGGAACAACAGCAGGAATGGGCAGAGCGCCCAAAACAGGAGAATACGGAGGTGGCGCTGAGGCATCGGGCCTGTGTTCATTTAATAATTTCTCAATAAATTCCTCAGAAACATGGAAATCTTTAGAGGGATACATTTTCTGGATCCCGAGTGAAAAGGCTCTATCCATATTTTTAACTGATTCTGACCGCTTTTCTTTATCATATAATAATGCTTTTTCAGCGTTTGTATTATGACGACGTGCATATTTACCCCTACTTTTAAGCTGCTGTAATGCTTCTTTCTTCCAATTCTGTAACACATCAAAGGCTGCTGGGCTAGCCTTTTTCTTTAACAAGATCGATTCTAAGTATTCAATACGGGGGATCTCAAAACTACCGTTGATTGGCCACTGAAATTCGGAGGCATGTCTGGTCTGTCTGAGCCAAATATCATTAAATACTATACTTCCAATGCCATACTTACAGTACATAGTACACGCCGGCGACCTCTCCTGTGGTGCCGGGCGGCTAAATTCCAAGGATTGTCGATCACTGCGGAACAGAGCCCTAAAGCAGCTAGACAATTTCCCAGGCATTTCACAAAAAATTGGTGTTACCTGGTTCAATATTTGTGTCTGCAGATACAATACGCCAAATTCAAATTGTCAGGGTTAAATTAAGAGCCGGGTCACGACTGCACCTGACCAAACCTAAGGAGGACCGTACGGTTTACCAAAGAACTTACCTAACGAATTTTACCTTGTGTTTGGTGGTTTCGGCAAATCTGCCCGCCTCAAAATTGGACCCTCGTCAAGATGCCGTGTCAGACCACACGACTATCGTCCAAGGATCGGATCGTGCAGCTGGCGAGGTATCGCGTCTCGATCGGTCGGGCCCACAGAATCACACCGTCCGATCCCGGTTCGATAGTCTGCGTCAACCTTCAATGATCCGGCATCAATCTTGAGGGTCCCTATTCGGGCGCCAACTGTGGAAACAGAAAAATTGATATGAGGCCGGGAAGCCCAAAGGAAACACACCAACACAGGTTACAAAGGACATACAAAGCGCTTTATTCAAAGATGCAACAATTAGCAAAAGTAAATTGACAAACGGATAGCTGTTCGGCCCTCAGAGTAACAGAACGAACTATCAACGGTAGTTCGCCGTGTTAGTGTGAGAGACCGTACATTGGGATACTCGAGTTTTTATACTTTTTATCCAGCTCTGGCCAACCCCCTCGCGGGTTAACCAGGCCTAGTGTTTGTTGCCAGGTCAATCCCATAATGTATGCATTTTGATCAGTTTCGCTGATACAGTTGTTCATTTACACATAGGTCAGGGATAGGACAAGGGGGGTCATTACGACCCAGGCGCTAATTGCGCCAACTTTACCATCATGGTGTAAACTATGTTTACACCATGGTGGATGGCGGATTTACCGCCCCATTCCAAGGTGAGTGGGGCGGTAAATCCCCATTTCCCATTTTCCCTTCCCCATTCCCATTTTTGCCCCATAGGGCATAATGGGAGTGGGGAAGGCGCTAATTACGCCACCGTAAATTACGGTGGCATAATTAGCATCATGGCAGGTTAGCGCCATGGATTTTAACGGCTGCTAAGAGCAGCCGTTAAAATCAGAATAGGCGTTAAGGGTTAACGACGGCATTAACCCTTAACGCCTGGGTCGTAATGAGGCCCAAGGTCTCAGTTCGCGACCCCAACAAGTGGCCTGCGGGCATATTACTTATTCATGTGTGCGGAGGTCACAACGGCCAGAAACCCACTCGAAATGTCATTCGGCCTCCATTTTGTTGTTTTGGGTGACTTCCACACTACAAGAGAACCTAAAATGGCGGCTACATCCAAGATGGCGATTTACACAATACATTAAGGTCAAGACCTTGCCGCGGAATCTATTTACACGATGTTTTAGACAACTTGGCGTAGGCCAACATACATTCAAACAATGCGATAGGAGGTATAATATTATTTCGATTTCCACAGTCTAACAGTTTCAACGTGGGAATGGCTGGATCTTTTGGGAGTTTACAGAACATGGCTTCACTGATGAAGCTCTTACCGTTCGTTGTTCACGCACACTTGGGCGAGAATAGAGTCCTTCCCATCATTTAACTGAATAGGGTTGCACAACTGCTCTCCAATTTTCTGAATGTCAGCCAAGCTTTGAGCTGGTTTCTCATCATTTTGGACTTTATAAGTGGGATTTTGTGATTGGAAATGTGCATAGAATTTCAGAGTAGTCCCTTCCAATGTGGAATGCCACTTGAGAATGGAAGGAAGGTTGATTTTTTCAGAATTAGAGAGGACTTCCCATCACAAGTTTGTTGTCTTACTGCAATTACTGTCACATCAGGGATTTGGTTATTTTGGAAATGGAATTCAATTTGGTCGGGTTTCTGTTCAACCATGTGGTATGTGCCATTTAAAATAACGTGGTTGACACTATGTTTTAATTGTATTGGTCGGTTAGTCTGGGTCCAGAGGAGCTTGTTTACAAAATCGATTAGGGGGGACAATCTAAGCAGGATGTCATTCCCTAGTAAACATGGTGTACCCTCTGGAGTCACAACTATGACCGGGTGCTTCACCTTGTGTTGCCCAAATTTAATGTCTAAATCTGCAGTCTCCTCAACAGGAATCTCATTCCCATCGAAGTTCTGAAGTTGTCCGGGAAGAGGGGTAATAGGGATTTGGTATTTCTCCCCCCTTCCTGAATTCAGCTGATCAAAGGCCCTTTTTGACAGAAGGGTGGCTTCGGATCCAGGGTCCACAATTGCCAAAAATGTACATTGCCCCTGTATTTGGACCGGGGCATAACATCTTCCCTCTTTCTCCTCAAGGGGGCAAAGATAATGTGCATTTTTGGCCAATTGGTGGGTTCATTTCGTTGCTCTGGATTGTGACAGATAAGTGATTTGGGCAGGATTTTGTTTGGGATCTTCCGAACCAGTAAGAAAAAGGTGACATTTGGAGATGGGGGGAATTTTGGGCTCTCCGGGTTCTGATTCTGGGATGCCACCCCCCCTTTTTGGAGGCAGTCAGCAGAATTGGTTTCAACACAGTGATTTTCTTGCTGGTCATTCTGCGATTCAATGTTGGGCGGTTTTAACTCGGCCCCCACATCTACCCAGTCTTGATTAGGATTTCTTGGGACCCATTTATCTTTGGGAGGTGTTCCCCCATACCTGAAGGAGAAGATCCTTTTCCCAGAATCATCTGAGGACCCCTCTGCTTCAAATTGGAAGATTCAAACCTCCTCCACAAAATGGGCCTTTTCAGGCTCTTTATTTCTCCTACCTGCCCTCTGTTCCTTAGGTTGCAGACCTTCGGGGGCAGGAGATTCTGGTTCCGGTTTCTGGGTTTTCAGGGGCTTTTCACAAGTGGGAAAGGAAGCTTCCTCTGAGGCTTTACATCCCCCTTCCCCCCTTGCCTCCTCCCTGGGAACCGGTGGGTTGTTGGGGTCCTCTCCCGATCATTGATCTGGAGCACCAGACCCTTGTTTTGAGGAGTTCTGAGTGGCCATGTTCATTTGAGGGTTTTGCTACGCCCTTAACATGCGACCCACATCCTGTGCCAAGTTCTGGACCTGGCGCTCCAGTTGGGACACCCGCTCTGACTGCTACAGGGTTCTTTTGTCTACCCTAGGTTGATCACGGGGAGGGTAACTGTCCCTTCTGCCATAATACCCTTGGTTGGGATAGTTTTGGTACCCCTCCACCCTTGGCCTCCCCTCTCCCGGATTGGGCTGTCTGGGCTCAGGAAAGTGGGGAAAGAAAGAAGGGTTGTTTTGGGGGTTGATGTTTGGCGGGTACCGGGGAAAGAAACTCCGCCCGGTGTTTGGGGGATTACTGCCCTTCTGGGGAAAGTGAGAAGGGAAGTTTCCTGGGTTGGCGGCTGCCTGGTTGGACCCCCCCTGGGCTGGGGTTAGTCCACACATAGCCCAGGATGGGTCTGTTGCCCTTTTAACGGGGCTGATGTAGTCAGGGGAGTTAGGGGTCCCATTAGTGGGGTTACTTCCCTGACTTCCTGTTTGGGATTGGCCCGAGGGCCTTCTGGGTCTTTGATTGGTAGGATTTTGTGCAGGAATGTTTTTAGGCCCACCATCTCCAGATTTAAAATGGGGGCAACCTTCACCTCCACCACCTTAGCAGCAGCAGGGGTGTTGGTTGGTTTTGGGCTTTTATTGGCACTTTTATTTTCTACTGGCTTTTGCACTTCGTAGATGCCAGTTGCTTGTTCAATCACCCAGTCTAGTGATCTTTTCTCATGAAAGTTCCTCACCAGCTGGGTCATAATGTATTTAGGGAGGGCATGAAAAAAGGTATTGATAAATTCCCTACTGTCTGTGCGCACACTCCTGGTGGTCTGCGCAAAGGCACGTTTCAGCTCTTGGACAAATTCTTGTGGGGCCTGGTCTTCCCCACATTGCAGATTGTAGGCTGCCTTGCGGGCCTCTTGAGGGTTTCTGTGTATTGAGAAATGCTTTAAGATGGCCGCCCTATAGGTGGGCCATCTTAAATGGTTCTGATCCTCCAGCCCCTCAAAGAGGCTGGAGTATTCAGGTGCAAATATCCACTTGGCATACTGAAAGTCTCCATCATTTGCTCAAACAATTTGAGGTGCTCCCAAACTGAATATTTGGCATTTTTATGGTAGGGCGTTATGCCGCTCCTAATAGCCTTGATTTGCTTCACGGGATGTTTCAGTAGGGCCCTCTTGATTTTGTTGGCCTTTTTAGTTTTGGTCACCCTTGTCCACTCATCCTCTGACTCAGAGGCACTGCTGCCAGAGGTGGCTGTCTGATCCTCTAGGCTTTCCCTGATTCTGCAGGCTTGGGAATGGCTGGCAGAATGTGGGGGCCTCATCTCTTGAGACCTGTGGTGCTCAGAAGAGTCTTCTGACTCTCCCTTGCTCCCAGGATTGGCTGAGTACCCTCCCCACTGTCCTAGCTGGGAAGAGGTTTTTAAAATGCTCTTTGTGGGCCTAGTCTCATGGAATTCCCCACCAAATTTGACTGACTGATCTCTTGGTAGGTGATATTTTTGAGGTTCCAGTTCTCTGATTCTCCCCTCACTGGAGTCTCTCTGATCAGAGAGGCTGGCCCTAATATTTGGGAACCTGTACATAGATGCCTGCCCATCCATTCCTGGGAGGCGCTTATCTGTCAGTCCCATATCTCCCATTGTATTGAAGTCTACCATCCCGTGGCCGTTGGTTCATATGAGCCAGTGGACATGAGGGTGACAGAGTCCATGGAACTGAAGAGATTGAAGTCCCTGATGGTAGGGGTTCTGAGATTATGCTCAGGGGTTTCTCTTTCTCATTTTACCTCATCTCTTTCAGCCCGTACTCCCAGATGACATGCCAAAATCTGACTCTTTTGTTCCTCTATTAAGGCCTTACAGGTCTCTATGATTTGTTCTTGCATGGCTATCTGTTTGTGGGGCCTGTAATTCTTTTCACAGAGAGCCCCATTGTCTCTCTGTGCTTCCTGCCTGCATTGGGAGTATTGGGCCATTTTTTGCTGCAGGAGACGCACCTCCTGAGTTTGGTCCTTATTAGTCTGATTGTTCTTTGCCAAAGCATCCTCCACCCGCCTGGTGTGCTCTAACAGCTTTTCATAATCAGATTTCCCCAAACCCTTGAAGGGCCAGCTTACTTTCCTCCAACTTTGTTTTTAAATGTCTGACTTCCTAGCCTAAGAAGTCCCTCTCCTGACTTAGAGTGGCCCTCTGCTCAGCCAGGCCGTCCCTCTGTTTTTTGAATGCACCAGCTTTCTGGCAATCCTCATCTGCTTGGGATTCTAGGTCTTTAATAATTAATGTATTATTTTCCCCTTTTAATTGGTCTATCTGGTCTTGTAAAACAACCATCTGTTCTGCACAGACTCTGTTAAAAGTTAATTGTTGCACCAGTTTTTGTTGACTCTGTTTTAAAGAGTCCAACCTTTCCTGACACTCTTTTTGCAGTGTCTGTTCCTGGGCATCTTGCTCTGCATTCTTTTGCAGTAAGAGAGCCAGATCTTCGTGGAGTTTGGTGTCATACTGCCTAGCCTCTGTTTCAGATTCTTGGCTATCCTGGAGTCTTTGCTCTGCAGAGTCCAGATTGGTCTGGATTTTCTGCAGTGCTTCCCCTTGCCTCTTTGTGAAATCTACATGATCTGCATACTTTTCCTGTATGACTCCTATGTGGAGGTAAAGGTAGGCCGCTATTTTGGCGATTTTGCACTGCTCCTCTTTTATTTTAGGGGTCATATTTAATTCGCTAAGTGCTTGATGTAATGGACCCTTGTCCTGCCAGGTATCTAGGTTGATTTCAGTGATTTGCTGATGTATTCCCTGCAGCCATACCTGTTCGTCGTGTTCTGGACATTCACCCCTGACAATTTGTGCAGTAGGTGTTCGCTAGCAATATTGATTTCCACTGGGGTCGCTATTCCGGAAATATTAATTTCCTTCTGACTTTCTCAGGGTTCTTTTACTTTTGCAATCAGTGCCCTTTGAATATTTCTTTTGAGAGGTGCTTGTACAGTATGGTAACCCAACAAGGTGTATTTACCCCGTCGGCTAGCACGCTGTGTTAGACTGTCACGAGTGGTATGTCAAATTCCGGATCCCGGCACCGAGCCCCCAAGCTGTAAATGATTTCAATTCGGCACACACCCAAGTCACGGCCAGCGTGTAGTGCACAACTGAAACTCTTATTTATTTGTATCTATAAATTGAGTTTGAATATCTCGCACAGACCCAATACCTTCATCCATTATGCAAGCATCTCTCATTTCCCTCGAAGCATACATGTCCGTGCTAAGGTCTGTGGCCGTTTGGCTATCAAATCCGCAAAAGCGTTCCCTTTGCCTACATCATCTATGACCTTGCGATGTGCTGCACATTTCATGATCACTAACTGTTTAGGGAGTGAGAGTGCCGAAAGTAATCGCACTATCAAGGGGCCATGCTGAATCTTAGTCCCATGTGAGGTCAGGAACCCTCTTTCCAACCAAAGCTTTCCGAAGTTGTGAGCCACACCAAATGCGTACTGGCTATCAGTATATATATTGACTCTTCGCCCTTGGGAAAGTTCACAAGCTCGGGTCAACGCTATAATCTGTGCGGCCTGCGCAGAGTTATGCGAAATTCTCTTAGTTTCGAAAACTTTGCTCAATGTAGTAACTGCATAAGCAGCTGTAGATGTACCATTCGAAAGTTTGAAGCAGGAGCCATCACAAAACAGCTCCCCTTCTGCATTATCCAAAGGAGTATCTATGAGATCTATCCTGCCCTTCGTTTCTTGTTCAGTGGTATACAGGCAGTCATGTAATTCTTCGTCACCGCAAACAGTGTTTTGCGGGAAAGGTAAGAGTTCAGCCGGATTGAGAACACAACACCTCTTAATTTGAATATGAGGGGCAAACAGAATTAGTTCATACCTTGTTAACCGTGCTGAGGTGAGGTGTTGCGTTTGGGTTTTGTTCAATAAAATATCAACAGAGTGAGGTACCATCAAAATCAAATCATGGCCTAGGACCATTCCCTCACTCTGTTTTACAGACGCGGCAGCAGCAGCGACAGCGCGCAAACATCTTGGCAAAGCGCATGCAACAGGATCAAGGGCGGAGGAGTAGTAGCCGCACGGCCTATTCTTCCCTCCGTGTTCCTGTGTTAACGCAGCCAAAGCACATCCATCACATTCATGCACAAACAACACAAAGGCCTTGTCATAATTTGGAGTACCCAGAACCGGTGCCGAACATAGCGCGGTTTTGAGAAGCTCAAATGATCGTTGATGTTCCGATTCCCATGGCAGTGGCAGAGAAATGCCCTTCTTCGTCAAAGCCAACATCGGTTTTATCACTAGTGCGAAATTCGGGATCCACAACCTACAGTAAGAAGCCATACCTATCAGGGCTCTGACTTCCTTCTGTGTATTTGGAACAGACATGCCAGAAATGTGTTTTATTCTTTCAGGTGTCAATCTTCTCCCCTCCTTTGACAGGAGGTAGCCTAGATAGGCAACCTCCTGACAACAATATTGAAATTTTTTAAGCAAAGCTTTGTGACCATTTTTAGCTAGATGAACAAGCAACAGTATAGTGCCTTCTTTACAGGCATTCTCAGAATCTGCGGCCAAAAGTAAATCGTCAACATATTGAAGCAGCGTGCAAGTAGGTGGCAATACAAGGGTGTCGAGCTGCTCTTTTAAAGCTCTACTATAAATACTGGGACTTTCAGTATACCCTTGAGGTGCCCTTGTAAATGTAAATGAGCGTCCCCCCAAGGTGAACGCAAACAGATATTTGCTTTCTTTATGTATAGGGATACTAAAGAAAGCGTTTTTTAGATCCACAACGCTG
Organism: Ambystoma mexicanum; assembly: GCF_040938575.1. Taxonomy (NCBI): domain Eukaryota; kingdom Metazoa; phylum Chordata; class Amphibia; order Caudata; family Ambystomatidae; genus Ambystoma; species Ambystoma mexicanum. The sequence continues at coordinate 1,097,175,361 of NC_090933.1, forward strand.
AAGTGCGTAGCCGTAGCAGGGATCATTGTTAATATCGTCGTCACATCAGGCACAATTGGAAATTGTGGGGCGACCACTCGGTTAATAGCACAAAGATCAATTATAAACCGGTATGGAATTGCATTGTCGCCTTTCTTATATACGGGTAAGATCGGACTGTTACACAAACTACCTGTAATCTCCTCGATCACCCCACGATGTACAAAATCGGAGACAATGCATTTCAAAGCACGTTCACCTTCGACTGATATTTTATACTGCAGGATGCGTGGCAGTTTCACCCCATGTTTCAGGACTATTTTAACAGGCTCAATCTGTAACATTCCAACATCATTGTCGTCCACCGCCCACAAACATTCCAGGACAATGCTGAACTCGGGAGGTAAAGGTCGAATCAAGAACTGAGAATTAGGAAGTTGCTGTGGTGAAACTGTTAGCCGTACTCCATCCGAAGAACAATGAATTACTGCGTTCAATTTCTTTAACAAATTCAACTCCAGCAAATTCTCTCCACAGTTCGAAGTCAGAAGAAAAGGACAATGGTCCGTGAAGAAACGGATACCGGTGCAGAAACCGGACATACAGTTGGTATACCGGAAAACCCTACGGAAACATTTGTTTTCCCTGACAGTGGGATGTTTGGAACCCAAGAATGATCAATGGAGCACTTCTGTGCTCCAGTGTCAATCAAAAACTGGTGTTTCCTATTCCCTACTAATAATTCAACGTAGGGGCCTTTCTGATTAACGGGAATAGGTGAAGGTTCCAAACCCTGCTTCGGGCAATCCTAATGAAATAGAGCCTCATCAGAAGGAAGCTCTTCAGAAAGGTAGGCAGCAGAAGGGTGATCAAATATGTTTCTCGAGTCCATACTCGAGATCTGATTTTCCCGTGAAAAAGGTTGCTGAGAATCTTGTAAAAGCTGACCTCTGTCAGGGCCCCCTGCTCCAGGGCGGCCCCTAGGTCATCTACCCATACCCCCAAACGCACTGCTTGACCTCTGGCGAAGGACAGGGCACTGTGCTCGCCAATGACCTTCCTGGCGGCAATAAGCACATTGATTAATATTTACAGGACTCAGAGGAGCATTTCCTTTTGGAACGTACTGACCTCTAGTTTGTGTCATACCTCCTCTGGGGTTTCTAATAATTTGCTGTAATAATACTTTGGTTTTCAAATCTCCCTTTCTCTTTTCAATTTTTTCCTTCTCATTATTAACATGGTTCTCATAATACTGAGCCATGTGCAAAACCTCAGATTGAGATTTTGCCTGGCAAGCTCTCTCAGAGGACATAATTTGTGACTGGATGTCAGGTAACAATCCACGTACAAATTTGTCCACGAACAACCTCTTCCCCGACTCTGTACCTAAATCCTGTCCACTGAAGTCAGAAAATACCTGCTCGAATCTATTAAAAAATTCTGTGGCGCCTTCAGTTTTCCCTTGGACACAGGCCGTAAGCTTGTCCCAAATAATCCTTTTTTCTGGAATTATAGTTTTTAGTTTAGCGATAATCCTATCAGGTAAAGTAAGTATTACCTGTGGTGGTTTCTCACCAGCTGGTCTTTCTCCATCAACTCTAATCATATTTGCCCACGTGTCTCCCAGCCCCGGCACATCGTCTATTGTCCGACCTGTTTCCATACATCTACGGGTAGGAGTATAGGGAATAACAAGTCAATGTCACTCAAGGTGAACACAGAGGACTGTAAAACGGACTCTATTTATTTGTAAAACCCCGTCGGGTTTTTCCTAATATCGGGAACTGATTGTCTAATTGTGTTCACTTCCTGTCGTGAAAATGGGACGTGAACGAATTGTGATACATAATGTGCAGGGATATCCACAGCGGGGGCACCAGTCGCCGCGTTGGCGGGGATCTCAACTTTTGGGACAAAGGTCGGAGGAACCTCTCTCATAGGCAACTGAGATATAGGTACCTCCGGCAGCTTACTAAGCAATAGAGCCAGGTCGAGCGCTAAGGCAGCTGTAGAAGTGTCGTGCGAAAAACCCTTTTACAAATCCCCAATAATTCTATGGGGCAACTAACCCTCTTCCTTAAACATTCCTCTTGTAGGTGCTGTACCATCACCTTAATTACCTTTCTTTGCATTTCTACTGTATACTGACTATACGTGTCATACACTTCGTCTGGCGGTATCGATGAATCCGAGATCCATCGAACCGCATATTTAGTACAAATTTGTACTTCCTCAGGTGCCGATCTACGGCACGGAAGGAACCGTGTCTGTATATATATTCTATCATCTTCATCATCCTCATCTCGTGATTTTTCAAAGTCTTTCCTAAACTCAAACAATCTTTCAACATGTCCATATACTTTCTGCTCTGTGTCCCTCGAAAGTGCCAAAGCATTCAGATCTCTCACCCCTTGTGGAAGATCCGAATTTTGTAATCTACCCCACATCACACACAAATGAGTCCCCAAACCTTCGATAAAAACATTTTTCTCGGGAAAACTATTCAAATTAGATAATGTGGAAAAAACATTAGCTTGATCACCTTTCTCCATGCAATGCTTAGCCCATGCAAACAATTCCTGTTTCTTATCTGCAGAAACAGTACTACGAGTCACAATCTTTGACCCTGCACCTGAATCGACTTCAGTCAATACGGGGCCACTCGGGAACGGAAGTATAGGTAAATTTAACAAAGGTGCAACTATCGGTGCAGGGGGAAGGGGTGGCGCGATAGGCGGAGGAACAATAACCAAAGGACTAGGAACAATAGGCTGTACAGGGGGAACAGGAATAGCAACAGGAACAACAGCAGGAATGGGCAGAGCGCCCAAAACAGGAGAATACGGAGGTGGCGCTGAGGCATCGGGCCTGTGTTCATTTAATAATTTCTCAATAAATTCCTCAGAAACATGGAAATCTTTAGAGGGATACATTTTCTGGATCCCGAGTGAAAAGGCTCTATCCATATTTTTAACTGATTCTGACCGCTTTTCTTTATCATATAATAATGCTTTTTCAGCGTTTGTATTATGACGACGTGCATATTTACCCCTACTTTTAAGCTGCTGTAATGCTTCTTTCTTCCAATTCTGTAACACATCAAAGGCTGCTGGGCTAGCCTTTTTCTTTAACAAGATCGATTCTAAGTATTCAATACGGGGGATCTCAAAACTACCGTTGATTGGCCACTGAAATTCGGAGGCATGTCTGGTCTGTCTGAGCCAAATATCATTAAATACTATACTTCCAATGCCATACTTACAGTACATAGTACACGCCGGCGACCTCTCCTGTGGTGCCGGGCGGCTAAATTCCAAGGATTGTCGATCACTGCGGAACAGAGCCCTAAAGCAGCTAGACAATTTCCCAGGCATTTCACAAAAAATTGGTGTTACCTGGTTCAATAATTGTGTCTGCAGATACAATACGCCAAATTCAAATTGTCAGGGTTAAATTAAGAGCCGGGTCACGACTGCACCTGACCAAACCTAAGGAGGACCGTACGGTTTACCAAAGAACTTACCTAACGAATTTTACCTTGTGTTTGGTGGTTTCGGCAAATCTGCCCGCCTCAAAATTGGACCCTCGTCAAGATGCCGTGTCAGACCACACGACTATCGTCCAAGGATCGGATCGTGCAGCTGGCGAGGTATCGCGTCTCGATCGGTCGGGCCCACAGAATCACACCGTCCGATCCCGGTTCGATAGTCTGCGTCAACCTTCAATGATCCGGCATCAATCTTGAGGGTCCCTATTCGGGCGCCAACTGTGGAAACAGAAAAATTGATATGAGGCCGGGAAGCCCAAAGGAAACACACCAACACAGGTTACAAAGGACATACAAAGCGCTTTATTCAAAGATGCAACAATTAGCAAAAGTAAATTGACAAACGGATAGCTGTTCGGCCCTCAGAGTAACAGAACGAACTATCAACGGTAGTTCGCCGTGTTAGTGTGAGAGACCGTACATTGGGATACTCGAGTTTTTATACTTTTTATCCAGCTCTGGCCAACCCCCTCGCGGGTTAACCAGGCCTAGTGTTTGTTGCCAGGTCAATCCCATAATGTATGCATTTTGATCAGTTTCGCTGATACAGTTGTTCATTTACACATAGGTCAGGGATAGGACAAGGGGGGTCATTACGACCCAGGCGCTAATTGCGCCAACTTTACCACCATGGTGTAAACTATGTTTACACCATGGTGGATGGCGGATTTACCGCCCCATTCCAAGGTGAGTGGGGCGGTAAATCCCCATTTCCCATTTTCCCTTCCCCATTCCCATTTTTGCCCCATAGGGCATAACGGGAGTGGGGAAGGCGCTAATTACGCCACCGTAAATTACGGTGGCATAATTAGCATCATGGCAGGTTAGCGCCATGGATTTTAACGGCTGCTAAGAGCAGCCGTTAAAATCAGAATAGGCGTTAAGGGTTAACGACGGCATTAACCCTTAACGCCTGGGTCGTAATGAGGCCCAAGGTCTCAGTTCGCGACCCCAACAAGTGGCCTGCGGGCATATTACTTATTCATGTGTGCGGAGGTCACAACGGCCAGAAACCCACTCGAAATGTCATTCGGCCTCCATTTTGTTGTTTTGGGTGACTTCCACACTACAAGAGAACCTAAAATGGCGGCTACATCCAAGATGGCGATTTACACAATACATTAAGGTCAAGACCTTGCTGCGGAATCTATTTACACAATGTTTTAGACAACTTGGCGTAGGCCAACATACATTCAAACAATGCGATAGGAGGTATAATATTATTTCGATTTCCACAGTCTAACAGTTTCAACGTGGGAATGGCTGGATCTTTTGGGAGTTTACAGAACATGGCTTCACTGATGAAGCTCTTACCGTTCGTTGTTCACGCACACTTGGGCGAGAATAGAGTCCTTCCCATCATTTAACTGAATAGGGTTGCACAACTGCTCTCCAATTTTCTGAATGTCAGCCAAGCTTTGAGCTGGTTTCTCATCATTTTGGACTTTATAAGTGGGATTTTGTGATTGGAAATGTGCATAGAATTTCAGAGTAGTCCCTTCCAATGTGGAATGCCACTTGAGAATGGAAGGAAGGTTGATTTTTTCAGAATTAGAGAGGACTTCCCATCACAAGTTTGTTGTCTTACTGCAATTACTGTCACATCAGGGATTTGGTTATTTTGGAAATGGAATTCAATTTGGTCGGGTTTCTGTTCAACCATGTGGTATGTGCCATTTAAAATAACGTGGTTGACACTATGTTTTCATTTTATTGGTCGGTTAGTCTGGGTCCAGAGGAGCTTGTTTACAAAATCGATTAGGGGGGACAATCTAAGCAGGATGTCATTCCCTAGTAAACATGGTGTACCCTCTGGAGTCACAACTATGACCGGGTGCTTCACCTTGTGTTGCCCAAATTTAATGTCTAAATCTGCAGTCTCCTCAACAGGAATCTCATTCCCATCGAAGTTCTGAAGTTGTCCGGGAAGAGGGGTAATAGGGATTTGGTATTTCTCCCCCCTTCCTGAATTCAGCTGATCAAAGGCCCTTTTTGACAGAAGGGTGGCTTCGGATCCAGGGTCCACAATTGCCAAAAATGTACATTGCCCCTGTATTTGGACCGGGCCATAACATCTTCCCTCTTTCTCCTCAAGGGGGCAAAGATAATGTGCATTTTTGGCCAATTGGTGGGTTCATTTCGTTGCTCTGGATTGTGACAGATAAGTGATTTGGGCAGGATTTTGTTTGGGATCTTCCGAACCAGTAAGAAAAAGGTGACATTTGGAGATGGGGGGAATTTTGGGCTCTCCGGGTTCTGATTCTGGGATGCCACCCCCCCTTTTTGGAGGCAGTCAGCAGAATTGGTTTCAACACAGTGATTTTCTTGCTGGTCATTCTGCGATTCAATGTTGGGCGGTTTTAACTCGGCCCCCACATCTACCCAGTCTTGATTAGGATTTCTTGGGACCCATTTTTCTTTGGGAGGTGTTCCCCCATACCTGAAGGAGAAGATCCTTTTCCCAGAATCATCTGAGGACCCCTCTGCTTCAAATTGGAAGATTCAAACCTCCTCCACAAAATGGGCCTTTTCAGGCTCTTTATTTCTCCTACCTGCCCTCTGTTCCTTAGGTTGCAGACCTTCGGGGGCAGGAGATTCTGGTTCCGGTTTCTGGGTTTTCAGGGGCTTTTCACAAGTGGGAAAGGAAGCTTCCTCTAAGGCTTTACATCCCCCTTCCCCCTTTGCCTCCTCCCTGGGAACCGGTGGGTTGTTGGGGTCCTCTCCCGATCATTGATCTGGAGCACCAGACCCTTGTTTTGAGGAGTTCTGAGTGGCCATGTTCATTTGAGGGTTTTGCTACGCCTTTAACATGCGACCCACATCCTGTGCCAAGTTCTGGACCTGGCGCTCCAGTTGGGACACCCGCTCTGACTGCTACAGGGTTCTTTTGTCTACCCTAGGTTGATCACGGGGAGGGTAACTGTCCCTTCTCCCATAATACCCTTGGTTGGGATAGTTTTGGTACCCCTCCACCCTTGGCCTCCCCTCTCCCGGATTGGGCTGTCTGGGCTCAGGAAAGTGGGGAAAGAAAGAAGGGTTGTTTTGGGGGTTGATGTTTGGCAGGTACCGGGCAAAGAAACTCCGCCCGGTGTTTGGGGGATTACTGCCCTTCTGGGGAAAGTGAGAAGGGAAGTTTCCTGGGTTGGCGGCTGCCTGGTTGGACCCCCCCCTGGGCTGGGGTTAGTCCACACATAGCCCAGGATGGGTCTGTTGCCCTTTTAACGGGGCTGATGTAGTCAGGGGAGTTAGGGGTCCCATTAGTGGGGTTACTTCCCTGACTTCCTGTTTGGGATTGGCCCGAGGGCCGTCTGGGTCTTTGATTGGTAGGATTTTGTGCAGGAATGTTTTTAGGCCCACCATCTCCAGATTTAAAATGGGGGCAACCTTCACCTCCACCACCTTAGCAGCAGCAGGGGTGTTGGTTGGTTTTGGGCTTTTATTGGCACTTTTATTTTCTACTGGCTTTTGCACTTCGTAGATGCCAGTTGCTTGTTCAATCACCCAGTCTAGTGATCTTTTCTCATGAAAGTTCCTCACCAGCTGGGTCATAATGTATTTAGGGAGGGCATGAAAAAAGGTATTGATAAATTCCCTACTGTCTGTGCGCACACTCCTGGTGGTCTGCGCAAAGGCACGTTTCAGCTCTTGGACAAATTCTTGTGGGGCCTGGTCTTCCCCACATTGCAGATTGTAGGCTGCCTTGCGGGCCTCTTGAGGGTTTCTGTGTATTGAGAAATGCTTTAAGATGGCCGCCCTATAGGTGGGCCATCTTAAATGGTTCTGATCCTCCAGCCCCTCAAAGAGGCTGGAGTATTCAGGTGCAAATATCCACTTGGCATACTGAAAGTCTCCATCATTTGCTCAAACAATTTGAGGTGCTCCCAAACTGAATATTTGGCATTTTTATGGTAGTGCGTTATGCCGCTCCTAATAGCCTTGATTTGCTTCAGGGGATCTTTCAGTAGGGCCCTCTTGATTTTGTTGGCCTTTTTAGTTTTGGTCACCCTTGTCCACTCATCCTCTGACTCAGAGGCACTGCTGCCAGAGGTGGCTGTCTGATCCTCTAGGCTTTCCCTGATTCTGCAGGCTTGGGAATGGCTGGCAGAATGTGGGGGCCTCATCTCTTGAGACCTGTGGTGCTCAGAAGAGTCTTCTGACTCTCCCTTGCTCCCAGGATTGGCTGAGTACCCTCCCCACTGTCCTAGCTGGGAAGAGGTTTTTAAAATGCTCTTTGTGGGCCTAGTCTCATGGAATTCCCCACCAAATTTGACTGACTGATCTCTTGGTAGGTGATATTTTTGAGGTTCCAGTTCTCTGATTCTCCCCTCACTGGAGTCTCTCTGATCAGAGAGGCTGGCCCTAATATTTGGGAACCTGTACATAGATGCCTGCCCATCCATTCCTGGGAGGCGCTTATCTGTCAGTCCCATATCTCCCATTGTATTGAAGTCTACCATCCCGTGGCCGTTGGTTCATATGAGCCAGTGGACATGAGGGTGACAGAGTCCATGGAACTGAAGAGATTGAAGTCCCTGATGGTAGGGGTTCTGAGATTATGCTCAGGGGTTTCTCTTTCTCATTTTACCTCATCTCTTTCAGCCCGTACTCCCAGATGACATGCCAAAATCTGACTCTTTTGTTCCTCTATTAAGGCCTTACAGGTCTCTATGATTTGTTCTTGCATGGGTATCTGTTTGTGGGGCCTGTAATTCTTTTCACAGAGAGCCCCATTGTCTCTCTGTGCTTCCTGCCTGCATTGGGAGTATTGGGCCATTTTTTGCTGCAGGAGACTCACCTCCTGAGTTTGGTCCTTATTAGTCTGATTGTTCTTTGCCAAAGCATCCTCCACCCGCCTGGTGTGCTCTAACAGCTTTTCATAATCAGATTTCCCCAAACCCTTGAAGGGCCAGCTTACTTTCCTCCAACTTTGTTTTTAAATGGCTGACTTCCTAGCCTAAGAAGTCCCTCTCCTGACTTAGAGTGGCCCTCTGCTCAGCCAGGCCGTCCCTCTGTTTTTTGAATGCACCAGCTTTCTGGCAATCCTCATCTGCTTGGGATTCTAGGTCTTTAATAATTAATGTATTATTTTCCCCTTTTAATTGGTCTATCTGGTCTTGTAAAACAACCATCTGTTCTGCACAGACTCTGTTAAAAGTTAATTGTTGCACCAGTTTTTGTTGACTCTGTTTTAAAGAGTCCAACCTTTCCTGACACTCTTTTTGCAGTGTCTGTTCCTGGGCATCTTGCTCTGCATTCTTTTGCAGTAAGAGAGCCAGATCTTCGTGGAGTTTGGTGTCATACTGCCTAGCCTCTGTTTCAGATTCTTGGCTATCCTGGAGTCTTTGCTCTGCAGAGTCCAGATTGGTCTGGATTTTCTGCAGTGCTTCCCCTTGCCTCTTTGTGAAATCTACATGATCTGCATACTTTTCCTGTATAACTCCTATGTGGAGGTAAAGGTAGGCCGCTATTTTGGCGATTTTGCACTGCTCCTCTTTTATTTTAGGGGTCATATTTAATTCGCTAAGTGCTTGATGTAATGGACCCTTGTCCTGCCAGGTATCTAGGTTGATTTCAGTGATTTGCTGATGTATTCCCTGCAGCCATACCTGTTCGTCGTGTTCTGGACATTCACCCCTGACAATTTGTGCAGTAGGTGTTCGCTAGCAATATTGATTTCCACTGGGGTCGCTATTCCGGAAATATTAATTTCCTTCTGACTTTCTCAGGGTTCTTTTACTTTTGCAATCAGTGCCCTTTGAATATTTCTTTTGAGGGGTGCTTGTACAGTATGGTAACCCAACAAGGTGTATTTACCCCGTCGGCTAGCACGCTGTGTTAGACTGTCACGAGTGGTATGTCAAATTCCGGATCCCGGCACCGAGCCCCCAAGCTGTAAATGATTTCAATTCGGCACACACCCAAGTCACGCCCAGCGTGTAGTGCACAACTGAAACTCTTATTTATTTGTATCTATAAGTTCAATATTCTGAACGATATACCTCTCATATCACACCCTTCTCCTGGAACCCCCCCCCCTCACACTAAACCAGGAATCAGGCTAGTTTGCAACGGTAAATATTTATTTATGTATTTAAAATGTAATCACAATATATTTTAATAGGTAATCAATATCACCAATGGGGTGACAGAACACTGAATAATATCTTTAATACACCAGGAGTCAAAATAATGAGCACAAAAACAATTGCAGCACAGAAAATTATACCTTTGTGTTGGCTTGGTATAGATGGCACTATGGTTAGGGGTTCCCCCTGCAACACCCATCGAACCCCCAATAGGCAATTAAATAGATATGAGGAGAGAGCAGGTATTCAGGAATAGCACAAATCAAGCAGAATAGCACCCCCACCTTCCCCCTTCAAACACAAGAGAAAAACGGAGTTGACTTTTCAGCTGTCAGTATGGCTTTGAAATTGTCTTTAGAATGGACTGGGCAAAAACACCAAATATGGTCAAAAATACTTAAATTATTATAAATTCCTATGGCAGCCGCTTTGAACAGTTGCAAACAATCACAAACAATGATTTAGTCAAAAGAAAACATTTCAAATCTCAAAGTCCAAGTTGGAAGCAGTTTGAAAATAATGCAAACGTGTAAAAACCTTTCAGAATTTCAATTCACGGCAAACTTTTCCTATATTCGCTATAATGGGTGAAATGCAGGAGTTAAGATTTCGCTTCTATCATAACAACTGAGGGAGTTATAGAGGTTTTAGTAAAAGATGTTTTGTAAAATAGGCGCGAGAATGGAAAACAGAAATTTGTGTTAGAAATGACAGATAGGGTTTATGATGCTATATTAAAGACTACAAAAAGGAGAATGCCATACAGGAAGGTCATTCAAGGCTGCTCATAACAGTTCATGTGTGATACTCTAGTTTCCGTTTGGTTTGGGAATTACTTTTCTTAAACAATCAAGAAGAAGTTAGGATTTAGGAACACAGATGAGAAAAGAGTCAACACAAAGATAGTTCGAGCAATCCTATGGTTCTGAATAAAAAATGGGATGGGTTTGAGATTGGGATCATACAATGCAGATATATTAGGGTCACTTTTCTTCCTAATAATATTCACAAAATAAGTTATTAATTTGGACCGTCAGTTCTGGTCATGGATTGGATCTGTCAAGGAAGAACAGCACATCAGGCAAGGTACTGGATAAGTGATGCCAGTCACCGGATTTGCACAGAATCTGCCCTCCTTGTTTGTGGCTATTTCAATCAGCTGGATAGTGAGTTCCTCAGGCTTCACTGGGTTGCAAGAATAAGTTTGAGCATTAAGCCTTGCAAAAAGTCAATAGTTCTCTACTGCTTGCAAGAGTCTTGGCATGTGGATCTGGAAGGATGTTAAAGCCGGATGCAGAATGCTGGATCAGAGTGCTTCGCCGGAATCAGGAAAGTGGGTGAATCAGTGAGTCCCTTTGTGTTGTCAGCTGTCTCAATTTATCCTTTAAAATGACATCACAAAATGGGTTTATGGGCCTGCTTAACTAAGGTTGCCATTGTGAGCTGGGACTGGATCAAAACCTCATCTCCTCCTTGCGACTGAGTGATTCGCTCAAGGCTGGATGATGTCACATTTTATGGTTTGCTTTACAGTTCTAAGAAACCTCCCTTTAGCTACTAGTACCAAAATCGGATTTCATCCTGTCGGGGTGATTCTCCTGGGGCCGGCAGAGCCGTCCGCGGACCTCCAGGCTGGGGAGGCCCCAACTCCTCCCGTGTCCCCAAAAGGAGTATGAGACACACACAAGAAGCAAGGCGGTACTGCAGTTTATTATAATAACGGCAGGGATGAGTCTCGGTTCGTATGCATCCGACGGGACTCTCACTTGTAGTGGGGCTCGCAGGCTATTTTTACGGCAGTATGACGTGCTACTCGCGTCACCTGGGAAAGTTAGCACAAAACCTATCGCCACTCTGGATTGGTTCCCCGAGTGGTAGGGTTAGTATAGGTAACATATGGAAAGAAATATTAGTGGATGAGGATGGGTCAGGTGGTATGCTTGGGTTGTCCCGTGCAGTTGTTACTTTAGAATTGTTACAGAGGGAACCTTGGTGATTGGCTAAGAGTAATGGCGTCAGTAATAAGTCCCCCTGTATTCTGATTGGTTCTCCCGTGAGCCCACAAGCCTGGGACCATTGCCGTTCTCAGCTCGCGGTATACCTGTCATTAGCAACCATGTGCAACTATGTGTTTGTGCAGACAATGGACAGGTCCGCCCATGGGCTTGTAGACATGTCTTTCCCATCGCTGTAGGTGTCCATCTTGCCACTGCGTTGTTGCAACCTGTGTCCCAGACGTGGGACCCTGGCGGCTTCCTTTCTCGTGAGCTTGGCACCTTGTGAGTTCGGCTTGGTCACGTGTGGAGAGACCGTAGCTGGAGCAGAATTATGAGCATTAGATTTGTATTTCGTCTCTGAAGGCTTGGCACTTACAGGTGTAACCTTGGCGCTGGGCTCACGATATGCGAGTTGCAACATCGTGGTCTTGGCTGTGAGCTTTCTCTGGGGGCTCGTCCTGCATGGTCATCACTTGTACTGTTCTGAGAGGATTTTCATTGCGAGGCTCCTGCCTGGGGACTCTTGCTTGCGGCCTACTCGGGCCTAGTCCATGGGTGGTGGTACATAATCCATAGCATGGAGATCGTGGGGCGAGAAAGTGTCACACGCAGCATTAGATATACCTGGTGATGTCGTCATAGGGATGGGTGGCAGAAGAAGCCTCAGCAAGCATTTACACGAGCTCTTCGGCGTCTTGCGTTTCTGCGGTGCTGTAAAACGGCCTATGTAAAAAAAAATAACAACGATGCACGTCAGTGGGTGTGTCAGTCACCTACGTCATAGCACTGAGTATGTTCTTCGTGTAGGTTGGTGTGTGAGTGACCAGTGTGCATGGTGGCACGTGTGTTCTCGTCTGTTGGCTATGTCGTTATGGCATCTCTAATGATGTGGATACTTGTGGCTGTTGTTTTAGTCAAGCTCATCCATGTCCCAGGCGTCGGCTTGAGCTTGGCGTGCTGGTGGGCATGTTCCTCTTATGTGTAAGCTTCTGAACCACGGTATTTTATCATCTGGTAAATAGATGAACTTGTCTCGTGGGGGGTGTCTGGCCTGTGATCCTCTAGGCCATGGTCTGGATGAGATTGGGGGGTGGGTCTTGTCCCATTCTTCCACTTCAGTCCCCCCTCTGGTCGACTTGTCGACCACAAACTCATCCTTTTCCTTATCTCCATACTTTAGTTATTCCAGCCAAGTGTCCGTAGTGGTTGACATGATCTTCAAATGACCAGTACATGTAAACGCAGCAGCCGCCAGGTTTGCAGTATACTCATCTTCCAACATAGCTCCTTGGGTTTCTTGGGTTTTCCACCTTCACATATGGCAGATCCATATGGTTGTCAAGGATCTGTTTGCGCAGCCTCTCTCTTTCCTTTATTATCATGTTGGTGTGCTTTCCATCATCGGCTGGCAGTAAGGCGTGCATGCCTACCATCTCCATCATTTCGTCTGTTGTACGTGCTTTTCTAGCTTTCTAAAACTTTATTACAATCAACACAGCTGCAGCCAATATTATGCATCCTACTATTATCTTCAGCCCATCTGTTAGCCATGAGGGTATCCATGACCATAGGAACGAAAACCAGCTGCCGTCTTTCTCTACTCCTTTACTTTCTTCCACCATTTTGGAGTGCATCAGGGCAAGTTGTGATACTGCTTCGGTATGTGTTCCATTGTCTGCGTCATTATCAGGGATGAATATGCAACATGATTGCCCTATTTTTGCACAAACTCCTCCTTCCATTGCAGTGAGAAGGTCTAGCACATACCTGTTTTGCAGTGCTACCATTCTTACCGCTCTCAGTTCTTCATTTATTGCATTGAATCCGTTTACTGTCGAATTTATTGTCATCATCAGCTCCCATCTGGTGATCTGCAACCATTTTGCATTTGCATATGCCTGTAGTTCTGGGTGTATTATGGATGAAAAGAACATTGCTGCTCTACTGAATAGTCTGTGTTCTGGTGGGATGGAGGTGAGAGCTGTTTCTAATCTTCCCCAAAGGTAGTTTCCCGGCAGATGTTCTCATTGTCTTTTCCCTCTTGGCAAAACGTTATTGTTGTTGTTCTCGTCACCTTCTTCTACTTCTACTGATCTTTTCCTCCTTTTGTTTCCTTCGTCCATCTGGGGAAAGTTGGCCATGTTGACGTGTTTCTGAGGCACAACCTGGGATGGCACATTGATGTGCACCATAGTGCATATTCCATTCCATGATGAAGGCAAGGTGTGGTACGCCTTATCGCCGCAGGCCCAATAGTGATCCATTATGACTGCTGTGCCGGCACCCCCCTCTGGTATTTCTATCACGTTTTCGCAGTTGGTGTTATATCCCACATTCACATCGCTGTTGTGTTGATAGCACAGTGCGGGTGTTGTGAGCGGTAGTATAGTTATTGGATCTTCGTCCTTCTCCAGCCATGTTAACATTGGTACATATTTTCCCCACGTCGTCCAACATTTGTCGTTGTGCTCTTTTATGGTGGTAATATTTTCTCTTGTTACCATGTTGCTCCCAACCACTCCTATTTCCCACCCTTCATTCGTATATATTTTCCCAGTTATAGTTATTAGAGGTCTTTCCCAACACCCTTGTTCACCAGCAACTTCGTTTGCATACCAATCGCTTGGCAGGTATTGTAACGTTACTTTCTTAGTTTCTCCTTTTTCGGGGCCATCTGTCATGTATCTGAAAGCTTCAGTATGGAGGCTTCTTTTGTGGTACATCAAATATGTTTTGATGAAATTATTTTCGTATGGATATGTATCCTTGTTTTCCATTGAATTGTCACCACTGTCCCTTGAAACCGTCCTTTTGTTTGGAAGAGTGCCAAATATATCAGGCATTCCACTGTCTTTGCTGGTACTTCAGTGGCTACAAATGTTCTTGATGCTCTCATAGCATATGGGATCAATGAGCAAACATAGCAGTTGTCCTCAGTTGTCTGCTTACCAATTTTGGTCATGTGCTGATACCACATGTTGTTCGAGACGTGTGCTGAGTCTGTGAGGTATGTGTCAATTCCCTTATCATCTCCATATGTGCTGCGTTTAACCCTGTGTTCCTTACTTCTGGTGTTACTTGTACCACCTCACCCCGTACCTGTTGCAGCTGTGGGAAGGGTGAGTTAGTTTGGGATACAGCCATCACATCATAAGTGTAGTGTTTCTGCCAAACAGAGGCAGCCAATAGACCAGTGACAACCGACACGCCTATTAACTTTATTACAATGGCTAATCTCACTGGCATTTTGCTCTTACCTTTGCTGCGGTCCTGCAGCTTATTCTTCCGATGTTAAAGATGCCCGCCTGAAAATTCTGAAAATGTGCATTATTTTGTTAGTGTTTTTAATCAAGTTCTGCCTATCAGGTAGTTGTTTAGTGCCCAGGCGAAAATCTGTTCCCACGCTAGTCTCAGTGACCTATCTCTCAGAGCTGGTAAGTGCTCGTGGAGATGTGGTAATTATTGTTCTGTGGCCAAAATGAACGTGTTGTAGTACACGCGTACCCTTCTCTGTTTTACATACTTTGGCCTCTTGTCACACAAATTGGTGTGACAGGGCCTCAGGGGTGTTATCATCTGTGGGTAGCATTTACTCCTGGGCAGAACACGATGTTACTTCACTTTCTAAACAATACAGTAATATGTGGTGCCTGCATGTGCGAGACAAAAAGACAGCGAGAACAAACACATGTTTATATGTGTGTGTGCAACATTCCAGTTTGTTATACAATTTCCTTTATTCAGTGATGGCAGCAACGGGGCTGGGTGGGGCAGAGGTTTGTTTGCTTTGAGATCTTGTGACCATGGGGTGGACTATGGGTGATTTTCCAAAGTCTATGGCTGTGTCTGTGGCTGGGGAGTGGCCAGATGCAGTGTCACAATTGTCCTTGTCTGCGGTTATTGTGTCTTTGTCTGTTGTTGGTGTTGCTGATGCTGTTGTTTTTTCGGTGGCCCTGTCGTCAACGCGAGGGCGGGTCTGGCCTTTGTAGGGCTTGATGTCGTGGAGGTGGTTCCAGACCTTCTTGTCAACTATTTTAATTGCTCTTAGAGCTACTGCTTCCACTGAGTGGGCCCTGTAAACCTGGGGCCGTTCCACTTCCTGTTAAAGTTGCGGAGGAGAACGTAGTCTCCTTCTGCAATTGTGCACTGTTTGTGCTGCTCTTGTTCCTCGTTCGTTCCTTCTGGTTGGCTGATCTTCGACCCGCCCCGCATACGCTTGAGCTGTTGAGAGATAAAAGCAACACTAGTAATCAAGGAAGACACGTATTGATACATTTCATCACCAAATCCATTTGCAGAACTTTCGTGGTCGGTGAAGGCCCTTGATGTTGGCGTTAATGGAAGGTTCATCTGACGTCCAGTCACCGCCTCGTGGGGAGTGAGGTGGTGGTCTGATCCTGGCCTATTCCTCAGCTCAAACAGAGCCAGGGGAAGGCAGTACAACCAGCTTTTCTTAGTTGTCTGCTGTATCTTGGCTATTTCTTCTTTTAGCAGGCCGTTTAGGCATTCACAGATACCGTTAGCCTGTGGGTGGTATGCACATGCAAACTTATGTTTTAATGCGAGCATTGCAGTTATGTGCTCAAACATCTCATTAGCAAAGTGTGGGCCATTGTCTGACCGCAGCACTTCGCACACTCCCCATCTTGGGAAGACTTCCCTCACCAAGAATTTGGCTGCTCCAAACGTGTCCGCATGGCAGCAGGGCTAGCCTCAATCCACTTTGAAAATGGGCACACCACTACAATCATGTATCTTTGTCCTTGACATACTTTGATCCTATAAACGTAGTCAATATGTAAGAATAGGAAGGGTCCTTCAGGCCGGGGTATAGTACCTATTATCACTTGCAGCATGTGACCGTCTGTAAACTGTTGGCACGTTAAGCAATTGCTGATAAATGCTGCAACATGTGAATTTAGCTCAGGACAAAACCAAGCTTCCTTTATCTGTGCTGCAATCACCTCCTTTCCTGTTTGCGCTGGATGGTGTAGCTGAGCTAGGGCTGTTTTTAGTAATGCTAGGGGCATCACTACCTTTCCTGTATTGCTCTGACGCCACAATGCATCTGGGGGTGACATTGTGCATCCTCTTTTTACCCAAAGTTCCTTTTCTGCCATAGGTGCTGCTGCCTGTAATTCTAGTATCTGCGTTTCAGGGATGTGTGTATACCCATCCTTCATCAACATTTGTCTCGCTCCCATCCTCCCCCTATCTTTTCCTTCTTCTGGGGGGATCCACATTTCTCCAAAATACGCAGCATGCTTGGCATATGCGTCTGCTGTTTCGTTACCTTTGAGATAGGGTCATCCCCATTGGTGTGGGTCTGACACTTAACCAGAGCTATCGCTTTCGGTTCATTAATTACTTCAATTAGTTCTGTTAGTAATAGAGCATGTTTTACTGGCGTACCATCTGCTCTTCTGAATCCTCTCCTCTGCCATTTTATTAATCCTGAGTGGACTGTTGACGTGACGTATGCACTGTCAGAGTATATCGTCACTCTTTTATCAAAACTCTCCCTTAATGCCAATATTAGGGCCACTAGCTCTGCGGCTTGTGCCGAATAATGTTGTGGTAGTTGGACACATTTTACTGGCACATACATCTAGTCTTCCGTCAACCTAACCACTGCTGCTCCTGTCCTTCTAAACACCATCGCTTTGGTCTATCGTCGATGACCCATCAATGTACATTATTTCCCCCACTGCTAGTGCATTATCCACAACTCTTCTTGTGCTGGAGTAAAGTTCAATGACTTGTGTGCAGTCATGAGCGTATTCACCCTCCTCAACTACCTCAGCTATGAATCTTGCCGGGTTCACATTGCTGAACCTTACAATTGTCAATTCTGTCCTGGAAAGAATAATTTCATAACCTGAAGCTCTCTGGGTGGTCAGTGTGGATTTAGGCTTATTCAAAATGGCAAAGAGGGCATGTTCCACGAATAGTGTGGTCGGGCACCCCATTGTTATCGATGATGATTTTTCCACCGCAAAAGCTGCGGCGGCCAGGCTTTGTTCGCAAGGGAAGTGGCCTAACATTACAGGGTCCAAGTGTCCGCTGTAGAAGGCTATGGGCTTGTGGTCCATGTTTGTTTTCTGTGTCAGTACTGCCTTCATTACTGCTGAGTCGCAATATGAAAAAATAAAAAATTGGTATTCATAGTTCGGAGTGGCTAGCACAGGTGCTGTAGATATAGCGTGTTTCAATTCATCAAACGCCCCTTTCATTTCTCTTGTTCACCCCAATGTTTTGTCCCCTTTTTGTGCATCTCTGAGGGCCTCAAGCAGGGGTCCTATGTACGAACTGTAGTCAAAAACCCATGCCCTGTCTGTGGTCGTGGTGTGTTGGTTATTGCTTGTGCTCTTTGTGATGCGATGTTCCTTCCATGCTGAGAGATAAGTTGGCCAATGTACAGTACCTGTTCCTGACAGTACTGTAACTTTTCTTTGTCCACCTTGTACCCCTTCTCAGCCAACACTTTGAGCATCTTTACTGAGTCTTCCCGACATCTTTCTTCAGTGGTGCTGCAAATGATGATGTCATCAACGTATTGCAGCACTGTACTCTCCATTTAGATATTCCCTAAATCCATCTGTATTATTCTGTTGAAGATGGATGGTGACTCACAGTACCCTTGAGGCAGCGTTGTATGTTTCCATTTTGTGTTCCTGTATGTGAAGCTTGTGAGGTCTTGTGAATCGGGGTGTAGAGGTATCGAGAAAAAGGCGTTTTTGAGGTCAATTACAGTCAACCGTGATGCCTCTGCTGGTATTCCACATAGTATTGTGGCTGGGTTTGCTGCTATGGGGTACTTTGCTTTTACAATGTAATTCAAGGGCCTAAGGTCCTGGATGAAATGCCAAGACCCTTTTTTGCTTTGCGTCCTGGGTACACGGCTGTGTTACATGGTGACTCTGATGGTACTAATATGCCGTTGCTTATCAATGCTGTTATTGTTTCATATATGCCCTCGTCTGCCTCTTTTGATAGTGAGTACTGCTTTACCCTAGGTAATATTGCTCCCTTTTTCAATTTTATTTTTACTCCTCCAATGCTCTTTATACAGCCCAGGTCATAAGGACTGGTCGTCCACAGTGATGCTGGTACTTTTGCCAAGTCTTCCTGATAAAATGGTACTGGTGTGGATGCAGGATCCTCTAGTGCCATTGCCATTTTTAGTGCCACTTGCTTGTATGTCACCTGTAGCCCAGATGTCAACACTCATCATAAACACCATCTCTCCTTCTTTATTGTCAGAGAAGAGCTCCTCATCAGAAACCTGTGTGAGCCTGCACCCCTCAGCCAGTGCTATTACTGCTCTCCAGGGCCTCCCCTTTCTGTCTTGGGCATGTACTGCGATGTAATCTGCAGTTGCCATGATGCTCTCGATGCTCACTGAAATTATCTTCCCCTCTGGTTCACTCGCCGGGGTCTCTGGTCTGAACAAGTATGCTGCTGGCCTCCTCCAGATTTTGCCCTCAATCCCAGGCATCCATGAAATAGTTCTCCATCTATAGGTTTAGCCCGAGCCACTGTTTGTGTTACACATTGTGGGAGGTGGTCTCTGTGGGCTCGCAACCGGTTCTGTGGTACTCTTCACTACGCGACTCCCGAGAATCCTACTCAAGATGGCTTCCGTGCTGAAGGTAGCGGTCTAGTCTTTTCACGTCTCTCTGAGACGCTCTTGCCTGCTCACGTGATCCTTTATCAAACACGGGAGCCGACAACTCCTCGCGTCGCTTCTGTTTCAACAGATGCTCCGTGAGTTCGCTTCTAGGGATTCCAATATTTCTGCCTCTCCTATCTGACTTGTCCGACTAACTCTGTAACCTTTTGTTTCTCAGCGCTCGTCTCCCCCTTCTATTCCAGTCTTCCAATCTCTCGGTATTTCTCGCCGAGCCCTGAAATCCATCGGCGTCACAAATACTCCAGCCCTGATTTCATCTCTTCTTAGATACCCGCTAGCCGTAAGTGCCCTTCTACCAGAATTCCCTTCATTCTCTCCTGATTCTGATTCTGACCTTATTATTATTTCTTGTAGAGCTCTTGTCTCCCATTCACCTCTCCCTCGAGACCCTAGATCAATCATCCTATTCTTCACTCCTGCCTCTGCTGGTGAGATATCTTTACTGTATTGTTTAATTACCACTCCCATTCCCTCCTTTACGAGTTTACTCTGACCATTTTCCTTTGTGCATCCAGACGAAGCCTTCCTGCCTGCCTTCCACTGCCACTAATAGAAGACATTCATCAGCCATCCGGATCCACAACACCTCCAGATTCTACCAGGGTTTTCTTCCCTATCGAGGGTTTCCCTGATAACCCTGTTCTTTCCCCTGGTTACTCCCACTCTGGGTTGGAGAGGACTAGGCCGTCCTAGGGGAGCTTTCACTGCTGCATTTGGTTGTTCTCTGGCGGTCTACTCGATCTATCAAGGTGAGATTATTCACACTTTCTTAATTATTGCGGGAAGCAGTAATCGAAATAACAGTTTGGCCACAGTAAGCTTCCAATATTTGTCGGGCTGTGAGCATGTTTATTCCTGGTGTGGAGCAGATTATGCTGTTCCCCGTGAAGGAAATTGTCATATTCAATCTGCTCATTATGTCCCTCTCAAGAATGTTTACTGGTGACTGCTTCGAATACAGGAGCGGGAGAGACATATCATGATCTCCTATAGATAAGGAGATGTTATCAGTGAAGCGAACCAACCCTCGAGCCCCAGAGAATCCTTGAGTGTGCATGGCCTCGCCTGAAAGTTTAAATTTACCCTCCCTTATGCAGGACCTAGTGGCCCCAGTGTCAACAAGGAAGGAACATTTTTTGTCACCTATCGCTACCTGTATGCATGGTTCCTCCGCAGTGTTAGCTGGTACCGATAGGATGGGACACAACAAAGACATCTGTGGGCTGTCCTATTGTGGATATAGTGATATGGGTTATGCCCCAATATGGTCACCTTCCCCAACTGTGTTTGTTGTAGTTGTGTACCAGTTGTTGACACCTGATTGTCTTGTATCTGGGTAAACTGCTGCGTTGGTTGTACCTGGTGCTGTTGTGTAACTACTACCTGTTGTTGTGGCGGTGTGTATGCCTGTACCTCTTGTTGCGGTGCGGCGTGTGGTTGTGCCTGTGGTTGTGGTGCAGTATGCTGTTGCATCTGTTGCTGTGGTTGTTGCGTGGACGCTTGTTGTTGCGGGGTGCACTGTTGTGTTCCTGGCTGCTGTTGGTAAACTAGTTGCTCCCCCATATGCCCTTGCTCATTCTACATGTGCATGACATGTGTCCCACCATTCCACAAACCCAACATGTTGGTGGCTCCCTGGCCTGCCATGGAAAGTTCCCTGTGTTATCCTGATACCCTTGCTGCCCGTTTGAGTATTATCCCCGGAATGCCCCCACTTGTTGCTGTGTATGCTGGCCATAGCCCCTTCCTCTCATCAGTCCGCCCCTCCCTCTATAGTTGTTATAGTATCCATTTCCCATTTGCATGTATCCTCCTGCTGTGTTTGCCTTTTTCCCTTTGTTATGTTCTCCTCTTTTAACAGTTGTTCCCTGTGTTGATGTTGTAGGTACCTCCGAGTCCTGGCGAGTGTAAGTTCTTACTTCATGCTCCATTCTCCTAGCTCCTCTCTCCCTTCCCTCGTTTCCCAATACTTCACCCCCTATTTCCTCTCTCTTCATGCGTAATTCCTTCATTACTTCATTACTTAACTTCGCCAGTATCTTTTCGTCTTCTTCCCGTCTTCCCCAGTTTGCCCCTCCACTTTTCAATATGCTCTCCATTACTTTACCTTCTTCATATTTCCGGGCGCTTTCAGACAATATTTTCTTTTTCCACATTTCCATTTCCTTTTCCTTTTCCTCCTCCTTTCTTTTCATTTCACACTGCTCCATACGTGACACCCTCTCTGCTATTGCTTTCATCCTTTCCACTTCCTTCTTTCTCTCCTCCAATCTCTCCCTCATCCTCTCCTGCTCCTCCCTACTCTCTTTTCTTTCCTTCTTCCTTCCCCGTGTTTCTTGCTCGTACTGTCTAATCAGGTCACTTTGTACTTCTCTCAGCTCGGCCAACCTTTCCTCCAACATCCCTTCTTCTGCTTGTGACAGTCGCCCTTCCTTTGCGTTACTCACCTCAGTCCCTGTCTGCGTTTTGTCCATTTCTTCCTCTTTCGTTTTTCTCACCGCGTCCTCCTCCTCCCTTGTTAGTGCCCCTCGGAGCTTTAGGAGTACCTGTGCTGCTATCCACTCATCTGGTCCTATGCTTGCAACGTGTTCTCCACTTTCCTTCCCTCCCCCTGTGCCGACCTGTATTGTGTTTAATCCTAACGTGCCCGCCGCTGCCGCCGCCCCCCTCTGGTAGCTATCATTAGGGGCGTAAGGTGGAGAGCTGTAAGCAGGGTTTGAATATCCCTCAGCAGCTGTTAATTGTGGCCTGGCGGCTTCTCTTAATTCCGTCACTGGGTACAATCCTCCTTCCTCCTTTACTACTTTCGCCAGAGGCGTAACGTCTGTCCCTTCCTTCTCCATCTTTACTTCTGATACTGCAACCGATCCTCCTTCCTCCTTCATGCCCTCCTTCACTCATGGTGAATTGCTGCTCGCGGTGCCCACGTCCCCTTCTTCTTCCTTCACCTATTTACCTTCCTTTGTTTCTTTGCTCCCCTTCTCCTCTCTTGCTGTCATGATCACTGCTTCCAAGGAGTCAGGACCAGCCCAACGTCCTTGGAAGCAGGCCCCTAACCCTGATCCTAGGCACCAGCCGGTCTCCACAGGGACCTTTTGGACCTTGTCCTGGCGCCGGTGGCACCAGGCTCATCAGAAGCATCGGTCCCGGCACTGGAAGCGCCAGGCTCATCATTGGTGTGAAGGTGCTTGGGTGGACTTACCTGTGGCAGACCATGCTGCTTACTTACCAGACTCTTAGAAGTCCTCGGTGAACTGGGACTACTTTCTTACCTGGGTGGGGCAGCTCCACTCCCTGGATACAGCACTGGAACTCTTCTGGAAGCAGGAACTCTTTTCTTACCTAGGCGGGGCCGTGGAAGGAGACGTCTCATCACTCCTAGGCTATTTAAACCACACCCGATTGATGAAATGTGCTTCGCGTTATTCTGCATCTGCAGCAGAACGCTCACCGAGTCTGTTCCAGCCTTTCTTCTTTGGATCCTGAACCTGCAAGAATTATACTTACCATTCCTGTACCCGATCAACATCAGCACCTGCAAAAGACCAGAAACAACAGGTTAGCAGAACGAACTTTAACACGCAGTGTTTACTTACCTGATCCATCGGCAGCGGCCGTGTCTCACGCTGCACCTTCGCCTGCAAAGATAAACAGCATTATCATACTTACTGGCACGTTGTGCATTCCGGCTTCTTCACGCTGCATCTTCACCTGCAAAGATAAACAGCATTATTCTACTTACCGGCACGCTGTGCATTCCGGATTCTTCACGCTGCATCTTCACCTACAAAGATAAACAGCAGTGTACACTTACCGGCACGCGGCGAATTCCGGATGTCTTCATTCTGCATCGTCGCCTGCAAAGACAAAGAAAGAGACAGTAAGAGCGCTTGCCATACTTACGCAATTCCAGGCGCTTCTCCGCCATGCATAAAAAGACTATAAAGAGTAAAGGTGTCCAGAAACTTACCGGTCGTGCAGACAACGACGGTACCCATCCTCTGAAGTCAAGAGGCCAACGTTTCACCAGTGAAGGAACTGGCAACGGCACCCTGCACTAGACGCAGATCGAGAGCCCAGCATTCACCTATCTAAGGTGAGCACGTAGACCTGGGAGGGGGGCTCAACAGTCAGGCTGAGAGGAGAGAGATAGGGACATTCACAACCCAGACCTTTAACCCCCATATTATTTCACCTGCAGAAACCGCACCCTTCGAGTCCGACACACAGTGCGGAGAGGTTCGACCCCAGAAGCCAACCGAATCCTGCACATCACGTTTCGTGTTACAGACACCTTCCTGCCAAGACCCGCGCCTCCGTGGGAATCAGGTGAGCGTTACAGAACGCGAAGCCCACCACAAAACTCCTACCCAAGCGCAATGGAAACCTCAGATACTGATCAACTAGCCCAGTTGCTTGGGGAATTAAGAGCAGAAGTACATGCAGCTCGCCAGGAAACGAGCTCTCTAAGAAGAGAACTGATAATTTCTAAGGAGCGAACAGAGGACCTTGCTAGGCAGTTGTTACAAACGCAGGCAGGACAGACACCTTTGCCCGTTCCAGGAGGGAGTTATCCTTCTGCATCAGCTTCAAATCCAGTGCAAATCAATCTGCCCGGTAATGTGCCCTTGGCTCCGCCCGAACGCTTTGCTGGTGATCCAAAGAAATTTGCAGTGTTCATCAACCAGTGCCGCCTGCACTTCCTATGTCGACCAGCTGCATTCCCAACAGACCAGGCCAAGGTGGCTTTCGTGCTTTCTTATCTCAGTGGCAGCGCTGCAGATTGGTCGATCCCTTTAGTCACCCAGGATGATCCGGTTTTACACTATTTTCAAGCCTTCCAGTCCAGCATGGAGAAACTGTTCGCAAGACATGCACAAGGGCAGGCCTTGGACAATGAACTTTTCTCATTACGACAGGGTAACCAAGACCTCTTGACTTATATAGCCTCTTTCAATAGACTCATAGTGGAAACACAATGGCCCGAGGACAAGAGAATAACGCTTTTCTACAGAGGCCTGCGTGGGGAGCTCAAGGATGTGCGTGCACAAGTTGTGAATCCTCCACAAGAATGTTCGGACTATATTGACTTAGTTGTCCAACTGGACCATAGACTACAGAACAGGAAGGCAGATCGTTCCAGATTTGATACCCGAGTGTTTTCTAAACCACAGACCTCGAATAAGGGAGCTGACACTGTGGAACCCATGCAAATAGGGGGCATGAGAGGACCTTTAACCCAGAAAGAGCGGGAAAGAAGAAGGCAGCTGCAATTATGCCTCTATTGCGGTAATTCAGGACACTTTCTTCGGGACTGTCCCGTGAAACCAGCTAAGAAGACTGTAGGAGCCGCGGATACCTGTACCACAAATTCTGAGCAGGGAAACGACCTCACCCGACAAGAGTAGAGGTTCTCTTGCCGAGCATTAAGATCTGTCCCGTGACCTCGCATTTCGTGATACCCATGGTCCTCATTAGTCCTGAACGTCCGGATCGTTTGCATGCAATTGAAGCTTACATTGACAGCGGAGCAATCGGTAACTATGTGGACCGTGAAATGGTGTCAAGGATGAATCTACCCCTTGTCCCTAAGGCAGTAAAAGACGTCATCACTACTGTGGATGGCACGGAGATAGCCTCCGGACCAGTAACGCATGCCACCCAAGAAGTGACATTGTTGAGTCACAATGGACACCGGGAGAGAATAGTGTTCGATGTAATCAAGGCCCCTCAGTTCCAGATCATTCTGGGAATCCCTTGGTTAGAGAAGCACAATCCTCAGATTGATTGGCGAGCAAAGACCGTTTAGTTTCCAGAGTGTTCTACCACTTGTTATCCTCGACCTGATGTTTCATTAGCGGTGATCTCTTCTGAGGAGATTCTCAAATTGCCTCCCGAATACCAGGAGTTCCAAGACGTCTTCCAGAAGGATCAAGCTAACACTCTACCTCCTCATAGGTCTTATGACTGTCAAATAGATCTGATATCTGGAACAACTCCTCCTTGCAGCAGGATCTATGCCCTCACCGAGCCAGAGAACCTTCACCTCAGACAGTACCTGGACCAATACCTAGCTAACGGGTTTATCCGTCCTTCAAAATCTCCAGCTTCATCGGCTTTGTTCTTTGTTCCGAAAAAGGAAGGAGACCTTAGGACTTGCATAGATTACCGCGCCCTGAATCAGATCACTGTTAAAAACAGCTACCCGTTACCTTTGATCCCTGAACCCCTGGACAAAGTCAAAGATGCATGTATATACACAAAGCTGGATCTCAGAGGAGCCTACCACTTGGTACGGATCAAAGAGGGCGATGAATGGAAAACGGCCTTCCGCACCAAGTACGGGCTATTCGAATATCAAGTGATGCCCCTTGGACTGTGTAAAGCTCCTGCTGCTTTCCAATATTTTATGAACGATGTCCTTAGAGAGCTCATTGACGTGTGTGTAGTTGTCTACATTGACGATATCCTCGTATATTCATCATCTGAAGAAGAACATCAGAGACACGTTAAAAAGGTTCTCGAGAGATTGCGTCAACATGGTCTTTTTGCTAAGCTTGAGAAATGCGTTTTCAACGCAATGGAAGTCGAGTTCCTGGGATTCATATTGTCACCTAACGGAGTCCATATGGATTCAAAGAAGGTTGATGCAATTATCAAGTGGCCATCACCAACCTCTGTAAAAGGAGTTCAAAGCATGTTAGGATTCGCTAACTTTTACCGCAGATTCATTCCTGAATTTTCCCGGATAGTCCAGCCCATCACCGCTCTGTTGAAAAAGAACAAACGTTTTGAGTGGTCTTCTGAAGCGGAACAAGCTTTTCAAGACTTAAAAGCTAAATTCATTTCTGCACCTATTTTAAAACATCCTCGCCCAGAACTTCCTTACATCATGGAAACGGATGCTTCTAGTCTTGCTATGGGAGCAGTGTTATCACAAAGAGATTTGGTCACCAACCAACTACATCCGGTTGCCTTCTGGTCCCGCAAGTTTTCGCCTCCTGAGATCAACTATTCAGTTACTGACAAGGAACTTTTGGCCATCAGATCGGCCTTTAAAGCCTGGCGGCATTATCTTCTTGGAGCCAGACACACAGTCACCGTAATGACTGACCACCGCAATTTACACTATCTAAAGACAGCCAAAGCTCAGTCTTCCAGACAGCTTCGCTGGGCTCTGTTCCTAGCAGAATTTGACTTTATAATTACTTATCGACCAGGTAGTAAGAACGGAAATGCGGATGCCCTCTCCCAGATGGGAGTAGATGAACATTTGATCAATCCAGATCCAATACCCATAATCCCAGAACAAAGGATTTTGGGTTTGGTCAGCACTCAATCTTTTGAAGACATCAAGACCACGGTGAAATCGCTCCTAACTCCGACCGATTTGCAGGACTGGCAATTAAAGGGAAAAGAATTCTCAGTAGATCAAGACCTACCATATTTCCGAGGACGATTGCACTTGCCCTGTGAGAAACTACAAAAACAAGTAATCTCCGGTTATCATGATTCTCTAATGGAGGGGCACCCTGGCATTACCAAAACCATGGAAAAGATTAAAAGACATTTCTGGTGGCCATCGTGGAAAAGGGATATTAGAGACTTTGTAATCTCCTGCGGTGTATGTGCCCAGAATAAAAGTCAAAAGCAAAAACCAGCCGGCCTATTACAGCCACTTGACATTCCTCCCTGTCCATGACATACCCTGTCCATGGATTTTATCACGGACTTACCTCCATGCTTGGGATATACTACCATCTTAGTAGTCGTGGATCTATTCTCGAAAATGGCTCACTTCATACCCTTGAAGGGTCTGCCTTCAGCCTCAGTATTGGCCCGGGAATTCTTGGCAAACATTGTCCGCTTACACGGTTTTCCTTCGGTTTTAGTCTCCGATAGGGGAAGTCAATTCATCTCCCACTTCTGGCGCAGTTGCTGTCGTCTAGCCCAAGTTGATGTAAGACTTTCGACCAGTCACCATCCCCAAACTGACGGACAAACCGAAAGGACAAACCAGCCATTAGAACAATATCTACGCTGCATGCTCCAACAAACAGAAAAACCCTGGAAGGACATTCTTTGGATCGCTGAATACGCTTACAACAATTCGGCTCATTCTGGAACCGGGAAGACTCCTTTTTTCCTATTATATGGACACCATCCTAGAACCTCCAACCTGGATCCTCCCCAAGAAATTGAAGCACCTGCTGTGCATCACTTGCATTCGGAGATCACCTGTGCCTTTAAGGAAGCCACTGCCCATCTGCAAAGAGCTAAAGCTCAATTCAAAAAGGCAGCCGATGGGCACCGGAAAGAGGCCCCTCACTACGCTGTAGGAGATCAAGTCTGGCTATCCACTAAGCACCTGCCTTTAAAAGGACCCCGCACTTTCATCCCGAGATACCTTGGGCCCTACCTCATATCTGCCATAATTAATCCAGTGGCTGCCAAATTGGAATTACCTACGCATATGAAAATACATCCAGTATTCCCTGTCTCCTTATTAAAACCAGTACAACCAGAAACCCGATTGACTAAACTCCCAGAACCCGTTTTGGTAAACGGAGAACTCGAATTCGAAGTGAAGAACATCCTAGACTCCAAAATTTCCAGGTCTAAATTATACTATCTGGTTGATTGGAAAGGATATGGTCCCCAGGAAAGGTCTTGGGAACCCTCAGAACAGGTCCACGCACCTCGTCTGGTCAAGAGATTCCATCTGAATCACCCCGACAAGCCAAAGCCCCCGGGAAAGACACACTTAGGAGGGGCCTTGAGGGGGGATACTGTCATGATCACTGCTTCCAAGGAGTCAGGACCAGCCCAACGTCCTTGGAAGCAGGCCCCTAACCCTGATCCTAGGCACCAGCCGGTCCCCACAGGGACCTTTTGGACCTTGTCCTGGCGCCGGTGGCACCAGGCTCATCAGAAGCATCGGTCCCGGCACTGGAAGCGCCGGGCTCATCATTGGTGTGAAGGTGCTTGGGTGGACTGTGGCAGACCATGCTGCTTACTTACCAGACTCTTAGAAGTCCTCGGTGAACTGGGACTACTTTCTTACCTGGGTGGGGCAGCTCCACTCCCTGGATACAGCACTGGAACTCTTCTGGAAGCAGGAACTCTTTTCTTACCTAGGCGG
The DNA here is from genome assembly GCF_040938575.1 of Ambystoma mexicanum. Classification (NCBI taxonomy): domain Eukaryota; kingdom Metazoa; phylum Chordata; class Amphibia; order Caudata; family Ambystomatidae; genus Ambystoma; species Ambystoma mexicanum. Next base: position 1,097,203,808 of record NC_090933.1, read on the forward strand.
GGCCGTGGAAGGAGACGTCTCATCACTCCTAGGCTATTTAAACCACACCCGATTGATGAAATGTGCTTCGCGTTATTCTGCATCTGCAGCAGAACGCTCACCGAGTCTGTTCCAGCCTTTCTTTTTTGGATCCTGAACCTGCAAGAATTATACTTACCATTCCTGTACCCGATCAACATCAGCACCTGCAAAAGACCAGAAACAACAGGTTAGCAGAACGAACTTTAACACGCAGTGTTTACTTACCTGATCCATCGGCAGCGGCCGTGTCTCACGCTGCACCTTCGCCTGCAAAGATAAACAGCATTATCATACTTACTGGCATGTTGTGCATTCTGGCTTCTTCACGCTGCATCTTCACCTGCAAAGATAAACAGCATTATTCTACTTACCGGCACGCTGTGCATTCTGGATTCTTCACGCTGCATCTTCACCTACAAAGATAAACAGCAGTGTTACACTTACCGGCACGCGGCGAATTCCGGATTTCTTCATTCTGCATCGTCGCCTGCAAAGACAAAGAAAGAGACAGTAAGAGCGCTTGCCATACTTACGCAATTCCAGGCGCTTCTCCGCCATGAATAAAAAGACTATAAAGAGTAAAGGTGTCCAGAAATTTACCGGTCGTGCAGACAACGATGGTACCCATCCTCTGAAGTCAAGAGGCCAACGTTTCACCAGTGAAGGAACTGGCAACGGCACCCTGCACTAGACGCAGATGGAGAGCCCAGCATTCACCTATCTAAGGTGAGCACATTGACCTGGGAGGGGGGCTCAACAGTCAGGCTGAGAGGAGAGAGATAGGGACATTCACAACCCAGACCTTTAACCCCCATATTATTTCACCTGCAGAAACCGCACCCTTCGAGTCCGACACACAGTGTGGAGAGGTTCGACCCCAGAAGCCAACCGAATCCTGCACATCACGTTTCGTGTTACAGACACCTTCCTGCCAAGACCCGCGCCTCCGTGGGAATCAGGTGAGCGTTACAGAACGCGAAGCCCACCACAAAACTCCTACCCAGGCGCAATGGAAACCTCAGATACTGATCAACTAGCCCAGTTGCTTGGGGAATTAAGAGCAGAAGTACATGCAGCTCGCCAGGAAACGAGCTCTCTAAGAAGAGAACTGATAATTTCTAAGGAGCGAACAGAGGACCTTGCTAGGCAGTTGTTACAAACGCAGGCAGGACAGACACCTTTGCCCGTTCCAGGAGGGAGTTATCCTTCTGCATCAGCTTCAAATCCAGTGCAAATCAATCTGCCCGGTAATGTGCCCTTGGCTCCGCCCGAACGCTTTGCTGGTGATCCAAAGAAATTCGCAGTGTTCATCAACCAGTGCCGCCTGCACTTCTTATGTCGACCAGCTGCATTCCCAACAGACCAGGCCAAGGTGGCTTTCGTGCTTTCTTATCTCAGTGGCAGCGCTGCAGATTGGTCGATCCCTTTAGTCACCCAGGATGATCCGGTTTTACACTATTTTCAAGCCTTCCAGTCCAGCATGGAGAAACTGTTCGCAAGACATGCACAAGGGCAGGCCTTGGACAATGAACTTTTCTCATTACGACAGGGTAACCAAGACCTCTTGACTTATATAGCCTCTTTTAATAGACTCATAGTGGAAACACAATGGCCCGAGGACAAGAGAATAACGCTTTTCTACAGAGGCCTGCGTGGGGAGCTCAAGGATGTGCGTGCACAAGTTGTGAATCCTCCACAAGAATGTTCGGACTATATTGACTTAGTTGTCCAACTGGACCATAGACTACAGAACAGGAAGGCAGATCGTTCCAGATTTGATACCCGAGTGTTTTCTAAACCACAGACCTCGAATAAGGGAGCTGACACTGTGGAACCCATGCAAATAGGGGGCATGAGAGGACCTTTAACCCAGAAAGAGCGGGAAAGAAGAAGGCAGCTGCAATTATGCCTCTATTGCGGTAATTCAGGACACTTTCTTCGGGACTGTCCCGTGAAACCAGCTAAGAAGACTGTAGGAGCCGCGGATACCTGTACCACAAATTCTGAGCAGGGAAACGACCTCACCCGACAAGAGTAGAGGTTCTCTTGCCGAGCATTAAGATCTGTCCCGTGACCTCGCATTTCGTGATACCCATGGTCCTCATTAGTCCTGAACGTCCGGATCGTTTGCATGCAATTGAAGCTTACATTGACAGCGGAGCAATCGGTAACTATGTGGACCGTGAAATGGTGTCAAGGATGAATCTACCCCTTGTCCCTAAGGCAGTAAAAGACGTCATCACTACTGTGGATGGCACGGAGATAGCCTCCGGACCAGTAACGCATGCCACCCAAGAAGTGACATTGTTGAGTCACAATGGACACCGGGAGAGAATAGTGTTCGATGTAATCAAGGCCCCTCAGTTCCAGATCATTCTGGGAATCCCTTGGTTAGAGAAGCACAATCCTCAGATTGATTGGCGAGCAAAGACCGTTTAGTTTCCAGAGTGTTCTACCACTTGTTATCCTCGACCTGATGTTTCATTAGCGGCGATCTCTTCTGAGGAGATTCTCAAATTGCCTCCCGAATACCAGGAGTTCCAAGACGTCTTCCAGAAGGATCAAGCTAACACTCTACCTCCTCATAGGTCTTATGACTGTCAAATAGATCTGATACCTGGAACAACTCCTCCTTGCAGCAGGATCTATGCCCTCACCGAGCCAGAGAACCTTCACCTCAGACAGTACCTGGACCAATACCTAGCTAACGGGTTTATCCGTCCTTCAAAATCTCCAGCTTCATCGGCTTTGTTCTTTGTTCCGAAAAAGGAAGGAGACCTTAGGACTTGCATAGATTACCGCGCCCTGAATCAGATCACTGTTAAAAACAGCTACCCGTTACCTTTGATCCCTGAACCCCTGGACAAAGTCAAAGATGCATGTATATACACAAAGCTGGATCTCAGAGGAGCCTACCACTTGGTACGGATCAAAGAGGGCGATGAATGGAAAACGGCCTTCCGCACCAAGTACGGGCTATTCGAATATCAAGTGATGCCCCTTGGACTGTGTAATGCTCCTGCTGCTTTCCAATATTTTATGAACGATGTCCTTAGAGAGCTCATTGACGTGTGTGTAGTTGTCTACATTGACGATATCCTCGTATATTCATCATCTGAAGAAGAACATCAGAGACACGTTAAAAAGGTTCTCGAGAGATTGCGTCAACATAGTCTTTTTGCTAAGCTTGAGAAATGCGTTTTCAACGCAATGGAAGTCGAGTTCCTGGGATTCATATTGTCACCTAACGGAGTCCATATGGATTCAAAGAAGGTTGATGCAATTATCAAGTGGCCATCACCAACCTCTGTAAAAGGAGTTCAAAGCATGTTAGGATTCGCTAACTTTTACCGCAGATTCATTCCTGAATTTTCCCGGATAGTCCAGCCCATCACCGCTCTGTTGAAAAAGAACAAACGTTTTGAGTGGTCTTCTGAAGCGGAACAAGCTTTTCAAGACTTAAAAGCTAAATTCATTTCTGCACCTATTTTAAAACATCCTCGCCCAGAACTTCCTTACATCATGGAAACGGATGCTTCTAGTCTTGCTATGGGAGCAGTGTTATCACAAAGAGATTTGGTCACCAACCAACTACATCCGGTTGCCTTCTGGTCCCGCAAGTTTTCGCCTCCTGAGATCAACTATTCAGTTACTGACAAGGAACTTTTGGCCATCAGATCGGCCTTTAAAGCCTGGCGGCATTATCTTCTTGGAGCCAGACACACAGTCACCGTAATGACTGACCACCGCAATTTACAATATCTAAAGACAGCCAAAGCTCAGTCTTCCAGACAGCTTCGCTGGGCTCTGTTCCTAGCAGAATTTGACTTTATAATTACTTATCGACCAGGTAGTAAGAACGGAAATGCGGATGCCCTCTCCCAGATGGGAGTAGATGAACATTTGATCAATCCAGATCCAATACCCATAATCCCAGAACAAAGGATTTTGGGTTTGGTCAGCACTCAATCTTTTGAAGACATCAAGACCACGGTGAAATCGCTCCTAACTCCGACCGATTTGCAGGACTGGCAATTAAAGGGAAAAGAATTCTCAGTAGATCAAGACCTACCATATTTCCGAGGACGATTGCACTTGCCCTGTGAGAAACTACAAAAACAAGTAATCTCCGGTTATCATGATTCTCTAATGGAGGGGCACCCTGGCATTACCAAAACCATGGAAAAGATTAAAAGACATTTCTGGTGGCCATCGTGGAAAAGGGATATTAGAGACTTTGTAATCTCCTGCGGTGTGTGTGCCCAGAATAAAAGTCAAAAGCAAAAACCAGCCGGCCTATTACAGCCACTTGACATTCCTCCCTGTCCATGACATACCCTGTCCATGGATTTTATCACGGACTTACCTCCATGCTTGGGATATACTACCATCTTAGTAGTCGTGGATCTATTCTCGAAAATGGGTTCACTTCATACCCTTGAAGGGTCTGCCTTCAGCCTCAGTATTGGCCCGGGAATTCTTGGCAAACATTGTCCGCTTACACAGTTTTCCTTCGGTTTTAGTCTCCGATAGGGGAAGTCAATTCATCTCCCACTTCTGGCGCAGTTGCTGTCGTCTAGCCCAAGTTGATGTAAGACTTTCGACCAGTCACCATCCCCAAACTGACGGACAAACCGAAAGGACAAACCAGCCATTAGAACAATATCTACGCTGCATGCTCCAACAAACAGAAAAACCCTGGAAGGACATTCTTTGGATCGCTGAATACGCTTACAACAATTCGGCTCATTCTGGAACCGGGATGACTCCTTTTTTCCTATTATATGGACACCATCCTAGAACCTCCAACCTGGATCCTCCCCAAGAAATTGAAGCACCTGCTGTGCATCACTTGCATTCGGAGATCACCTGTGCCTTTAAGGAAGCCACTGCCCATCTGCAAAGAGCTAAAGCTCAATTCAAAAAGGCAGCCGATCGGCACCGTAAAGAGGCCCCTCACTACGCTGTAGGAGATCAAGTCTGGCTATCCACTAAGCACCTGCCTTTAAAAGGACCCCGCACTTTCATCCCGAGATACCTTGGGCCCTACCTCATATCTGCCATAATTAATCCAGTGGCTGCCAAATTGGAATTACCTACGCATATGAAAATACATCCAGTATTCCATGTCTCCTTATTAAAACCAGTACAACCAGAAACCCGATTGACTAAACTCCCAGAACCCGTTTTGGTAAACGGAGAACTCGAATTCGAAGTGAAGAACATCCTAGACTCCAAAATTTCCAGGTCTAAATTATACTATCTGGTTGATTGGAAAGGATATGGTCCCCAGGAAAGGTCTTGGGAACCCTCAGAACAGGTCCACGCACCTCGTCTGGTCAAGAGATTCCATCTGAATCACCCCGACAAGCCAAAGCCCCCGGGAAAGACACACTTAGGAGGGGCCTTGAGGGGGGATACTGTCATGATCACTGCTTCCAAGGAGTCAGGACCAGCCCAACGTCCTTGGAAGCAGGCCCCTAACCCTGATCCTAGGCACCAGCCGGTCCCCACAGGGACCTTTTGGACCTTGTCCTGGCACCGGTGGCACCAGGCTCATCAGAAGCATCGGTCCCGGCACTGGAAGCGCCGGGCTCATCATTGGTGTGAAGGTGCTTGGGTGGACTTACCTGTGGCAGACCATGCTGCTTACTTACCAGACTCTTAGAAGTCCTCGGTGAACTGGGACTACTTTCTTACCTGGGTGGGGCAGCTCCACTCCCTGGATACAGCACTGGAACTCTTCTGGAAGCAGGAACTCTTTTCTTACCTAGGCGGGGCCGTGGAAGGAGACGCCTCATCACTCCTAGGCTATTTAAACCACACCCGATTGATGAAATGTGCTTCGCGTTATTCTGCATCTGCAGCAGAACGCTCACCGAGTCTGTTCCAGCCTTTCTTCTTTGGATCCTGAACCTGCAAGAATTATACTTACCATTCCTGTACCCGATCAACATCAGCACCTGCAAAAGACCAGAAACAACAGGTTAGCAGAACGAACTTTAACACGCAGTGTTTACTTACCTGATCCATCGGCAGCGGCCGTGTCTCACGCTGCACCTTCGCCTGCAAAGATAAACAGCATTATCATACTTACTGGCATGTTGTGCATTCCGGCTTCTTCACGCTGCATCTTCACCTGCAAAGATAAACAGCATTATTCTACTTACCGGCACGCTGTGCATTCCGGATTCTTCACGCTGCATCTTCACCTACAAAGATAAACAGCAGTGTTACACTTACCGGCACGCGGCGAATTCCGGATTTCTTCATTCTGCATCGTCGCCTGCAAAGACAAAGAAAGAGACAGTAAGAGCGCTTGCCATACTTACGCAATTCCAGGCGCTTCTCCGCCATGAATAAAAAGACTATAAAGAGTAAAGGTGTCCAGAAACTTACCGGTCGTGCAGACAACGACGGTACCCATCCTCTGAAGTCAAGAGGCCAACGTTTCACCAGTGAAGGAACTGGCAACGGCACCCTGCACTAGACGCAGATGGAGAGCCCAGCATTCACCTATCTAAGGTGAGCACATTGACCTGGGAGGGGGGCTCAACAGTCAGGCTGAGAGGAGAGAGATAGGGACATTCACAACCCAGACCTTTAACCCCCATATTATTCCACCTGCAGAAACCTCACCCTTCGAGTCCGACACACAGTGTGGAGAGGTTCGACCCCAGAAGCCAACCGAATCCTGCACATCACGTTTCGTGTTACAGACACCTTCCTGCCAAGACCCGCGCCTCCGTGGGAATCAGGTGAGCGTTACACTTGCCCCTTCCATAGTAAACATCCCTGTTGCTCCTGGCTTAGATCCCTGGACCATCCGCCACAAGTTAAATATCTCTACATGATGAGCTAATGTCTTCCCCTTGTACGTGTTATGTATGTATGTCAATAACGAGTGTTGGACGTATGGGTCAAAACTGCCGTGAGGCGGCCATGGTGTCGTCATTTTGTTGTCTGTTCCTTGTGTCCAGTCTATACTGTACTTAATAAGCTTATCCTTGTAAGGTGATAGTGTCTTGCAAATATGTTGGAGGGGGGTAGTTAGAGTGTTTCCCCACCCTCCGGACCCTGACCCGTGGGACATTGTTATGATATACTTCAACTTTTTCCAGCAACCACCATCTTTACCTGGCCCCGTAAATTGGGGACTTCCGACCGTCCGCTGAAAGGTAATACAATTGCTGATATACAGTTCTTTTCCTCTATTGTTTTTCCTCCTCTGATATCACTCGTATGGGCCCCTGCAGCCGCGGCGCACAGAGCCCTCTGCGGCTGCGTGCCCTGTGTGACGTGCTGATACAGTCACCCACCTCTTTTTTTTTTCCCCCAAGCTTCTCCCTCCTGTTTTCAACCACCTTGCTCAACGTGACCGGCGTTCTCCGTGCGCGGCCACTTTTCCCCTTTCGCCCTCCCCTTATCGAGGGTTGCCAGCGTTCTCCATGTGTGGCCTCCCCACCTCTTCTATGCCGCCCTTATCCCGACACTTATCCCCTTGGCCACCCCTTGGTCAATACGGTGTGGCCGCGGTGTCCTATGGAAGCCCTATGGGTGACGTCACCAACTTCTTCAAACTATTACCAGTAAGAACCTCTTATAACATTAATGGAGCACGCAATATGTTTTATACTTCTGCCCTAGTCGACCCCACAGCTGTCCTCTCGCTACGCCCGCAGCAAGGCACTCAACAAAAACTCTTATAATCGGTCTCACACGCTGCGTCGCCTCGCATGTGATAGGCCCCTTGCCAGGGGAGCTTAACCAGCCATTTATCCTCCGCACTTGGCAACAACCTAGCTACCACCTACGGGAAAACGCCATCTACCTAACGAGTTTTACACTCAATCAGTAGGGATCCTCGTTTATTCATTGATCAAAATGCCAATTCATAGGAAAGCCACACCCCCCTTTTACAGGTGCCCGTGATCTAGACAAATCAGTGCCTTCGAACAACCGCACGTGGTGCCTTTTGGCTCCACCCACTCTGTTCTGTGACACGATAGAAGACGGCCTTCGAGCCTGTCCCGCTACCGCTCACTCGTCTATCAACACTTATCAATCAAATGCCGCCGACCTTATTACAATGTCTCCCCACTCCCTCACAATGTCACATTGCTTGTTGGGTGTGTCGTACTCACCAAGTTCCCTTGATGCAGGGCCGCTCGACTGCGTGCACCCCTCCAAGCGGCTCGCCACCTCCCCTCGTCTGGACCACGTCTGGACACTCGCCAACCGCGGGCGGGATACTTCTCAATTGGCTCCCGAGGGCCAATATCCGTATTGCGCTGTCCGGTCTTCTCGCAGTTCCGCGATGGTCCTGTAGTCCTGAAAGGGGGCAACAGCAGAGGGGGCCGCGCTGCCGGGTCGTCTCACTGCAAGGGCCTTGGACTGTATTACCAGGCCAACATACATCAACCGATCTCAGCAGTGCCTCCAACTTGTCGGGGTGATTCTCCCGGGACCGGCAGAGCCGTCCGCGGACCTCCGGGCTGGGGAGGCCCCAACTCCTCCCGTGTCCCCAAAAGGAGTATGAGACACACACAAGAAGCAAGGCGGTACTGCAGTTTATTATAATAACGGCAGGGATGAGTCTCGGTTTGTATGCATCCGACGGGACTTTCACTTGTAGTGGGGCTCACAGGCCCTTTTTACGGCAGTATGACGCGCTACTCACGTCACCTGGGAAAGTTAGCACAAAACCTATCGCCACTCTGGATTGGTTCCCCAAGTGGTAAGGTTAGTATAGGTAACATATGGAAAGAAATATTAGTGGATGAGGATGGGTCAGGTGGTACGCTTGGGTTGTCCCTTGCAGTTGTTACTTTAGAATTGTTACAGAGGGACCCTTGGTGATTGGATAAGAGTAATGGCATCAGTAATAAGTCCCCCTGTATTCTGATTGGTTCTCCCGCGAGCTCCCAAGCCTGGGACCATTGCCGTTCCCAGCTCGCGGTGTACCTGTCATTAGCAACAATGTGCAACTATGTGTTTGTGCAGACAATGGACAGGTCCACTCATGGGCTTGTAGACAGGTCTTTCCCATCGCTGTAGGTGTCCATCTTGCCGCTACGTTGTTGCAACCTGTGTCCCAGACGTGGGACCCTGGCGGCTTCCTGTCTCGTGAGCTTGGCACCTTGTCAGTTCGGCTTGGTCAAGTGTGGAGAGACCGTAGCTGGAGCAGAATTATGAGCATTAGATTTGTATTTCATCTCTGAGGACTTGGCACTTACAGGTGTAACCTTGGCGCTGGGCTCGCGGCATGCAGCATGCGAGTTGCAACATCATGGCCTTGGCTGTGAGCTTTTGTTGGGGGCTCGTCCTGCATGGTCAGCACTTGTACTCTTGTTCTGAGAGGATTTTCATTGCCAGGCTCCTGCCTGGGAACTCTTGCTTGCGGCCTACTCAGGCCTAGTTCATGGGTGGCGGCATATAATCCATAGCATGGAGATCGCTGGGCGACAGAGTGTCACACGCAGCATTAGATATACATGGTGGTGTCATCATAGGGATGGGTGGCGGAAGAAGCGTCAGCAAGCATGTACACGAGCTCTTCGGTGTCTTGCGTTTCTGCGGTGCTGTAAAAAGGCATATTTAAGAAAAAAATAACGATGCACGTCAGTGGGTGTGCCAGTCACCTACGTCATAGCACTGAGTATGTTCTTCGTGTAGGTTGGTGTGTGAGTGACCAGTGTGCCTGGTGGCATGTGTGTTCTCGTCTGTTGGCTATGTCGTTATGGCATCTCTAACGATGTGGATACTTGTGGCTGTTGTTCTTAGTCGAGCTCATCCATGTCGCAGGCATCGGCTTGAGCTTGGTGTGCTGGTGGGCATGCTTCTCTTATGTGTAAGTTTCTGAACCAGGGTATTTTATCATCTGGTAAATAGACTAACTCGTCTCGTGGGGGGTGTCTGGGCCGTGATCCTCTAGGCCATAGTCTGGATGAGATTGCGGGAGGGTCTTGTCCCATTCTCCCACTTCAATCCTAAATACACATTTCTACATGGGTCACCTTTACACAAATCACCCACAACGATTCCATATTTTATGTAGCATCTGCTCATCAAAATCCTGCAGCTGTGGGATCTTGTTTCACCTTTCTACAGAATTTTGTCCTTTTCGCCATGAACACAATTTCTAAATTTCCCGCAAATTACCACAAATGTGCGCGTTCGACCTGGGTATGTGTGTGTAAATGTTCACAATTCTAATATTAATACATTTCACATAAAACTACATATATTGCCATTCCTTTCCTGACCATATTACACGGTTCTGCCGCCTCTTAAAACGTGCAGCCAAAAATTAGACTAACAGATATGTCCTTGGTATATTTTTCAAAACTTTAAATCACAAGTTATGAGTCTTTAAAAATTGTTCTTTGTTCATACTAAACAGCAAATGGCCCTGCCCCGTTGTCTCTCCCTGCAGTCCCAGAACAGCCCCCTCCTCTTGGAAGTCCCTTCCAGGAGCAGTTTACGACTCCCTTTACACCTCTGTTTCCTGGGCTAAAGCTCTGCCATTGTTCCTTCTCTTTCTGTAGACAAAGTCTGGGCTAACCCACATCTCCCAGTGAGATTCTGCTGAGAGGATCTTCCCTCCCCCTGGGAGAAACCTGCTTTTCCAGTTCTTGCAGCTCAGTCAGGCTAATTTATTCTTAATTAAAATCCAGCAAAACCAAACGTATTGCATCAAATCACATAAATACATTACTTTCTTAGCTTTCAATTTGTGGGATCAAAAACACAACCAAGATCTGCATTCATTTTAGCAACAATCCTTTTTATGTTTGCTAAGCCGGCAGACTTTTAGTTTAATACTTTTCAGTTTCATCAGGGGCTCCTCTGGCAACGGTCATCCACAGGTAGCCCAAGGCACTGCACACAGATTTTGACAGGGGCTGTCAGTTTACAGACAATCCAGTTTTTCTGAAGAAATGTTTTGCTCTTCACATTTAGGACTTGTATGTTCGCAATGCTTCATTAGATTACATGAATTTTAGCACCAAGCAAGATTTTGGATGTTGAGAAGTGCTGTTTTATAGGCATTTTGGAGTTTTGAGCACCAAAGCAAATGTAATTTTTGGCACATTTTTGAGTTTCAATTGCAATGTGCTGATTCTCCCTCTGCAGTCTGTTTGCTGGTCATGGAGCCCACTGGCACCTTTTCTGCAGTGTGTGCTCTATACCACCACACATGCACCATGGGTGGCAGGTTATGCATCCATTCTTTTGGTGTGTTTCAGGATGCGGTTTTTGTAGGTTTTGGCTCGCACAAGAGTTTTGCCACCATTGTTGCTGCTTCTTGCACCATAACTAGCAGGGTGGTGCGGCGTAGCACAGCAAAGTGGGGTAATAAATTCCACAGGCCCGGATACCTTGCTCTTCAGAAAAGGAATGAACTCTTTGCATCTTTGTTTGCAGTGGCCAGCCGACACAGGTTTCGTCCCTTCAGGGTCTTTATCAAGGATATGTAGTGGATATTGCCCAACAATCCGGCCACCGAAAGAAGCTGAACAGGCCAACTGGCCAGACATTTCCTACTCGTGGGTCAACAACGTGCACCAACAGTGAAAACTGAGCCCTGACAGAGTAACGCCACCAGGCAGACAATATCCAGGTTGAGGTCAAACCTAGTGCCCAACCAACACATCTCTACTTCTGTATTGTCCATGAAACAAATGCATTGTATGCTCTTCTTTTATGGTAGACTTCAAATGTCTGCATGAGTTTAAATACTCTTTTGCAGTTTTTCTACAGAATATAGTGCAGCAAAACCTTGTTGAGCCCATTGGAAAAGTGTATTTACCCATTCCCAATCCATGTAGACATTATTGTTTTTCACCTTTTGCACTTTCATTCATTCTTGTTTACGAGGTTTTGTTATAAGCAATAACACTTCCAGATTCAGGATAGGCTACAAACATTACTCAGGATCTATTTGATGTATGTCTGCTCCTGGGTGTGCTGGGGCTGCGTACTTCTCTTTCTTCAGCATCAGATATGAGTCCATTTTTGTGTCTGAGTGGTAAGAGAGTGGCACCACCCAACACCTGTTGTAAAGTATCCATGATAAAAGACTTATCACTGCATAAACATTATTGAACTTGTCGAAAATGCTTGGAAACTTTGCCAGCATGCTTTTGCCTATGCCTGCAGAAATGCTGATTAAACAGCACAGGAGATTAAGATATGCTATGCTCTTACAACTTTTAAGAAGGAATAGTAAATCCAAATTGTATCATTATGATTTTAGGGAAGTCATGTTAAGCAAGCTAGGTTCGTACTGTGTTCATAATTCCTTACCAAATGCTGGCATATCAATTCTAAGTCCAGCTAGATGGTCAGGGTGACTACATATTAATTAGCTTATATGTTGCTCAGCCCTTTCCAGCCTGAAATCGATAAAAGAGAGAGTGTATAACAATCAGGAGGCTACTCAAAGGTAAGATATGATTCTCGAATTCTGAAACAGTCTGAACGGTCTATATGATTGCATAACGTGATGAGAATTGGCAAACGTGTTGGACTGGTGCCTGGACAGTAACGGTCCAGTGGGTATTTTCTATTTACTGCACATATGCCAGGGGACAAATCAAAGATTTAGAAAAATGACAACATGTTGCAAAGTGGAGTCCATACTGAGGACAGGCAATTTAGGGACACAAACTATTGATTATGTCAAATTCTATGCAATGGTCATTTTAAGATCAGATATCACATGTTGCCCATTTACTAATATTACGTATTGCTTGCAAAATTGTGAGGGAAACCACTAAGAGATTCATCATTATATACATACAACATTAACCTGCATAACACATAAATCAATATATAAAATATTGAGTTTGATTGGAAATAATATGAATGACCATTGTTCAAATGATGCAGCACCAATCAGCTAATTATGTCCGCAGCATGTTTCACTAAAATAAGTGTGAGAATGTTCTGATATATGCTGACCCTATTGCCACATCATGTGTGATGTACAGTACCACCAGAATGCTTCTATGTGGCCACTCATAGCAAGTGAACAGAGACATCAAAGGATGCTACATACCTTTGCTTTTGACAATGAACATTTATTAGTTGCATTGTACACAGTCAGTGGCGAACCACATGTAAAAATATGGTGTGATAACAGACGATGCCTCAAGACATTAAATCATTATCAAATTCCTCTCTTTGTTTCTTGTGCTAAGAAGGGGGAAGAATTTAAAGTAGACCTCAGACCAAACAAACCATCTCTAATGGCTATACTGCCATAGTTGATCAATCATGAAAAGCTGTAGAAAAAGTTGATGATTAACTTTGATTAGACATATAAGAATGCAGATAATGAAAGGTGACAAGAGAAAGTCCACTAACAGAAATTATGCACCTTTGTACATAATTAGTAAATGATAAGATTGTAACTTCCAAGTGGAGACTTTTATCAAACATATTGGGATTGAACCATGTTTCTAAATATAGTTCAACTCACAAACCAAAAGCGATTTACCAAAAACAGGACATATCAGCTATGAATTCAGATATCCTTCTTTGGTCACTTCCAAATCAAAACCGGAAAAACCCAAGAAAACTGACCTCCTGGCCTATCCTCAGGGCAAAACACTTTTCGACTGGCATACACTGTCAATCATTAATAATAATAATCACTGGCCACAATGACAAGCATTAATTGACTTTAGCTTTGACAATAATTCAAACAAATAGATCTATTCAATCAATCCAAATGACTGTAAATTCCCAATGGTAAAAGACTTCAACAAACTGCAGCCACCCAGAAGATCACTGTAGAATTCTAACATCGGCTCAATCTCTGGGCCTACTGAACCAACACATCTTGCCCTGCATGATACACATCATCTTATCAGTGGCTTGGGCACAGCAAACACACCCACAGTGACCACCAATCTTTGTATATCCCAAATGCAGGGATTGGTTTAAAAGTATCTTCAATGATAACAACTAAACATTGAAACTATATCTGCTCTTGCCAAGCCGGAGTAGGGCCAATGGCATGCTTCATTCATCAATCTCCTACAGTAATCAGAGGGGACGGTCAGCCAGAGTGGAGCACCCAGAATGTTTGTGTACACTCAGTGATGCAGAATATGGAAGAGGCCCATTGAAACCAAGATGGACCTTGAATTTAAATGCACCGCTGAAACAGTGCCCAAAAGAAAAGTAGGACAGAAAGAGACCGCTGTACAACTTTGGGACATTATGCAGTGACAAATATAAAGCTGTACTCCCCTTATCAGAGAATAAGAGACTCAGCAAAGTAGCCAAGGGGCCGAATGATTTGTTCAAGTTGTTTATAGAATCAACTTTAGTCCTGACGAAGGCCTATTTATTTATCAATAAAACTGTTGTGTATTAATTGATTTTGTTATGAAGAGCCGAAATGCCCTTGATGTAAGTGTCGACATTGTTTTACCCCATCAATGTTTTAAAAAATGTGTTTTAGAAAACATAGAGATATGATGGAATAACTGATCTCGAGGGCAGTTGAAAGATATGGGGCCACATTAGGAGGCAGGCGGCCACATAATGAACGCTGCCGGTACGGGACCGGCATCGTTCATTACGGGCTGTCCTATTACGAAGACTGCTGCTGGACCCGCTAAGGAACGCCTGTTCAAACCAGGCGTCCTTAGCGGGTCCCGCTAGCAGTTCAGGATGCTAACAACAGACCCGTCATTAACGGGCCCGTTGTTAGCATCCTCCCCATTTCCATTGAGCCCTATGGGGGATCAAATGGGGATGTACCGGGTCCAGGTCCCGCAAAAGAGATTAACCGGGCCCTCCAAGGTCGGAATGGCCCGGTAAGTCCCCTTTTGTGGGACCAGTACCTGGAATCCGGTATGGAGGTAGCCATGCCACTTTTAGCGGCATGGCTACCTCCATACTCGTAATGAGGCCCATGATGTTATATATAAAAAAGACTATAAAATGAGAGTGGTTTGTAAAGTTCTATGATATTGAAACAAATATTCACACCCCATGTCTACAAAAATGTTTAAAGTACATTTTTGAAAATATCATACTCCCTGAAGAGGCTTGCTAAAGCAAGTAACAGCATCTTTTTTATTATATTAAAAAAAAAACACTTTAACTAACCCACTGTTTTGCACACACATTTGTATGATTGAATGTATTGTGGTTTTTATAATGAATGAATCGGAAGAAATGTTTATCTGTTGAAAAACAACAAATAGTACATTTACATATATTTTTCTAGCGAAATAGTCTGGAGTTTTCAATATGCAGCAATCGGAGTATAAAAAGCTATAAGGTGCACAAGTTTATTATTTTTGAAATGATATCATGAATTGGAGGAGAGGGAGTGGGTTCTTGTGTTACGTTTTCAATCTCCAAGGTGCACAGAAACAAAAGTATATTCTCCTTCAAAGAAAAGTGCCTTTCAGCTCAAACCACATGTATTTAAACTTAAATATTTGCAGGAGATACCAAGCAGTGCCCAAATCACCACTGAAGTTCCTTCTATGGCAGTGTGTATTTGAAGCAACCAGGGGAAAACAGACACTTCAGAGGGGATTATTCCAAGCCTCAAAGTTGGCAGCCTTCAATCCCTGTTCACCATGGAGGCCATCAAGATCCGTGACAGGATCAAAATCTTCAATCTATTGAGAACCAATCTTGCCATTCTACAAGACCAAGAAGTCCACTAAACCACCAATTTATTTTTGTCTCATGGTATTTGAGGATCTACAACACAGGGCAATACACTAGCTACAAAGACAAGAATATGATATTAAACCTAGGCCAGTCACTCAATTTTAAAGGATAACCCCAACAGTTCAAATTCTGCCATCCATTTCCAATAGGGAGCAGCCCCCTGGCAGGAGCAGTTGATAAAATGTGTGAAAATAGCATTTTGTCCCCAGCATTAAAGCACCAAGGCCCCAAAGCAGAATGCTTTCAGGACTTGTATTGTCCATTGTGGTTTATAAGCATATACACTGATAGAGGATGGACACAGTCCGATATTTGTTTTTACTGAGAAAGTAGTTAAGATGCTATTAGAGTTAAACATGTGAGGTATCTGCAGGATTGGTACCTTGGATGCACCTGTCCTTCAGGTGTTTATGGACCCGATAAAGGCCATCTTCCCCTTCATAACATGTGATCGGATTGTGGTGAAAAACATACAATACCTAGGCCAAAATGGTATGCTGAGGAATGGTTCCAAGAGAAGCAATGCCTGTTGGCCATTTTATCATCTAGCACACAGACTGACAGCACACTCCTGCATGCAAGAAGATTGGCATGTAAGAATGTAATTAAGGCAAAAAAAAGTTTTTGAAAACGTGAATGCAATCGCCTTGCCACTGCCCAAGAGAATGATGTTAATAGGACATTCTGAAAATCGGTTTCTAGTATGGCAGCCAAAGGGTAGAATGCACTCCAATATAGTGTGGGGGGATCATTGTAATGGCAATCAATTCACAAAAAAGGGGAAAGGCCTCGGCACCGACAGAGTCCATGACAACCTATATAAAGATGATCCAGTTATATAGGCCACCGCCTTAAGGAAAGTTTTCACAGCATCTATACATTTGAATTCTGTCCCTGTCTCTTAGTGAAATGCTGAAATCTTTCCAATTTACAAAAAGGGCAGGGGGGGAGGGGGAAAATAATCCAGCCAACTACCGCCCAATTTCCCTACTAGATAGTACTGGTAACTTTTTCTCCAAGGTGATTCTAAAACATATTCATGCTTTGCCAGATGAACTTATTATACATACTATTCAGGCGGGGTCCAAAAGGGTAGGGACACCGTGGATCAGAGTTTTTGCCTGGTCATGAGAATGCAAAAATACACTGTATTGAGGAAGGAAAATTTGTACGCTATGTTTGTCACCCTCAAGACAGCCTTCGACAGTGTTCCGCTCCACATACTCTTGCAGGTCTTTATGGGTCGAAAGATGCCATTGAAAATCCTGTCATTTGTTCCATCACAAAGCTGTAGTTCATTAAGAGCTGGCGGGGGAGGTGACACTCTCGTTTGATGTGACTGAAGGGGTGAGGCAGGGGTGAGTCCTGACCCCCCATTTTGTTTTGTATCTATTTTGGGAAAGTTATCACCACCCTTCTTGAGGAGTGCTGGGGTTCAACCACATTGTGTACTCCAAGATATCTGGCACTCTTCTCTGCCGACAACGCTGTGCTGCTATTAATACACCATAGGGAATGCAGACAAAGCTGGCCTCGTTCATGAGGAAAGGTGGGGAATTTAAGCTCACATTGAACATAGGTAAAACAAAGTCCATGGTATTTAAGCCCAACTTTGCCAAAGACCAAAGATGGTCTGGTGCTCGAGCAGGTTACATTTCATGACTACCTGGGGGTCAGGTTCCATGAGAATGGCACCTGGACTGCACAGGTCATAAAAGCGCATATTAATCTGGAAAAATATAGGGGGGGAGTCAGGTTGTTCTTTAACAAACATGGTAAAATAGCTATTTCCCCTGTGCTGAATGTGTATAGGAAACAGGTGATTGATTATATGTCTGCGTCTTAAGGAGCACACATTTGGGGCCATGCTAATGTCTCGGAGCTAGACAAAATCAAAAACACATTTTTGCAAACTATAACCATGCTAGCTCAGGGGTCTCCTAATGCCCTTAAACATACAGATATGTGCCCTATAAGTATCGATGCCCAGATGAAACCAGTTTTATATTGGCTGAGATTATGGTGCACACCTAGCCTAGACCTATATCGGGAAGCTCTGGTGTATCTGAAAACTCTGATAGAAACTAAGGAACAATTTCTGGGGACAGGCCCCATGAATACCAACAAACCTGCAAATCTCAGAGTAAAAAAGCAATAGTAGTGTACAGCAGGGGAACTATGATATTACTTTGATAACAATTGATGTTGGGTTTGAGCTATCTTGGTCGCAAATCTGACTTTGGCTTTGAGGGTTTTCTGGTCTATCTTGAACCCCCGTATGCACGTGCCCTGTACTTTGATTTCCGTATGGGGACCTTAAGACTGGCTTTCTTTACAAAATATTGGAGTAGGGAAGGAACCGGACTCTGCCCGCTATGTACTGCCAGTAGCGAAACTAAATGCCACTTTGTATTCTTTTGCACAAGTCTTAGTGCACTAACATTGTTGTATTTAAAGTCAATTCTTACAGCGGCAAGAGTAATGACCACTGCAGACGCTATGCTCTGTCTGTCCTATATGCGGGACTCATCTGTTGTCAGCATCGTGGCAAAATATATCAATCGGGCCTGGTTGCTCAGACTTAGATGTTAGTGGTGGCCTCAATTATCCAAGGGAGTGAATTTGTGATCGTTTTTTAAATCGAGTGAATTGGTGGTGTATGTCGGGGAGTCTTTTTTTATGTAGATAAATGCAGTGCTGCGAGTTTCCCTGCCTGTTATTCAGTCCTCCCCCTCTACTTACTCCCTTTGTTTATGTTCATCATCCAATGCAGTGTATATTTATTGAATGTAAATTAGTTAGGAATTTTTATAAGTTTTATTATCCCTTTTTATCTATCAATATTTTATGTTTTAATGTCATATATCTTGATCACTGCATCTTTGATGAAATTGTAATGGCCTGGAGCTGAATTAATAATAATAATGATTCCAAAAAATTATTAAAAAGTCAGGCAAGACCATGGGTCATGATGGTCTCCCAATTTATTTGATGCTTTAAATATCCTGGGCCGGTTACATCCAATGTGAAAAGGTGCAGAAACAGTCTTAATCTTGAAAAAGGTAAATAGTTGTGATCCTAGCAATACCAGGCCGACCTCCCTAATTGACATATTCGGAAAAACCTTAAGGCAGGTGTTACTATATCATCTTGAAGATTAGGCCATTGGTTAAATACTGTAGTACATTTACATGCAAAGTTTAAGAAAGGCATGGGAATAACAGCTCATGTTTTCTGCATTCATCAAATAATTCTGTAATATGTGGAATTGAGGAAAATACCAACATACACAATTTTTGCCAATCCGGAAGTTCAGTTTGATAGGATTCATCATCAGAAATGTTGGGGGGTTTCTGGATTCCTTAAAAGTGCATTCTGTCCTAGTATGAGAAAAATACACAATAGTGAGGTTGGGTCTCGGCAGAGCGCTATAACACAGAGTTGACCAGAGGAGCCCAAGGTTCACCAAGGGTGTGTTCTGCCAACCCTTATGTTCTCCTTATTTGTGAATTACCTGACCTACCAAATTCTAGTACTTTGGAGGCCGATCCCCCAGAGCTAAAGTGAGTAGAAATCAGCATAGTTCTATCCTCAGATGGTGCTGTGTTAATGTCAAAGTCCCTGATGGAACTTCATGGACTGCTGAAAAAAATGACATCACGTTAGCATAACCAAGGGCATGCTTCTAAACACACATAAAATCCACTGTTAGGCTTGCCATCCAATGGAACACTACAAACTTAAAATTTGGAATGATCCGAAAATCAATGGCTACAGATCTCCAGCAAAGGCACCTGGAATTAAACGATTTCCAAAAGTGACCTAACTTTGAAATGATTGGTGTTACAAATACATTTTGCTAAATTATTTAGAAGTTATTCAGTTAACCCTGAGAATGTATCATTTAGAACACAAGTGAAATCCGTCACAGGTGCCAACTAGCGGGGGCACGTTAATGTGTATTGTTGGCTCTGGGAAAAAATGATTTTTTTAAACAGATGTATCTGCTGACTTACTAACATTGCACCATCTGGTCCCTTTGATATGGAGGTTGGTCAGCAATTATTAGGATTCAACAACTGCCTCTTGCGGATCCAGTCTTGGATGTCCAGTGCATACTTGAAGCTGAACCCCTCCAAGACCGAATTCTACTCTTCATCAACAACACTGACTACCCAGACATACAGGCCTGGCTACCAACCATGACACTCTGAGCTTGCCTCCTCTGCCAAGTCCCCCAGGTTCCACATCGACAAACACCTCTCCTTCAAGACACACATAGGTAACAAAACTCAGATCGCTTGGTATCAGCTCCCCCCCCCCCCTGGAATGTCAAGCCCTTCCTCCCTCCAGACAGCTTTAGATCCACCTTTTCAAGCACTGGTCCTATCCCACATGGATGGGGGCAATACTTTCCTCAAAGGCCTCCCATTGTCCCCCATGGTGCCCCTGAGAAGTGCTCTACATGCAGCCGCATGCCTCAACAAGGGTCTCCACAGAAACAGCCACATCACCTCAGCACTCATCGACCTTCACAGGCTCCAACTGCATGCACACATCACCTTCTAGTCTTGCACCATCATCTATAAGGCAGTTTGCTCTCAAGATACCCAGCTACCTCGTGGAGAAACATAGCATCTCCAGTAGACAGCACACAACCAGAAGCAAGGACACGTGCAGACTTGAAATCCCCCAGTGCAAAAAGGAAAGGACCAGAAAACAAGCCTTCTCTGCCTATACCACAATACTCTAGAACCTCCTTCTTGTCAGCATCAGACTAGCCTCCATGCTCATACAATTCAGAAAAGAATTCAAGACCCACCTCTTCAAGGAGCCTCTCTTCCTCAACACCTAGGCCATTATGTCGCCCCTCTGCGACACCTGACTCGTTAGACGCCGTCCACCCCCTCAACCCCACTACCCTCCACAGCTGTACCCCTCCTCTGTGCCCCTCTGTACTCCCACTATATATCTGTTCTGTTGTTACTACTGAAAAGTGTTCTGTTATGCATCTGTACTGTTGTACACAGCTGTACAGAGCTCTGTTGTGTATCTGTTTTGTTGTATGCCTCTGTAAAGTGCTCTACTGCTTCTCGAAGCTAGGTACATGCTCAGTAAATACCAAATGATAATAGTAACTGTGCTCTTGCAGAGTAGCAGAACAACCTTCCTTATCCAGGATCTTACATTTCAAATGAAGGACATGCCAGACCTTGAAGTGCCCTTCAGCTTGTTGAACATTATTCACTCTGCTTCATCAACAGTGTTCAACCCACTCTGTGACATTTTTATGTTCTGATGCATTCGTTTTGTTTTGGTACTTTAAACATCTTTGGCTAAGTGGTGCTATACTTGTTGGGTGCAAACCATGAGGAGACTTTTAATTTGGGCTACTTGGACTGTGTGAGTGCAAATCATGAGAATACGTTGAATTTGGGCTACTTGGATGGACCTTTGCTCATGCAAAATACCAGGGAAGATAAGAGGGTTATCTATCATGACCATAGGCAAAGGTGTGGTGCTCTAAGACCATGTAGATGAGTTTTTCGTGTGCAATTTCTTGCTGCACTTGCGAGTACTACTCACAAGAAGACTTAAAAATAAATTGAAGGCACTTGTAATGGCTTTTAAACATGCAGAACTCCCAGCAGTATGAGAGGAGAGGCAAGGATTTGGTGATTTGAGATGAACTAGACTGTTTGTATATGCAACGTTACCCTATGTTTGCCTAAAGTACTCAAAAGAAGATGATGAATAAAACACTAGGGTTCATGAGAGAGGGTACATGAGGGCCCTCTTTTAAGCTATGGGTTGTTTAGGCAGTCAACAAAGGGATTCTTTAAATATTGTCTTCTGAATAGTGATGATTTGTATAAACTACATATAGAAACTCTGACAGCCTAGTGTGTATCTTAAAACAACACTATTGCCTTTGCCAAGACTAACTGATGGTATTGAATGAAAAAAGTGTAGAGATGGTGGATGGTATGGTATAATTATTCTTATAAATTCAGTGAAACATCTTCAGTTAAGAGACAGTTAAGCTAAAAGCCTTAAATGAACAACAACCTTGAAACTCACTGAAAACACTTTAGTTGAAGTAAGATTATGGTGCTGGTTAAACACAGCATAAACCCTGTCATTTGACAGGTGTTGGAAGCTACACAACCTTAAAGCACAGTGATGATACTACAGATGACATTGACAGTGAAATCACGCATGCTACTACTTGGGACATCATCAATGACATCACTTTAAACTAGGGACCTTGGCCGTGAAGCCAACGGTGTGGCCTTCACACCCGTAGACCACTCAAAAAGTGGTTAAATTAAAATGTTCGGACTTTCAATAATTATTCACTGTAATCTTAACTCAAAAATATATTTTAATCATTGCTTATTAGTTTCATAAGCTTTAGAACCCTTTTTGGGTATTATGATTTTGAGGCTGAAATGTCACATTAAAGGCCTATGCATTTCGGGTTAAACACCCTTCATCAGGGCCTGTGAACATATAGCATTGAGCTGCCTTGTGGTCAAATCTACTTACATAATTTATATATTATCAACAATTAGCAAGTGATAAAGCAGTTTTCATATTACAATAAAAGAAGATCAATCAATGTATACAATGAAACAAATCAACCATAAACGAGCATGTAACGTTAAGAAATGTACGTTACCAATTGTGTATCATGGAGATGGTATATGGGTGGATCATCATCATCAAAGGTTACATCACAGTTCGAAAACCAAGATAAAATAAATAAACAACAGTAAGGATGTGTCTATATATATAAAACAAATGTTGTTCAAGCATTACTTCTTTAAAATAGGAAATGTGGCATAGTGAAAAGGGGCAGGTAACTGACCTGCTGTTCGCGTATGTACTGTTGAAAAGAAAAGCTTCCTTTCATGGAGACGATCGTGTCCGTGTCGGTAGACCTGGTCACGAGTCTGTAAAATGATAGTGGACTGTCAGTAGCTATAATTAGATAAAATGACAATCGATCGGGTCCGTGTCTGGAGAGTATCTTACCTGAAAGTGTGTTGCAAGGCTCTGGAAAGCGGCAGAATGCTGCAAACCCTCGCGTGCGGGATGAAACTAGCTAGATCATGAAAGGTAACCATGGGAACCAAAATTCTAGCAGGGTCGGGTGCGCACTGTGTTGTGTATGTAGAAAACAAAGCAGCCAACTTAAGATGGTATTCTAGGCTGGTATTAGTAATGTGGTGAATGAAAAGCTAGAATTGCGCCAAATCGGATAATTAGAAAACGTGCATCTAATTGTGACAAAAATAATAAATAATATAAAAGAAAAAATGATATGGAAAAATAAGAAAATAAAAAATAAATAGAAAATGCATGATTGAAAGGAGGATGGTATTAAAAAAATATGGAAAAGTTCAAAGCATGATGTGGAAGAAAGAGGAATTGGTAGAAAAGTGAATGAACGGTTCATATTGTTCTGAAAATACTTATGGGTATGGTTATGGGTGTGTAAAACGTAAATACTAAACCCAATCAAATTGGACAACGTAATGCTGGTAAACACTTAATGCTAAAGCTGAACACAGATAATATGAATCTTTCATAAGAAACAACACAAATCAAATTCTTAGTTCATCCCTTCCGGTGTCAGGGACCCTAACTTTTCTATCCAAAACGCTTCCTTCTGGGCTCTTAGTTTTTTCATGTTCGTATTCTGTCCTTTGGTGGGCATCACCTCTAGCACTGCAAATCTGAGTTGTGCTACTTTGTGTCCATTTTGAACAAAGTGTCTTGTCATGCCACTGCCGATGTTTGGTTGTTGATACGGATGCAGGATTTATGTTCATTGATACGTACTTGTATTTTCCGTGCGGTCTCGCCAACATAATACTTAGCACATGGACATTTGATTGCATAAATTACGTTCTCTGACAATCAGGTGGCGTGCTGTCTGAGTTGGATTTTCTCTCCTGTCCTTGGATGCGATATGTATGGTCCTTTAATTATGTTATTGCAATTGCCGCAACTCATGCATGGATATGTCCCTGGGTGTTTGTCAGCAGCTTTTTGTTTGGATTTCTTACTATGTGTGTTGGCCAATAGGGATGGGAACAAATATTAAATAAATGTTCTCTAGATTTGATTCTACTCATTATTAAAGAACTCTCAGGGAACATTGAATCACTAGAGACAGAAATAGAGATCCTATCCAAGGACATAACAGAACTAACAGATACAGAATCATTTGCAGAGATACTAGTAGATATCAACACCAAGTTGGATAGCTACAAACAGGACCTTGAATCTCGAAAAATTCGAAAATTTAAGAATGACACATATGATTATTTAAATAATGAAGTGTACACTTGGGTGGACAAGTACCTTAGCCAAACAAAGAGACCTAAAAAACCTACAAGTGAACAAAGCAGTTCTGAATCAGACAACGTAGAAACTCCAGATGACCTCATAGCAGAAAATCCCACAGCAAGTTCATCAGGAATTAATTTAAGACCCAGACAACCTGCCAATCTATCGAGGAAAGATTTTATAGGAGGACGAGGAAGAAGACAAGGAGAGGAATGAAAAAGAGGACAAGGGATGAAAACACGATTACAAACGAATCCAAATTAGTAGTAAATCTATCAACTAGGAATCTAACAATCAAAGAAGTCAGAACACTGGAGAAAGGTCACAAGTTTGTGCCAACCTACAGCAATAATATGTTTAACACAAAGGTCAAACTGTACAAACTAGTTTGTAAACTCAAACTGAAAACATACTTGCGGAAACAACCAACACTATGGAGACGCCAAGTCAAGAGGTAAATGAATATATCGAATTTAAACCCACAAGTACATTTAATCCACCGATACACATACCAGCTATTGATATTTTCCACAATTTGGTACTGAACGACATTAAGAAAATACAATTCCACCAACCCAAAAGGAGGAATTTGAATCGAGGAGAATTATCCATTATCAAAAACCTTTTTACAGATGACTCCATAACAATCAGACCCGCCGACTAAGGAGGTGCTATAGTCATACAGGATACAGTTCAACATGATTCCGAATGTTTAAGACAACTATCAGATCCAGGGTCATATCAAATACTAACGCATGACCCAACCAACGACATTAAAACTAAACTCAATGACATATTAGAAACTGCCTTGGATAACAATTGGATCAGCAGCAAAACAAAAGCCTATCTATGGACCTCATATCCCAAAATGCCACATTTATACAGTCTGCCAAAGATTCACAAACAACTCACGAATCCCCCTGGAAGACCGATAGTGGCTGCCACCGAAAGCATTCTACAGCCTTTAGGTACATACATCGACTACTTCCTTCAGCCGATTATTCAACAGACGTCTACGTATGTTAAAGACACTACTCATTTTTTACAGATTTTGGAAGGAATTGAGCTCACAACAGAAGACATTTGTATTCTCCATAGACGTTGCTAGCCTCTAAACAAGTATTCCACACAACTCAGGATAAAGAGCAGTTGAAAAACTACTATTAGATGCAGGACCAATAGGAGCAAGCGAAGAATTTCTGTTGATTCTATTGAAATTTATTTCAGAAAATTCGTGTTTCAAATATAAAGAAACGTATTACAAACAACTAACCGGAACCGCAATGGGAGCAACCATGGCACCCTCATATGCAAATACATTTATGTATGATTTGAAACTAGGCACATCATCAATCGGCCACAATGGAGCACACACTTGAAAAAGTGGTATCGATATTTGGATGATATATTTGGGATCTGGTCAGGCAGTCGGGAAGAGCTCAACACTTTTTTACTGTATCTGAATAACATCGACAACAGAATACAATTTACCATAGAAATAGCTAACCCAAATATTCATTATCTAGATGTCCAAACAGCGATCAATGGTTGTAGGATTTTAACAAAATTGTACTCAAAACCCACCGACAGAAATAACCTCCTTCACAGAATGAGTTTTCACCCACCCAACATCCTTCGCAACTTACCATTATGCCAAATGTTGCGAATTAGAAGGATTGTAAGCGATCCAGTAGAATGCGATCTGGAATTGAACAAACTACAGATGAAACTCAAAGAAAGAGGATACCCTGGGGAGGATCTCGTAGCTGCCAGGACTAAAACAGACACACAAGATCGTACACAACTGTTGTCCAAAAAACCTGAAAGCACGAGTCCAGAATTGGTCTTTGTTACAAGATACTCGATTCAAAGTCGACAAATTAAAGACAGTGTGCTCAAAAATGGAATATACTGCAGAATGATCAGAGGAGAAAAGAACTGTTCGTGCAACCACCAGTGTTTGCGTACCAAAAAAGCAACAACCTACGAAACCTATTGGTCGACACACATAGTAAGAAATCCAAACAAAAAGCTGCTGACAAACACCCAGGGACATATCCATGCATGAGTTGCGGCAATTGCAATAACATAATTAAAGGACCATACATATTGCATCCAAGGACAGGAGAGAAAATCCAACTCAGACACCACGCCACCTGCTTGTCAGAGAACGTCATTTATGCAATCAAATGCCCTTGTGCTAAGCATTATGTCGGCGAGACCACACAGAAAATACAAGTACATATCAATGAACATAAATCCTGCATCCGAATCAACAACCAAACATCGGCAGTGGCAAGACAAGACACTTTGTTCAAAATGGACACACAGTAGCACAACTCAGATTTGCAGTGCTAGAGGTGATCCCCACCAAAAGACAGAACACGAACATGAAAAAACTAAGAGCCCAGAAGGAAGCATTTTGGATAGAAAAGTTAGGGTCCCTGACACCAGAAGGGATGAACGAAGAATTTGATTTGAGTTGTTTCTTATGAAAGATTCATATTATCTGTGTTCAGCTTTAGCATTAAGTGTTTACCAGCATTACGTTGTCCAATTTGATTGGGTTTAGTATTTATGTTTTACACACCCATAACCATACCCATAAGTATTTTCAGATCAATATGAACCGACTGATTCACTTTTCTACCAATTCCTCTTTCTTCCACATTATGCTTTAAACTTTTCCATGTCTTTTTAATACCATCCTTCTTTCAATCATGCATTTTCTATTTATTTTTTTATTTTCTTATTTTTCCATATAATTTTATCTTTTACATTATTTATTATTTTTGTCACAATTAGATGCACATTTTCTAATTATTAGATTTGGCGCGATTCTACCTTTTCATTCACCACATTATTAATACCAGCCTAGAATACCATCTTAAGTTGGCCGCTTTGTTTTCTACATACACAACACAGTGCGCACCCAACCCTGCTAGCATTTTGGATCCCATGGTTACCTTTCATGATCTAGCTAGTTTCATCCCACACGCGAGGGTTTGCAGCGTTCGCTGCTTTCCAGAGCTGTGCATCACACTTTCAGGTAAGATACTCTCCAGACACGGTCCCGATCGATTGTCATTTTATCTAATTATAGCTACTGACAGTCCACTATCATTTTACAGACTCGTGACCAGGTCTACCGACATGGACACGATTGTCTCCATGAAAGGAAGCTTTTCTTTTCAGCAGTACATACGCGAACAGCAGGTCAGTTACCTGCCCCTTTTCATTTTGCCACATTTCCTATTTTAAAGAAGTAATGCTTGAACAACATTTTTTTTTATATATAGACACATCCTTACTGTTGTTTATTTATTTTCTCTTGGTTTTCGAACTTTGATGTAACCTTTGATGATGATGATCCACCCATATACCATCTCCATGATACATAATTGATAACATACATTTCCTAACGTTACATGCTCGTTTATGGTTGATTTGTTTCATTGTATATATTGATTGATCTTCTTTTTTTGTAATATGGAAACTGTTGTATCACTTGCTAATTGCTGATAATACATAAATTATGTAAGTAGATTTGACCACAAGGCAGCTCAATGCTATATGTTCACAGGCCCTGATGAAGGGTGTTTAACCCGAAATGCATAGGCCTTTAATTTCAGCCTCAAAATCATAATACCCAAAAAGGGTTCCAAAGCTTATGAAACTAATAAGCAATGAATAAAAATATATTTTTGAGTCACGATTACCTTGAATAATTATTGAAAGCCCGAACATTTGAATTTGACCACTTTTTGGGTGTTCTACGGGTGTGCAGCCCACACTGCTGGCTTCACGGCCAAGGTCTCTTTTTTCCACAATCTACATAGTGCTAACCACGGAGGCACTTTTTCCAGTGGGTTTGCACCCCAAGTCTTTGAAGAATCTTTTTTCATTGTGTATACAATCATTTTTAAGCATACAACGTAGTGCAAAGCTCACCACCATTTCAGTTATCACTTTAAACTAGCACACACTTATGACATCACATATGACAACACTGATGACGTCCTGTATGAATGAATGATGTTGTGTAATTAACAAAATGTAAATAATGACTTCATCAATGTCATCACTGGTAGAGTGTATTACATCTGAAAGTGAGACCAATGTGATTTCGAAAAAAAATATCACTACTACCCCTAGTAAGAATAGTGCATGGAGTCAAGTGAAAGGTTTGTGTTTACATCACATCTGAACATGTGGTCACTTTTCAGCCATGAAATTCGAATATACATGTTTCAGGCAGTATTAAATAAGTATTTACAACTATAGGATATGCTACTACCTTTATAACTCTGTTAAATGGGTAACTTTTGCATGCAAATCCAGTCTCCTATGTTGCATACACAAAACAGTAATGTTGGCCTTCAGCATATGTTGAAAGGTAGTCTTTATGGTTGCAGTTACATGGTAAATAGGACACAGTCTTGTCTTTCAGATGTAAGTTAATAACCTGAATGCTTTGAGCAGTGAACTATGATTTTGCAGTAGTACAGAGTAGGATTGCAAAATAAATAAGAGGGCGCAGGTCTCTGTAATCCATTCTTTCTCATATTGCTAGAACTCGGCTATTTATTCCACTGAGGAAGAAGTAGGTCCAAACCATGTAAAAAAAAGTAATATATATGTTAGATGACCTTTAAAGGTCAATTATGAAAAAGTACATTTGCATGTTTCAAAGACATACGGTTATTAGCACAAGGGAACTCATTCTACTGGTTAAAGCTGGGATCTTTCTAATTTATGTGAAATCATAAATCACCTGGATGATGACTGCTTTCTAGAATATATTCATCCATTGTTTTTGATTCTAGAAGTACACATTTTGGCATTTAATGAAGTAAGGTTATATCAAACTATTGTTAGCATGCACCACATGCACACCTATCCAATATGTTTGCCATTTACTAGGGCAAGATTATGTTTCACTCTGTCAGGTAGTGTCCAGTGATATCATATTTGATGTCATTTGAGATGTCATCACTGATGCCGCCTGTGATGTCAATGTAATCTTATTGGTGATGCCATCCATGTGTTAATCATTTAAGTTATCACTTAAGACATCATCAATGACAACACTGAATGGCAGAACATACTGATGAGATCACATATGATATCACTGATGATATCTCATGACATCACTTATGATCACTAGGACAACACTATGTGAATGTGTAGCACACAAAATATTGAATGACGATTACCATAACACGTCAAGGTAGAAGAGTGTATGGTATTAGAAGCAATGCTTCTCTTAAGTTCCCCTTTAACGTTTTGTCACTTTTTAAGCATGACATTCCAATAGACATGAGACAATCAAGGAAAATGTAATGCTGATGATGTTTTATGGCCAATGGTCAGTTACAATGAAATGCAATTACAGGTTTTGTGGATAAAAGCTTACCAGTAAAATGAAAGATAATCGACTCTACTAGTTGAACTTTTGTTGTTCATAATGTACATGCAATTGGAGGTTACCTTGTCCATAAATGACTTTCTCATTATTCTCGAGGCTGAAAATATAATTGTGTCTTTCTATTAAAGTGTACATTTCCAGTTTTTTTTAATACAAAATCTTTAGTCATATCCTTTCTCATATAAAAAAGATGTAATTCCAGTTATTGTAAAATGTTACACAGCGAGGGGGTACTAAGCCACAAAGCCAGACACTGCTAATGAGTTTACAGACATTTTGTTTCTGCTTCTCATACCAATACATGGATCTCCTCTGCACGTACACGTCTTAACTTTACAATGTAAACTTGTCAGTAGGAAGGGGTTTGAAATGTAATGCAGTGCAATGCTTTCACTTGTATGTCAAGTCTCAGTCATTTACAACTTTCCTGAAAGAAAAAAAAACTACTCAAGCAGTCTCTTTCACACGTGACACAAAACAATGCATTTTCCATACAAAAATGCTTACAAAAGCTTTTAACATTGATTTACAGAGCAGAGGACCAGTGTCCGTAACAATCGCTGAGAGGATGTATATAGGACCAGATGATGCAGGGGAGGTAGAAACATGAACCAGGGATGAGGACAGTAGAGTATGATATAGGAACAGGATAGTGGTGGAAATGTGAAGTTTTAGGAGGAAGGGGTGAAGGATACGTGTGATGGGGCTGTTGTAGAGAGGTAGGAGGAGGGGAGAGCAGGGGCATGTATTTGCAGCTGTTAAATGCATGTACATGTGCTGCAATATCTAAGTATGTGTGCCCTCTGCGGGCCAAGATTTAAGAATTTTTCCGGCTGTCTCCTGTACCCTCTAACAGTGGTACTTAATAATTTTCTCCCTATATTGCTGGTGAGGCTCACACATATTTGCTAATGGATTATCCATGATGTTACAATATTTCACTGTGTTTATTAATTAGCCTGCAGGCACTATTCCAGCATTGCCTCACAAGATACCCCTTTCCTCTTAATAAACCAATTCCCCTTAATCCAATTACCCTGCCAATTATATTTGTATACCTTAAAGCTCTTTCACTCACACAACATTTTCAAATCTTTCACTCCCAAACACTATCACAACAACAAGGGACCTCCCATGGCCCACAACAAAAAACACAATATATTCTAATTTCAACAACAAATTGCCTATTACACACCCCATTAATCATCAATTAAAAAAATAAATTTATTTATAAGAGTTACTTCGGTCCTTTCTCATCCTCCTTCTCAAGGTGACGGAATTCTCTTCTCCTAATGCCCACTTTAACCAGGGCGGAACAAAACCAAATACATGACCTTCAATAATCTACACAACCTCTAATCTATGCAGCAGTGCCCTTCCCCTTATAAGAGGAGTACCCACTTTTCAATTCACTTCAATATTTGCCAACAAAAAACACCTATAACACACCACATGGTCTTTCCCATTTACTCTCTTTTTCCTCAACCTGTTAAATCAACACAACAATACATCCTAAAATAGCTACACTGCTGTTTTTTTCATGCACAGGTATACTCATGCTCTAGGCATCTCTGAGGTCCACTGATGCTGAGCCTCCTCACTAAACTGCCTGCACCACCCGCTACAGCAGGCCTCCCGTGAGATTGGGCAAATGTTTGTAGATCTCCACGCCTGCTCACCTCCTCATTTGTGTGCATTGGAACCAGTTTCGTTAGGCTGACGCCACTGCCCACGGTGTGCAGCAGGATCCCTCAACCTTTTGAGGATACCGGAGATATCACTGGTGCCTCCAAATGTATAAGTGCTCCCATAATCAATGCAATGAAAAAGAATAATGGAAGTGCGATGAAAAAACAGCTTTGTTTACTTTATTTTGCAAAGTGAATTGCTGGTAGAGAAAGTATGTAACTCTCTCAACCCGAAACCAAGGAATGAAAGACAAAAAACCCACAGAATTTATATAATTACAAAAATTATATTTCATAACATTCTAACATATCCATTGGCTACTCTAATGAAGAGCCTATAGAACCCTGTACATTAGAAGCCACCATTGGATAATCCACTATTTCCATATCTAGTTTCTAGTCTTGGAAACACTGATTCTCACAGCTTCAGCTAACACCATCCTATCCTCCATTCCCTACTGACCTTGGTTGTCTGGTGTTTTACAAACAAAAGTGAAAAGGAAAGCTTTTGATAAAATGAACACATTGTGCAGCTTCGAATGGGAGCCTTGTCTCAAAACGGTGAAGCCTTTGCTCAATGTTACAAACAAAACTCAACAAAACACATGTTGTAATACCCTGTTCCGCTATGCATGCCACCCATCACTGTTTTCTATATTGTCTGTGTATTCAGTAACCTAAAGCTTCATGACGTACAACAAAACTAGCTCCCTGAAGTGTGGCAAAACGAACTCTATTCTACTTAATCTACAAAATAACGTGGCTGCTATTCAAACAACAAAAGGCATAACAAACGTAACTAAGGACTTTATATTTCCACCCGTGGTTGGGAGGTCTGGGAGGCGGTGTATGACGTCGCATTTGCCCTACCTGCACCATCACAAAAGCTTTGTTAAAGGGAAGCTATGGAAAAACCAAAGTAATTGACAGTTATGGTAAGCTGCACAACCCTAACTTGCACCCCCGCCATGCACTGCTCATACTAACACCCAGGACATGAAAGATGACATCACAAATGGCATACTTGATGATATCAGTAATGCTGCAAAGTTGTTTTTGTTAAGTGATAGTAAGTAGTTTAAGTAGAACTGAAAACTTTGCAAACATATTTTAAAGGTCCTATATATGTACACCTTCACGTCACAGAATATTCTTAAGTTAGTTTTCTTAGGGTTTGGCCAGAGCTTATGGTGCACATTGATGTCCGTGCTTCATAGACATTTTGAAATCCATTTTGCACCAACCCTACCAGCTCTGAAGTTTATTCTTCCACAACTGCCTCTAATATTCTTTGGGGGCAGTACTGCTTCGGCACCACCTTCATCCAACAGCCCTCAGAAAGGCAATTCCTTTTATGGGGTGTCAAGGTTCACCTTACGTGGCACCATCATCTTCTGCACCTGCCCACAGTCGCACCACCTCAGTTGGGCAGAGGGTTCCTCCTGCCACATCACAGGCTATACAGGAGGCAGTTGACCACAACTTCAGAGCACAATTATCCTCTGTAAATATTCTGATGCTCTCATCTGCAGGGATTAGCAATTCAGGAGCACCTTGGGAGTGCCAGTGAAATTGCACAAGAAGATGTGCCCCCACCCTATGTTAGAATGCAATGTTCAACATATTCCCTTCTCCAGCTGTCCCTCATTCTTAGTGGATGGTGCCCCTCCTTGCCCTCACTCTCTCTCTCTCCCTCCTTCTCCTGCTGAAAAAACATCAACAGCAAAACAAAAACAAACAAAATAATCAAAAAAGGTGGGGTCGTGGGAAACCCCCATCAAAGTCTAAAGATAGAATTAAAAAAATGATAACCTCGAAGAAATGCACAGACAGTTGTATTCACATGCCCCTTCACTTTTACTATTTGTAGACAAAGGGCCTCAATACACGGATGGTGGTGAACCATGGCGCTATCAGCGCCATGGTTCATACTGGTAAAATACCGGCACCGCCTTGGTGGAAAGGGGAATTACCGCCCTATTCCAAGGTTGGCGGGGCGGTAATTCCCCCTTCCACCATTGTCCTTCCCCATTCCCATTATTGCCCCATAGGGCTCTATGGGAATGGGGAAGGCGCTAATTACGGTACCGCAAATTGCAGTACCGTAATTAGCTCCCTGGTCCCTTGGCGGGTTGATTTTTACCGCCTGCAAAAAGCAGGCGTTAAATTCCCCAACCTGCAAAGGGACCTCGTAGTAAGGCAGTAAGGATTTACCGGTACCGGTAAAATACCGGTACCGGTAAACCCTTACCGCCATCCGTGTAATGAGGCCCAAAATCTTTTCCACAGTTGTCTCTGTAATAAACATGGTTGGTGGAAAAAATGAGTCTTCTTGTTCACCTCCATGCTTTCAGCACTGCAAACAAGAAATGAAGCACATGCTACCTTGTTCTCTGCAGTTCATCTCCCCCTCCGCAAAAAGAAGATTTGATTGTTTCAGCATTCAGGTGTCTGTGGACATTGCAGCAGTCCTCTTTCACTGCAGGAAATGGTAAATTTGGCTGGATAGCATGTGCGACCGATCTGCAAACAGTCGAATGTGTCCATAGACATCGGGCACATGGCAGCCATTTTTCCTTTTCCCATATCTCTGTAACACTCCCTGATTGGCTACATTCAAACAGTCACAGACCCATCCACCAATAATATACACAGACTCTACATCTGACCTTCTCACCTTAGTTCAAACATTCTGATGTATCCTTCAACTCTAAGACTGCATTTGTGCTGTGATTCAGAGCTTGCTCTATCAAAACCTACTTTAGAAACTTGTAATGATTTCTATTTCCAGGATGTACAGCCATCAACATATAAGAAGACATATATTTTTGGAATTTTCAATAGTAATAATATATACCACTTTTTTTATAATATGACATGTTTATAATATGGCTTCAAGTATATCTTGTTTTTTGGACTGCAAAACATGCTTCACTGCAGCATCCATCCCAATTGTCCTTTACAGTTTTTAAAAGTACTTCTACTTACATTGTGACTGCTACATATCCTACTATTTATAAGTAAAAAATATCTCAAATTGCCAGGCTACAGTACACAAAATAATGACGTCTTTTTATCAATGCCCTGCCTTCTCTCAAAACTATAACAGACCTTCATATTACAATATACTATACAACCTTGCCTTTAACTTCACTTCAACTATATCTGCTTTTCTGTGCTGCAAAACATGCTACAATGCAGCAATCATCCCAATAACACATCAGTGCTTATAAAATTACTCCTGCTTACATAGTGACGGCAACATATCCTACTACTTATAGCAGTGCACAATTCCATAATTAAAAGTACCACAATTACAAAGCTAGATTGAGTACAACAAATAATGACATACTTTGTCTAAATACCTTCCCTTCTCTCAATACTATAACTGAACTTCATATTAGGATTTACTATACATCCTTGCCTTTAACTCCACTTCAATTATAATTTGATTTCTGTGCTTAAAAACATACTTCAATGCAGCACCCATCTACATTGTGATAGCTACATATCATATAACGTATAGCAGTGCACAATTCCATAATTACAATACCTCACTTACAAAGCTAGAGTAAAACAAATAATGATTTTTATTTATAAATGCCATGCCTTTACTCAAAAAGATATAAAACCTTCATATTACAATATACTATACAACTTTGCCTTTAACTTCACTTCAACTATAACTTGCTTTCAATGCTTTAAAACATACTTCAGTGCAGCACTCATCCCAATTGGTAATTAGACCTTTTAAAACTAGTTAGGCTTACATTGTGATTGCTACATATTCTACTACATACAGCAGAGCACAATTCCATCATTACATAAACCTCAATTACCAATCTACAGTACACAAGAATAATGAAATCGTATTTGGTAAATGCCCTGCCTTCTCTCAAAACTACCTTTATATCACAATATAATATGCAACCTTGCCTAACCAACTATAACTTGTTTTCTGTGCGACAAACCACAATTGCCTGCAGCACAGATCCCAACTATATAAAGACATTCATGTACTATACACTTCTTTACATTTTACAAAGTAGCTGACATTCTTTCTTTTATATTTCCAGAAAAAAGTTGACCAAAGAAACCTACTCTGCAAAGAAAGCTCTTCCGTTTCTAAAAAGTATGAATATTAATGTAATATATATTTCCTTACAATTTTGATAACATTAAAATATGGTGTATTACACTAATATATTTTGAGCTTATAAAACTATCCATTCATACATTAATCTTTGCCACATTTCCCACTTCCTCACCCCATTACTCCACTTACACTCTTTTGCATTACACCCAGACCAATAGTCTTCGTCCTATAACATTATCACTCTGTAACCTAAAACACTACACATATGTTAACACACATTTCCCATTGCCACTACATCCCTCTTCCACATGTAGCTTCCCAATTACAATCCATATCATTACCCCAACACCTCTCTTCCTCATCCCAGTACACCAGAGGTCTGAAAGGTTTTGACCCACACTGCCTGTAACTTATACATCTCACTCCCCAATGGTGCTTCCCAATTACAATGCATATCATTTCCCCAACACCCTTTTTCCTCATCCCCATACCCAATATTAATCCATATCGTTATGATTACACCACTCTTCTTAGTACAATAACAGCAATCCACTAATGCGGTATTTCCCCCTTCCTCATACCGTTACTGCAATCACACTCTTTTGCATTACATCCACGCTACTCTACCCCATGCTAGTACACCAGATGTCTACAACCTCTTACTCTACAAATGTTTTAGCCAACAACTCCCATTACCTATACATCCCTCTTCCGCATCCTACTTCCTAAATGTAATCTATGTCAGGATCTCTAAACTCTGCTTCCTTGTCCCAGTACACTATAGATCTACAACCTGTCACTCTACAATGTGTTTGCCCACAATACCCATTACCTGTGCATCCCTCTGCATCAAGCCACTTGCCAATCATAATCAATAGAATTATCACAGCACCCCTTTTCCTCGTACTAGTACCCAATATTATTCCATATCATTATCCATACACCACTCTTCATAGTCCCAGTACAATAATACCAAGCCAAATGATTACCTCCACATTCACCTTTGTCCTTCTACTACTCAATAGTAAGCCATTTAATTATCTCAACATCCTCCTTCCTCATTCTAATATTTAATATTAACACATATATGCAAGCACACATTCCTCCTATAGCATTAAAGTACACACATTCCTTTCTTTAACAGATACAAATCAGTGCCTACTAAAATTCAGCCCTATAGCAAACAACGAAAAGATCAAGCAAATAGAAAGAAGGGAAAGTCATATTGTTCTGAATATGAATTGCTGATTTTGTTTGATACCAATAAACATGAATATATAAAAAAAGAAAGTCATATGCCCTAAAACAATTTATTGAAAATTTACAAGAGAACAGTCACCACTAACAAAGGTATTACTCCTGCATCAAAAAAGAAAAGTAATCAAATACGTGCTAAAACTATTTCAACCAAAAATTAACCTCAAACTATACCCAGCAATGTAAATGTATTCACAATAAAACATTTAAATCAATTTTACAAAAAATGTTCAGTCCCAGAGCACTTAGCAATCTTATAACAAATCTAAAAAGTAATGTTCCGCTCTTCAAAATTAGCAAAGCAAACTGTTACTTGATACACTGATGGACAGCGAAGAAAACGATTTCTATTATTTTTAAATAGGATGAAACCGCTAACAACATTAATTAAAAAACTACAAACAAAACATCAAAACATGCACACTGTTAACAAAGATAACCTTTGCAACTTCTGTGCAGGTGAATGTAACATAGAACATAGTAACAAGCACATTTCAGCCACTACCCTTCTTACAACACATACAAAAAGGAAATATCGAAGTGTGAAAACACGTCTGCTGAAATTTCAGAGTATGTGTCTGTTGTCGCAGAACTTTCTGTAAGCAAAGTACAAAAATGGATGATATGTCCTACAAGATTGAAAACAAGGAGGAATCACAATGGTTCCATTTGGCGTTGTATCTAACAACAGAAAATAAATACAAGTTAACCAGCCCCTTAACACTTTGCACATACTGCAATAATAAGCTTGATGAAAACCAAATTCCACCTGTAGCTATCACTTCCAAATGATCTCCAACAACTTAATCTATATAAGAGTATTATAATTCAAACAGTACACCCATTCCAATCTATAATACGACAACAGCCTATAACTGCCAAATTACCTCCATCAGAATTACTTAAAGGCATTCGTGGAAAAGTAGAATATTTACCATTAAACCTTCAGGGAAATGTTGAAACACTAAGATTAGGATGACCAGTACATTAATCTTTATTTATACCAGTTAATGGTTTTCCAACAAAAGACAAAACAATTTGGCAACAACCAGTTGACTTAAACATAGTTAAAGAAGCCCTGGAATATCTCAGACAAAACAATGAATATTACAGAGACATAAACACAGAAGACAACTTAAAAGAAACAACACAAATATATGAAAATACTCCACCACTGATTAATTTGAACGTGTTGACCATAGCGCTTTAGGCAACATTCTTGGCTAGTATACAGTTCACTCACTACAGTACAAAGACACAGCGAAAGGTGCATTAGAAACATATGAAATGTGTGAAGCCAAATATTCTCCAATGAGTGTTTGGGAAAAAATGTAGAAGCATGTTGTCTCCCACTACTGCTCCCTACAGGAAAAGGAGGAAGACGCCATGAAAGACCCATGCAAATCTGTGTATCAGAATATCATTCTTTAAGGGTGTGTTCTGAAGATCCAAGGTACCCGCAAAATATTGAATACATATTGCATCTCTTGTTTGACAGTTAACTAGCAACTCTATGTTGCAATTGAACCCACTTTATAAACATATCAACTAGTGAACTCCTTCAAAAGATGAAAGTCAAAGATGAAGTGTTAGAGTCAGGTATTACAAAGCTCTTGGCAAATATGCTTTGTAAAAAGGCTTACCCGTTCCGATGTCATGCTGATGTTCGCTGCATGTTAAGGAACCTAGGCCCCTGTACATGGTTTGCTACACTCAAATGTGCAAATTATGCATAGGTTGACTTACATTACTTCCTATTTTCTGCAAAACAAAATAAAGAAGGATTAGACATAAAACGCACATGAGAACTCTGCTCTCTAGATCATGTAAATGTTTAAAAATACTTTCACCATTGTTTTATTCCCATGTTACACTTCATCTGTAATAAAAATGCCCTCCACTTGAAGAAGTGGAACACTTCTTCTGGAGAAAAGAACATCAATCCAGCGCAGCATCACACATTGACATACTTTTGGGGATAGAAAAATGCTCCCAAATTTGGCCATGACATTGATGAAACTGTTTAATAATTTATTGAAAAGTACATTACCTGTAATACCCCTTCAGAAGACATGCAAAATGACCTACGGACACAGATTTTACATTTCCAATGACATGAGTGTGGCAAATACTGCAGGCCTTGATACAGAAACAAAGGGAAATCTTTTACCAAATGTAATTTTGGATTTCCTAGACCAGTTTGTTGCAAAGTTCAAGTACATCATTTCATGTCTTCTGTTAGGCACAGTGTGAAAGGCAAATCTCCCAAAAACATATACAGCACTATAAGAGATGAAGCATCCATGTATATCAATGATTACAATCCTCTAATTTTTCTGTTGTGGAATGCTAAAATATACATTCAACACATTGCAGACAATTCAACTACAGTTGTCACAGCTTTACCACAGCTGGGAAAATTGAGAAGACACATCATCTGACAAAACTCACACAAATTGTACAGGTTTGGTATCAACATTCTGTCACAGAGAGTGCGGCTCATACAAAGCTGCAGATTGTTTAACAGGTAATGCCTTGTATGGGAAATTTGAGAACATTCTCTTGCTCAACTTTGATCCAACGTCAGTGTGCAAAAGGGTACACAAATCATACCAAGAAATAAAATGTATAGCTACAGAAAATTCTTACAGCCAATACATCCCAAAAAATAATCTTATTGACGCATACTATCCAAACAGAAGTACTGCTTTGGAAACCATGTGTTTGTATGATATAGCACAAAATTACACATTCAAAATAGATGTCATGCAAACGAGACACATACTTAGTTTTAGATTGTGAAGGATGTCTAGTAACCCTTTCAAACCCCAGTCTAATTAACCATGTGAAATGATCCTTTAAATCTACAGAGCATAGAGTACCTTATTACATGGCCCTACTATAACTTTTCAAACCTTGGAGAAAGGAGGAAGAATTATTAGGTGACCATGACATATTTTAAAGCAAATGAAAGCAGCATCAAATATTAGAATTTTAAATGATACAAAGACATGTTAGATAATGAGTGCCAACAGGAAGAAGAAATAGAAAGACTACTAGATAAAAACACTCTTGAAGGGAGTCACCATCTCTTAGATGAAACCAAGAACCACTCATTCAAAATGAAGCCAAAAAATCAATGAAGCAGAGAACAACATGTAACAATCCAAAAAATCTGAAGAAGATATGTCAGTGCTCAAATTACAGTTAAATAATGAACAAACAACTCCTCTTTTACTTAAAAGTCACTGATGAAATTTAACATGGATTATAATTTGAAAACAAAATTTGCAGTTGTAAAAGTTACAAACCTCTGCTCTGTGGTGAAGCTGGTTTTGGTAAAACCTTTTAAATTAAAGTAATCAGAAAATGTTTAGAAGAGAAAACAAATATCCTTGCAGCTGTTCTAACAGCCAGCACAAGTCTAGGTGCTTACAACATAGGAGGTGTAACTTTACACTGACTACTACTCCTCCCAGTGGAACACCAAAACAAATTACAATATTACAAATTGTCAAGAGCACAGAATTCTGTGTCAAATGAAAGTCCTTCTAGTAGATGAAGTAAGCAAGGCTGCCTACCTAATGTTTGCAATAATTTGTCTAAAAATGCAAGATGTCCTAAAGACTGGATTCAAAGAACTGTTTGGAGGAAAACATGTCAATTGTCTTTAGAGATTTCCTACAGTTAACAACAGTCAAAGGTCAAGCCATATTCAAAATATCAGGTTGCAAACAATGCTGCATCACACTCAGCAGCATAGGCAGTACAAATCCATGGCATCATTTCCACCACAGTACACCAAAGCAAAACAGAGTAGGTTGCCTTGCCCTCGTGAACCTCAAAAGGACACATACATCTGTTTAATTACTTCATATTGGATAATGAATCCTGTGGTGACCTATGCTACTAATAAACAATTTAATTGTTTAGTTCTACAGATCTCTCAGCAATCATCCAAGTTACAATACAATGGGACTCATTATGACTCCTTATGAGTCCGGGCCAAAATCAGCAGTAACTCTGCTGCAGCAGAATTAGCGTTACTGCCGAGTGGTACACCAGAATTACTGCCATATTCCAGCCTGGTGGGAGTGAGCACAGAACAACAGCTGTAATGGTAATTCCACTCAGGGGAATTTCTGACAAGAACATGGCCTAATTTCAGCCAACAATCAACTAAAATTATCATTACCATCATGTCAGACAGCAGAAATTCACCATCACGCCAAAAAGAAGCACCGCATTGGACATTTTGGAAATCACAATCTGCCAAATATCAGGACATAGGAGTGACATCCGAACCCCCCAACAATTGTAAACATGTCAAGAGGAAAGGGTAAAGCCAAGGTGCCCGATATTATATGGGGCCCAAAATCCCAAGACAAGTCAACGGCAGAAACATTCCATATGGGATGAGACCAATGGGAGAATGGTTCACATCAGGAGGCAATTCTATGTTCCATCGTAGACACTAGTTGTGCCACATTGCACATTTTACTACTATGTGCCCCACTTTTCAGGGATGTAAATGAGGGCACTGCCTGTGTGGTGAGGGCACATGAATCTGTCTTTCAGCAGAGCAAATGTGTGCTCAATGCATGACCTGATCCTCCTGTGGTGTACCAGGGTTACTCACATGTCTCATTAGCCATGGTAACTGCAGGTAGCCAGCATCACCTGCAAAACATGAAT
Source organism: Ambystoma mexicanum (assembly GCF_040938575.1). NCBI lineage: Eukaryota > Metazoa > Chordata > Amphibia > Caudata > Ambystomatidae > Ambystoma > Ambystoma mexicanum. Next base: position 1,097,245,059 of record NC_090933.1, read on the forward strand.
AGACTGTGTGACACATGGCGGTGTGTGGGTCTGCGAACACGTTTTGGGTCCTAATGTGATTTTCCACAATTTGATGTGTTGTAACATGAGTTCATTCTGTGTACTGGGGTAGGCCAGTCATGGATCATCGCCTGTTCTGTGCATTTCTGTTGTGTATTCATGGTAATTGTAGTTGTGTCCCATTTCTAATGACTACATACCCCAGGTGGTTGACAGTGATTACTGTGATTGTGATTGACTACTTCTTCCCACAGGCCAGGTAAACTGTCCTCTCTGTGTGTCCATGTATGCTGATAGGGTTCTGTTCCTCAGTATCATGGCATCTTGTGTGGCACAAGGGTATCGGGCTAGCTGTGGCTGCTTGTGAGTTCCCCAGCACAACTCATGTGTACATTCAGGGAATGGTACTCTTTCCTGTTCCAGTATGCACTTTCCATTGCCTGGGAGTGAGGGGGGAGCACTAATGCCACATGTGTGCAGTACAGTACAATGCTGCTATGGTGTTGGGGTGATGGGCAATGGTGTGTGAACATGCCTTTGATGGATACATGCACCTGGGTGATGACAATCGAGTTGCACTGGTGAGCATGTAGTGCCGCAACAGTGTGCTGGAATCCGCCGGTGGCACAGAAGTGTAGGACAGAAACTAGCTTCAGCAGCGGGAGAATGCCGTTCAGATTGTGATGGCACTCGGAGATCGCCTTGAATCAGGGTGAGCAGGTCTATGATAGTGGCAGAGTCCAGATGGTAGGGGGGTCACTAATTGAGTGTCAGTCAATGTCCAAGGGGATGGGCAGTCACGTGATATGGGTGCCCTCCACAGCACATGTCTCCTGCTCCTTTGTGGTGCCTCTCTCCTTCCCTGCTGTGGTCTTGCATGCTGCTGTTGCTGCACGTCTGCTTCTGGCTGCATGTTGCTTGGATGTGTGTTTGGGAAAGGAGTGGCCATTTTCTGTTCCTTCTGAGTGGATCTGGTGCACCTGTGCCTTGATTTCAGTCATCTGTCTGCATCACTGTGTCCTGTTTTTGGTGGAATTTCCTCCAATTTTTGATTTTGGACTTGTAATTAGATGGAAAATGGGTTTTCTATTGTTGGTGGTAATTCCATCTGTAGAATTAGCCCAAGCGCTAATTGCGCCGATTCTTGGAGGAATTCCCGCTGGAGCTAATTCTGCAGTTGGTAATTCCGCCAGCGGTATTACTGGCAGTTTTTCTGTAAGGCATAATTTGGCATAGAGGTGAAGTTGGCGGTAACGGATTTACCAACAATTTTACCACTTACTGCCATATTTGTAATGAGGCCCAAAATCATTTTATTATCATTAACACACATTTAAAAGAATACATATACAAACAATACCATTCTGGATAAATCCTGATTCATGGAACTGTGCAAAGTATATGTTTGCAGTGCAAAGTCAGCGTAGTCATTTTGTACTGCAAAAATGACCACTTGCACTGATTTTGCACTGCAGAAAAATACACCTTGCACAGTTCCATGAATCAGGGTTTGCGTCGGCTGTGCAAAGTCACTTTTCAGCAATGCAAAGTCACTTTGAACCGTGCAAAAAATCCATGAATCGGGTCCTGTGTTTGCTGAAAACCGAGCTTTGCACATTTTCTGTTGTTGGAACCCAGAAGTAGTGCATTCATACCACAACCTCTGTTTAAGTATCTACAAATCCACACAATAAGTTCCTCACTCAGTTAATAGTTCTAATGAATGGAGCTTAAATGGCCTATTGGAAGCCCCAGTGAGCAAAGAAGGATGCATTTTGCTTCCTGAATCGTTTTATTGTTTCTAGATTTGTATGATTTACAAATAAACGGGTCCTTTGTAAGATTGCAGACAATTCCACAAATGACCAGCAGAGGACGCTCCAATTCTGTTTTAGCTTCAATAAGGCTTAGAAGAAATAGTGTTGGATGCTCTTTTTCAAAATACCTCGATTGCCATTGCGATGCGCGATAGGATAGATTTGGAGCTTGAATAATACTGATCAACAGTACCATTTTAAAACTACTCCATATAGATAATGTATTGATCAAAAACAGCACATGAAGGAAGTTGTTAAAATACTCCGTCTACTAACTTTTGACGAACTATTTAGAAATAATTCAATTGTCTATAAAATACATTTCTTAAAAACAATTAGCTTCTATCCACACATTTCCAATGTTTAAAAAAATATCTATATCTATAAGTATCATCGCCCCTCTCCTTTTGCGACTATTTCACCACATGATTTAACCTCCAGCCATCATATTAAACGTGCACAAATGTGAAAGAAACACAATAGTGCATTTAAAAAGCTACTTGGCCAAATTAATTTAGAAACTCGGAATACTACGGTAGGTCTGTGTTAATCGGAGGAAACACTTTTGATGTCTTTCAAATGTAGAATAAGGTGGCCCACATATCCTGTGGGTAAACCAATAGAATCATAGCATCGTGCATTCTGCCACCATCCTGCGATGAAAACTGGACACCATCTTCAGCACTCTGATTGGCTCCCAGAGAGAGTGATGCGAGACGCTGCCTCTCGCCTCCCACTGGGCGTTCAGCACCGACATCCTCAGCAAATGTTCAAAAGAAGCAAAGGGCAGCTCCCTATTTGAGCCATTTATGGCTAGAAAGTGACTGGGGTCAGAGCCCCTGCTGAAGCCAAGACTTCTTGGACCTTGCCCCTCTTCTGACTCCAGCTTCCAGACATGGGGATCCTCCTAACCAGTGACTCTCTCCATTCATTGCAGAGCTGTTACTACCTTGAAGTGCTAAGAGGCATCCCTATTTTGGACCTGCTAAATGTCTTTTGGTCTCCTATAGCTCCTTTGTAGCTCAGCTAAGAACTTATATCGCTCTTTCCTAGCCAGCCTTTTCTCCATTTCCCTCTTTCATTGCGGGTCCCTTGCCTGTCCTGTCCATCTGGACTATGCTTCCACCACTGTCTTCACTTGCCTACTTCTTTTACCCTCCATCGTGCACCTTGAATTAATTCACTTCCTACTCACAGGTCTTCTCCCCTTATCTCCTAGCCTTCAATTTAATCACCTCAATCTCCTCTCCCCCTGCACCTTGAATTAATTCACTTCCTCCTTCTACTCACAGGTCTTCTCTCCTTATCTCCTAGCCTTCAACTTGATTACCTCAATCTCCTCTCCCCCAGCTCCAGCAGCCCTCAAACCCGCCATTCCTATTCCCCCTCAACCTTCAACTTCATAAGTCCTCTGCCCCTACCTCACACCTCCGGCCCCTCTCTCACACATCTTATCCTTCTGGAATGAACAGTACCTCTGCAACGACTTCCAATATCTTTGACTTTTTTTCAACCTTAAATTTCACTTCTTGCTATCAGGGAAACCTGGATCTCCCCTAATAACTGTGCTAGACTAGTGGCTCTCCACAATGACAGCTACTTTCTTCCACTTTCCCTGATTTATTTGGAATTGCACCAGAGCAAAGTTCCTAATTAATGATTGTCTCCCCACTGACCTTTACCATCGCAAATATCACATCCTCCTCTCTTGAATGTGCCGCTTTTCAACTCATCACTTGTGCACCGCTCACATTTCTGTCACTCTTTCAACCCCCTGGCTCTCTTAACTCTTCCTTTCCTAACCTGGACCTTCTCCTATCACTTCTGACTGACATCCCCATTGTCATGCTGAGGGATCTTCCACAACCAAAGAATTCCACACCATCCACCTTGAATCAAACTCTCTTCCATCAACACATTTCCTCTATGCCCTCCATGACCGGCCTACGCACTTGTGTGGTAATTCGACCCCTTTCCTGTCTATTTACTTCCTCTGACCTTTCTATTCATCCCTCACCCCATCCTCGCTTTAACAACTTGGTTCCTTTACCCTCGTTTGCTCCTTTACCCTCTTCAATGACCAAGTTGAAACTTAAACAGGACTCTCTTGCCCTTTACCTTGATGACAAGAGGACCTATCAGCTGTCTCTCTCACTTACTCATGCTTCTTCCATTGACTGTGCTTTCTCTGTGCACTCATGACTCCCTTTAACCAACACAATCCAGCATGCACATTCACAGATTCCCGCCCCCGTCCTTAGCCCTGGATCATATTTGAGATACAGACCCTCAACAAGCATGTGTCCTTGGTGCAAATCCTGTACGACCACTCAACTTCTGGCCTACAAAAAAGTGCTATCTGCCCTCTCCTCTGAAGAAGATGCTGCAAAATACTCCTATTTAACACACAATCTCCTACCTTTGCAATCACACCCACACCTTTAGGTACCCCACAAACTTGAAAGCAAGACAATGCAGTGCAACACAGGTTTGAATCACGATCCTGCGCTTACAAACCAATCTCTGGCATTACAAAAGAACAGTTATAATTATATCTATTGCCTCCTTCCTCTCTGCTAATAACTTTGCTCAGTACATTTCTTCCAAAATTGCTAAAATGTGTGACACACCTCACAGCCCTCTTCTCTTGTCCTACCTCACCCTCCTTCTGTCCTCTGTCTCCCGTAAACATTTTGGCCCTCAAACAATAAAAGACTTCCAATAACGTGCCCGCAACTCTCTGAGTTTTTGAACCTCCCTCCACTGACACAACCGTGTAGTCAAACCTTCACCCTGATTCCGTCCTATTTCATTATACAAAGGTCGTTTAGTGGATGGTCTTCATCTGGATCACTAAGTATCTTGAGGATTAAAGCCTTGGAGATCCACCTCAATCTGTCTTCTGCTGCAAGTCCTCCACTGAGACTTCACTCATGTATGTCTCACTCTGATGAACATGACTCCAAACTATCTTCTGAACTCATCCTTTTGGACCTCCCGCCACTTTTGACACTGTTGACCAATCCTCCCTCCTCTTCACTGTGCAGGACCTTGGTTCTTGAAAATCTGTTGAAGCCTGAATCACCTCGTAACTGGGAGGCTGATCCTTTACAATTTCCTCGAACTCTCAAACCTCTAACTCCTCCTCTCACCCTGTCAACATCCCCCAAATATTAGTAATTGGACCTCTGTTCTAAGCCCTCTATATATCCACCACTGTAGCCTTCTGACTTTTACTATCATGCCTTTGCCGATGACATTCAGATCAGGTTTAATTTCCCTCCTTTACCTCAAATTACTGGTGCTATTCATCGCTGGCTCTGAATTAATGTAACTACCTCTGTGCACCATTGTTTATGTGACTGAAAACTAATATAGGGCGACATTGGCTTTCACATAAGAAAAACAATGTGCCTAGAAAGTGTTAAAAAAATGAGAATAAGGGGGCATTGGTTACTCCTTTATTCTTCCTGCTAATAGATTCCTTGAGCATGAGCTAAACAATATTTCATGCTTCTAGCGTATCAATAGCCCTTTGTAGCTGTATTGGTGTAGATTCTTTTCTATCCATTTTAGATAGACGTCACACCAATGCATCCAAGGGAACATCTACACCCATGAGGGACAGGTTAGTACCTTTCTATAGGGAAACAGTCACTCACGAATAGTAGCATTCATTCAAAGTGTTTTTTTTCTTATATGTGCTACAATTTATAAGTTCTCGAGTGGCCTCTTTCTATGTCTGATAGTCCTCCTTTACCGTAGCTATCTCAGAACAGATTACCAACTGTCGTACTGTAATTCATCACTGGATGGCTCTCTGCTTCCTCCAGCCAAGCTAGCCAAAAAATGGAAGTCATCTTTTTTCTGAGTTCCAATGCCATCCATAGCCTCCCCTCTCCCATATCTTTCCATCCTGACCTCCATGCTCCCTCCACCAAGTCATGCAACCTTGATGTCCTCTTTGATAGAGACCTCCAACGGCAACAATTAATCAATACCATCGCCTGTGCCGATCCACATTTGGAAAATTAATCTATTTCTTACTCAACACACTTGTGTTCTGCAAACTCAATTACTGCTTATCCCTGCTCTTTTCTCTACCCCCTGACCCTTTTTTTCTCCTGACAAAAACCTCAACATCTCGACACACACTCTTCAAAACCTAGCCAGATCCTCCCCCACTTCTTCCTACCAACACCTGCTCCCTTTTTACAGTGCTTCCCCTAGCCAGCAAAGCTATCAATTGCCATGATCCTCAGTATCTGGCTGACGGTATCTATGTTCCAGATCCTCCCCCACTTCTTCCTACCAACACCTGCTCCCTTTTTACAGTGCTTCCCCTAGCCAGCAAAGCTATCAATTGCCATGATCCTCAGTACCTGGCTGACGGTATCTATGTTCTTTTTATTTACAATGGAGAGAGACCTATGAGGGAGATTAGAACAGGTTTCATTATCAAAATGTATCAAAGGAAATTACCCTCAATTACTCATCTCTGTTTGATACACAGAAAGTTATTATATTATTTTATTTATTTAATGCATATGTCAGATGTACAAGTGTAGAGGCACAACTGAAAATCGATATAACAAACTTATTTCTAGGACATGTCCTAATAATATACCTAGACAGTGACAAAAGTATATACAGCATGTACCTAAAACATGATAATTGCAAATATGTTTTCTACACCATACACTCAGTAAATCACAAGTCTGTGTTACCTTGAACCAAAAAACACTTAAAAATGGCTTTGTTGTAAATGAAGATCCTTGGGACATCAGGTAAGTAGTATTAAAGTCCCTTTAAGTTCCATGAAGATCAGTTAAGGAGCAAGAGATGTTATTAAATTGGGGGTTGCGTTTGCACCCAAGTGTGGCAGACTTGGGATTGAGGTGTGGGAGGCCTCAATGGGAGGTGTGTAAGCCATGAGGGTTGCAAGTGTTGTGTTGGTTGCTCTATGGGAGAGAACTTGACAGTTGTCAAGGCCTTGATTACTGGTCACTGGAGTGTTGCTTACCAGGTCCTGGCTGCAATGATCCCTTCCCTTTCTTCTTGGAGGTACCGGGTCGCAAGTCGTCCAGGCTGAACTGGGGTCAATGCAGGCAGGAGACCCAGCCCACTTCCATCCCAAGCTGATATTTCAAGGGTTGGGGACTGGTTCCCCCACACCACGGGCTGAGCAGCATCCCAGAATAAACGTGGTGCAAAGGCAGTGAAAGCACAGGCGTCCCACTGGACCAGGAAGTGCTGTTAATGATGATGGTCTGACAGAGGAGCCACACACTGACAGACAAGAAAGGCGCAGCGAAGGAAAATAAACAGGAACCAAGCAGGAGGGAGAGTGGACTGAGGAGAAGAAGAAGGAGAAAGGAAGCCGACAGTGCAGGAAAAGAGAGAAACTGGGGAGCAGGAGGCAATATCAGGACTAGGCTAGCTGATAGGGGCAGGAGGAGAAAGGTCCCAGACCATGGGGAGACACAGGAAAGGTCCAGTTCATGTGAGCGATAATATGCACTGGATATGAGGGACAGCCAACCTTAAATAGTGCCTGAATCCCCGGCAGCATTGATCACCAGGCAACCGAGATGCTGCAGCCTGGGAGAGTGGCACGTGACCTGAGTCACGAAGGATGTGGCTTGACATAGGCACAATGCAGGCTGGACCCCAGAAAAATCTGTCAGGACAGATGAGCACTCGCGGGGCACTCCTCCGGGGCCTCCCGTGATCGCAGGTGATATAAAGACCACAGAAGCCATGGCACACGCCTGCACCACCTGGAACACAAATGCCAAGGATTAACAGATACATGGTGCAGGCGGCACAGGTGGTGGCAACAGGATATAAAAACAGTGCTCTGATGTGCCGAGACTTGGTGTGGTAGGCTTGAATATAAGTAGTTAAGTCTTGTCTTGCTGGATGAGAAAATTATTGACGAAGTTTAAGACATTGGTTTGTTGTGTTTTAGCAATGTGTGTAGGTATTTGAAAGATAATTGAAGTGCTTTTAATCCTGTTTTGGTTTGAGCGACTGCCTGTCTTTTCCTTTTTTTGTTATTGAAGGAAGGGAGATGTCTTATATAGTCATCTCCTAAATGCATGCAGTGCAAGATGTCATTGTGAGAATGTTGAGTGAGAGAGCAGAATGTTTGTCCTAAAAGAGGGTTTCAGCCCAGGGAGTTACATAGATGTGAGCCTGGGTGGTGGGAGCCATTGTTTTTTTTCTCTGGTCTGTACCTGATCTCTTCTTGTTCCTCAACTGATCTTCATGTAACTTAACAGAAGGAACTTCAATACTACTTATGTCCCAAGGATCTTCATTTATAACAGGTTTGTTTACAAATGTCTTTTGAGAAACCATTTGTCCACAACATGTTTCAGTTCCTGACACTTAGAACTTTTTTCAGGGGGACCAATTTGTAAAATAGGGTTGACCAATCAGGCTTATGGTGTTTCACTTCCTTGTGTTTCAGACCCAGTGTTATCATTGCACCTTTTCTACCCGATAATCAATATAAGATTATTTAGTCCAGAGATGGAGTATTACTAAGTGCTACCACTTTCAACAATATACTGAATAAAGGGTTGTTATCACCTTACGCTGTTGATTTCTCTTCATGGAGAGATTGCACTAAAACATAAAGAAATGGCTACAGAGAGAGCTAGCCCATACGCGAGAACAGAGCAAAAAATAAATCTTGAGTTTCCCTTTCACATCTGTATTTTCTACATTTATGTTATTTTAGAGAGAACCATACAAAAGGAGGCAGTTTTCATATATTCTAATTCTATTTTATATTCTTATTTGAAACTAGGTGTCTTGGGGTGAGATAACTCCTGCTCCATCGAATTTTCAAAAGCTGCAAGCATTCATTTCAACGCCATTGTTACTTATGTATACAACCCAATCACAATTTGTACTCAATAAATGACGGGACAATGAAGACACTTGCCTCCATTGTGTTCTGAAAAGCAGCGTGGCCGACCTTTAGCAACGATGCAGAAGGCATATACTATGTTATATGTAGAGATAGTCCTGCTGGCACGTTATCAGTTATGTGCTGCAAATAACAGCATGCATATAATCAAACCTTCTTAGCTAACTGCAGACTGATTTTATGGCAAGACCTGAGACTTATATTCTGCTTCTCAATCTTTAATGCCAGAGAACAGCATCTTTTAAAAGACAATCCATGTAAACTTCATAACTCTTCAAAGTGTGGTACATTTCCCAAGAACATCTGTGATTAGTAGTTTAAAACAAAAAACATGTGACAGTCTCCACAAATCACGACACGCTCGAGTTACATAATCTCTCCCCCCAGGAAACGTAGTCCTCTTTCTTTGATGGCCAGAGAGCAGATACGTAGTCTTTATTGCTTTGTGTCATTTCAAACATATTGCATGGTTAACAATGTTTATATTGAAGTGAATCAGACACTGCAGAGTACGCAACATGTCCTGGTGTGCCGATCAGGCAAGCAGCACAAGAAACGTCATTATTGCACCAGGAAGTAAGAGATCTAGCAAGAAAGTGGGGGCAGTTTCATTAGCAATGTCTTCCTAGTCAGAAGAAAGGAGAAAGCAAGGCATGGGATGAATATGAGAGGTCTCAATACACACCTAGGCCCTCATTACAAGTCAGGCGGTGGACCATGGTGCTGTTAGCACCATGGTCCATGCCGGATTCCGCCATGGTGGATGGCGGAATTACCGCCCCATTCCAAGTTGAGTGGGGTGGTAATTCCCCATTCACCATTTGCCCTTCCCCATTCCCATTTTTGCCCCATAGGGCATAATGGGGATGGGGAAGGTGCTAATTACAGCACCGTAAATTACGGTGCCGTAATTAGCACCAAGGTCGCTTAGCGCCTTGGACTTTAACACCTGCAAAAAGCAGGCGTTAAAGTGTGAATCAGGCGTTAAGGTTTTAACGGCGCCGACGCTCTTTACGCGGCCGTTAACCCCTTAACGCCTGACTTGTAATGAGGGCCCTAGTGTTCAGACACTTCAAGATGGAGGGCATTGTTCTCCTGAGAGACATGCTGCAGCCCAGGGACTTGCTAGCACGGCTGGACTTCAAGGACGCTTACCTAGCGGTTCTGGTTTCCCCCGCACAGGTGATTCCTGCAATTTATATGTGCAGAGCAGACTTGGGAATTTTCCAGCATGCCGTTCGGTCTGTCCTCTGCTCCATGATGTTTCAGGAAACTCCTTAAGCCGGTTGTGGCCAGACTGCGTGAGCAAGGCATACAAATGATCATATATCTAGACAACATGATCTTAATGTTGCAAAACAGGGGGCTCCTAACCATTCAGGTGCGAGTGACAGTACACCCTGGACTGTGCTTCCTGATAAACTGGGAAGAGTCGGAACTAGTACCAGCGTGCACAATGGAATTCTTGGGGTTCCGAGTGGACACTCTAGCAGCTATGCTCGGTCTTCCAGTGCACAAAATACAGTCCATTTGCAAGGAGATAAGGACTGTACTAACAAAAGAGTACACCTAACAAGGCTAGTGGGTATGCTGGCATCCTCGATTCAAGAGATTTTTCCAGGCCCTCTGTGATTTCAAGTGCTTCAGAGACTGAAGATTGAACAGTTGTGCAGAGGTCTAAGGTACGACCAGTTGATTCCAATATCCATTGAAGCCAGAATGGAGATGTGATGGTGGTTGGATCACATTGAAGCCCTGAACCGGAGAGCGATTTTCAGGAGCTCTCCGGGATTGGTGATAGCATCGGATGACAGCAGATCAGGCTGGGTAGCCTGATGTGGAACGGTGACCACCTGCAGCAGGTGGACATCGGACAAGCTCCAGATGCACATCAACTGCCTGGAAACTCTGGTGGGTTCATTCACCATCAAAGCACTTACCCCACAAGCAGTGTGTTATAATCTATCTTAGTGGTGAGTCATTGAAATGGAATGTGTACGGTGTGAATGCACGCGCCTACAGAGCTACTTGGGTGACGTGTGTGAGTTCTAGGAAAATCAGTTGGTGTAGCCCGCCGGGTGGGAAGCCGGTGTCTGTTCTCCTACTAGTAAACCTGTACTTGGAGATATTAAAGGCATATCTGTAACTTACCTGCACGTCTGGACATACGTTACTACACTGGCGACGAGGATGGGATCTGCTGCGGAGGGGGCAGCACATCTGGAGAAGACACTGCCCTCCAAGTCTCTTCCCACCCGGCAGGGTCCATTCCAGTGTATACAACCGTTGCTGGTCCCGCTCGCTGTCATCGCCTTGTTGATGTTTCCAGCGAAAGTCTGTGGTCTCCGGTGGTCCGCAGCAAGGGCGAGTGCCAATGCCCTTTGGGTCCGGAGCCGGAGGTCAGGATTTGGGCTTTCGTAGCGGGGGTGACCAAGCCCCTGGGTCCGAGGCCGGGGACCGCCGTGTGGGCGCTGGAGACTGTGGACTGCTGGTCTCGGGACAGTCCATCAGTTGATGGGGCCATCGACAGGTTCCCAGGAGTTTCGCAGCCAATTGTAGGTGGGTGAGCCACGGTTTGGAGCCTGATGGTCCTGTAGGGCGTGAAGATTCCGGAGATCGCAGCGGGGGTGTACAAGCCCCTGGGTCCGACGCCGGGGGACGCCTGTTCAGGAGTTGGTGTCTCGTCAAGGTGCTAACTTCCCCTGCAACCTGTAGGTGGCGCTGTGGTGCGCGTCCATCGGAGCTGCTGGGCATTTTTGTGTTATTTCCACGGTGTTTGGAGCTCTTTCGTTTTTGTGGATGGGACCGTGACCTGCCCCCCTCCCAGTACCATGGCTGAACTATTCAAAAAAAAGTCTGTGTTCGTGTAAGGAGCATGGTGTCGTTGAAGCAACGGCAACTGGTTTCCCTGCCATTACCACCATGAGCCAGAAACTTCCTCCAACCAGGCTGGTTGTCGATGGCTCCAAGGAAAATCACAGGGACTTTTCGGGCTATGTAAGTCGGCAGATGGAGATGGAGCCACGGCGTGATGTGAACAGGGAATGTTCAGGTGATACCAGTAACGGGAAGTGCATCCTTTGGACGTTGTTGTGGAGGAGGTTTCGGATTTTTATCGCACCTCCCGGAAGAGGCGTACTGATCTGGGAGGCGGTGACAGGTTTCCCTTCTTGGCTTCCTGGAGGGTTTTGATCCTGATCTCCATGACTTTTTAGTCAGCTTGGAGGAACTCTCTTTGAATGAAGATTGATTTGTTTGCGTTGTTCAGGCCAGTATGTATGTGTGCGAGTGGCAGTGTTTGTGGCCTCTGTAGTGTCGTGGTATGGGTCGTGTGGGTGTGGTGTTGTGCTACGTGTGTGTTCGTACATGTAGTGGCCCTGTGTTATGTGTATTTTGCTCTAAGGTGCAATGCATTTTACACATTTTGCTGCTTTGCCCAAAATATGTTCGAGTGCTTTTGCATTGTTTAACATGCAATTTTACTTTTACAGGTGCGCTGTTATTGCATTTTGTCTAAATTGCGGGCAAGGGTCGGACTCGAGGGTGACTTGGGGTCCTTGTCATGGGTCGGACTCGAGGGTTGGTGTTAGATCTTTCCTTTATGATGCTACGTTAACACGAACTATGCTTATGCTTTTCCAGGTCTGAGGGTCAGACGGTTATGAGAGCCAATTTGTTTAGAAATGTTCCAACATTTTAACTGTTTTTCTCATGTATTTGGTGCTTGTGAGGATTGTCAGTATGGCATGCTGAGTGTATGCGTTTTGGGATGCGGTACACTTATTTCTTTTAGCACTGTGCGGGATGTCTGTCCCTGGGTGAGGTCTTTCTTCCTCATCAGTGTTGTGCAGCTCCAGGGTTCTAGTGTGGAGTTGCATTATCATCTTTTTATGTTAAGTATAGATGCCGGGTGGGTCTATTTGGGTTCAAGGTGATTGCTGTTTAGGAGTTTCATCTTATGTTAAGTATAGGTGCCGGGTGGGTCTATTTTGCGCTCAAGGTGATTGCTGTTCAGGAGTTTCATTTTATGTTAAGTATAGATGCCGGGTGGGTCTATTTTGCGTTCAAGGTGATTGCTGTTTAGGAGTTTCATCTTATGTTAAGCATAGATGCCGGGTGGGTCTATTTTGCCTTAATAGGTTAATTAGGGTGTTTACTAATGGATGGTCCTCTGTCTTTCTGGTCTCTAGCCTTTTCACTTTATGGCTGGGTGGGTCCATTTGGCTTTTGGTGTGTTGTGTCCTCCATGGCCTCTGGGGTACCGGCCGGTCCCTGGAGGTTCGGGTTGGAGTTTTAATTTATGATTAGTGATATCATCCTGTCTCTAATTTGGGATTGATATGTCGCCTGGGGGTCTTCAACAGTAGCGTGAGGGCGTTAACTTGGCTGGGGGCATTTGTCTTACTTTTGTGGTTCTCCTTGCATAACATGTTTTTTTCTCTTCTTCTCGTCTTAGCTAGAAGGTTGGTGATGTGTGGCCTATTATCTATTGGGTTAGATTGTTTTCTGGTGAAATAGGGACGTGTCTGCGGTGCTTGTTGTTTGGGATCATGGATGGCCGGGAGGGTCCATGCGCCTGGGGTTGTCTCTGGTGTGGCAGGCTGGAGGCTCTGGGGTGGCAGCCTAGGGCAGGAGGTGATTGGTGCACTTATGGTTTGGAGAGTTAGTTTGTTTCCAGGATGTCAGGCGTGGCAGGCCTGCTCTCCGAGGGGCAGCTCGGAGTGGGGTTTGGGTAGAGGTTGGTTTTCTTGTGGGTGTCCTTGAGTGTAGGTGTAGTATCTTGGGTGAGTGAGTTGGTGCTGGGTTCGAGGGTCTTGGTGTTTTGGATGGTGGTTGTCTTGCGGATGCGCAAGGTATGCGTTGCACATCTAATGTGTATTACATATTACAGGGCGGGATAATTACATCTGTCTTAAGCTTCTAGTGTTCTGACAAGGTTTTCCTTTCCACCTACCTCATCGGTGTTTGGCTTCTATCGGTTTTGCAGACTTTGGTATTTCTCCGGTTAATACAGAGTGTATCGTGGTGGCCACGCGGTATATTCTTTGGTTCGTTGACTCCGTCTTCCTTCAGTTTTGATTAATCAAAGGGGGGAGAAGTGTTATAATCTATCTTAGTGGTGAGTCATTGAAATGGAATGTGTACGGTGTGAATGCACGCGCCTACAGAGCTACTTGGGTGACGTGTGTGAGTTCTAGGAAAGTCAGTTGGTGTAGCCCGCCGGGTGGGAAGCCGGTGTCTGTTCTCATACTAGTAAACCTGTACTTGGAGATATTAAAGGCATATCTGTAACTTACCTGCACGTCTGGACATACGTTACTACACAGTGCAGTGTTGTTTCTTACTCCGGATGGACAATATCTGGGTGGTGAGATATATCAATCACCTATTGGGCATGAGATCAAGGTTCCTAGCAGAGCTAGGCAAAGACATTTAGCACCACTATGTGGAGAAAGATATTGCAGTGACCGCAGAGCATCTGCCCAGTCTGGAGAAGACAGTAGCAGATTGGTACACAAGGTTCCTGAGAGATGCCCGTGACTGGAAATTACACAGGGATGTCTTCCAGTGACTGATGGAGATTTGGGGTCTGTGTGTGATGGTTCATTTTTGCCTCAGGACCAAATGTCAAGTGTAGCAGTTCTTCAGCTGGAGGTCAGATCTGGCAGTAGTGGTGGCAGATGCATTTTTGTTAAAATGGGGGTCAGCAAAGGAGTACACCTTCCCTCCTTTCACCTTGATCGCTCGTACACTGGCCTTCATATGCAATCACAATGCCAGAGTGATCCTAATTACCCCATTGTGGTCAACACAACCCTGGTTCCCAGATCTCCTAGAGTTCTCGGCAGAGAGTCCAATACCCCTGCTGCATATGGCCCAAATGCCGCAGGATCCAACAGTGAATCTTCACCAAAAGGTCCTGTACAGGTCGCTGCCCATGGTAGCATGGCTGACTTCTGGTGTACTTGGGGAAAGACAGGACTTTCAGTCAGCGCTGATTGCTTCATCCAGAGATCATGGGTTCCAGGAAGGACAAGATCATACAGGGCAACTTGGAATAGCTTGAGTAGTTGGTGCATTACAAGGGATACAGATCCCATTTAGGCAGATGTGGCTACACTAAGTAACCTTTTAGCAGCATTAGCAGGAAACAAAGCCTACAGGACAGTTAATGTGTACAGGTTGGTGGGCTCAGCAGGGCATAGGATGGTAGAGGGTGCCCCGGTTGGGGAGCATCCCTTTATAAAGAGATCGATGAAAGGCATACGATCAGTGAAGCCACCAGCACCAAAATATTCCATATTGTGGGGTGTTAATAAAGACGTGCACTTATTTCTGACCTGGGCAGATAACAAACAGGAAAGCACTGTCAGCTATGCTGACTATGTGATTGTGCCTGATCTCTTGTAAGAGGGGTTTGCACATAACAAACAGGAGTTTTGCCTGCCAGGTGGAGTTATGCTCCACATTACCAGGAGGATCAAGACAGGTATCTAATCAGCATCATACCCATCTTTCCCTGATCAGCCTGAGCTTTGTTGTTAAGTGCCTCAAAGTATATGAGGGGGTGACAGTGGAGTTTAGATCGCCGAGGGAATCTTTGGTATTGATAGGGCTTACAAAGCCTCATAAGGCGGTTCCAGGCGCTACTCTGTTGAGATGGGTTGGATGGACCATGGAAGAAGTGGGTACAAACACCCATGGATTCAGGTCATATACTGCCAGAGGAGCTATGGCATCTAAGGAATTCTTAGCAGGTGCCATATTGGAGGATATCATGAAGGTGGTCGACTGGTCAGGGGAATCAGTATTCAAAATGTTCAACTTCAGGCCAGTTGAACAAGTTGCTTCATTAGTAGAACGTAAGTCTTAAACAACATAATACGAGCCTATGGTCTTGCCATAGAATACAGGTTTTCCACACTAACGTTTAGGAAAGTAAGGATTCTATTAAAGATATGGAGGCAAAGTATTATCCCACCCTGGCAAAAGTGAGTATTGCTTTATGACCTGAATAATATTAAATGCACTGACTGATGATATTGGTTGACTTTTTAAAAGATGATGTGTTGTACTGTCGTTTGAGGATTATAGCACAATGTTTCTCATCAACTGCAAATGGATACGACCTTGAAGATCCCACCCAATTTTAATGATACGTTTTGCTGTTGTTTTTAGGAACGGATTCAAAGTAAGGGAGCATAACTGGGAATAGTTGAAGAGTTTGTTGAGTCAAGAAAGTTCATGAAGACAGAGGACACCTGGGAATGATTTGCATCAAAGAAGAGGACGTCCTTTCCCACGGAGAGAGATTATGAAACTACTAATTTCTTCCAGATGTGTTTTGGGAAATTTAGTACAGTTTGAAGAGTTATGAAGTTTACATGGATTATTTTTTTTAAATGCTATTCTCTGTCATTTAAGATCAAGAAGCATAATACTTTCCGTTTATGTATTGAATAGAATCATGACTTTCCTCATCGTTAGTGTGGCAAATCTGTATTGGAGTTTCAAATATGTTATATGTGTATGGAATCTGTTATGAGAAAGTAGCAATGTCCTTACGCCTGATGATTCGGATGTTGAAAGGTGTATATCTCATATGGAAACCAAAGTACACACCTAAGGTGACAAATCCGATGGGGAGCGAGGTGAACACATGACAATGGCTACGCTGGAATAGCTAGAAACTACCAGCGTGCAGATTTGCTAAGTAACCTTTGTAATGTTGTCATGGAGACAGACGAACCCAACATCAACTAGTCATGCTTTACCAGTAATGGAGAGCGTGATGTTTTGCGTCACCGTGTTGGCGTCGACAAACCGGGTGCTCAAGTCCTCTGTTTTGTGTACACAATATTACTCAAATATTATTGCAAATAGGAAAAATCTAAACTATTCACAATTGGTCTGCCCTAGATACTTTTTTAAAATACATAATAAAACACATGCAAATAAAACAAAATTAAAAGAAAGTCCGGACATTTTAGAAAATTGGGCAGAATGTAGCTTTCTTTTCAAAGCAAACATTTCTACCTATATTGAGTAAACCAATAGACGACGGAGACACTTCTGAAAGGGAGGTCGTGCAATAATCCAGTACTTTGGATTGTGGCGCAATACCCAGAAGCTGTTTATTTCAGTGCATGAAAGTTCCATGTTTGGACGCATCAGAAGCAGTCTCTCTGCTTCCTATCAAGTGCCGGCTGTTCATTGATAGAGCATCACATCCCACCTGGAAATAACATTTCGTCACAATATACCAGTACACTGAACAATATATGCTTGACTAAATAAATTAGTCACAGAAGGTACTGCGTCACATAATGCCTGATCATCACCTATGCAGCAGGAGATCTGCCCATCAGTTACTGCTGCAGATAAGGCATGCCCATCTATCACTGTGCTCAGAACAATTGCCAAATGGCTGCTGTGCCACTGACCACAGCGTCGAGTTCATCTGATAACGTGCAAAGAACAATTGCAGAACAGTTACAATGCCAAAGAATACATGCCCCTAAATTAATGTTCGCTCAAGACATTCCCATCCATCACAGTTACTGTACCGCTAAAGCCCTGCACACCAGTGCATTTTGCACAGCCACACCCTTTAGTTAATATGCACAGAATAATTGCCCACCTGTAACAGTGCCATAAAAACATTCTGTGTCCCCCCACTGAACACCACTTTCCCCTTCATTCAGCTCTCCCTTTGTTCACGCTGTCACTTTTCTTCCCCATCTCATTCTTCTCTCCTCCACCACCCTTTCCCTTCTCTTCCACTCCTTTTTTAGTGTATCTTACTTTGTCTTGAATACCTATCTCACTATTCTCTCTCTCTCTCTCTCTCTCTCTCTCTCTCTCTCTCTCTCTCTCTCTGTCTCTCTCTCTCTCTCTATCTCTCTCTCTCTCTCCATATGGTAATTTGTGCTCAACTTCTTGGATGTGTGCTTCAAATCACTGCACCCTCCTCTCTGCTTATTTTGCTTAATGTTCCCTTAATTCCTTGCCACACAGGCAGATGGGTGAGATATAAAAGCAGCTTGTCATTAGATTCACCATCAAGTAGGGACTACTTACAATAGCATAGATGGCCTTGAAGGGGATTTAATTGGAAAAGTCTGAAGAGCTGAAAATCGAAAACGAGAAAGAAGACCTGTGAGATTGTTGTTTTGAAGTTATGTGTCTGAGAAAACTTTCTTTGTTTGCAACTTTGTATGATATCTGTCCTGATGAAGGTCTAGTTGAAAAGAATGAGGAGCGCTCAGCAGAGTACGAGTGGACCCTTGATGTAAAGGCCAAAACACACAAGTCCCAATGTTAGGCATAATTATATGCAGTACCCTTTGAGAACACCATACACAATTAAGACTACAAGTGACAGTACAAATTCACCTTTGGCGCAAGCCTGTACTACACAATAAAGTGGTAGCGATGGCTGAGCAGCCAGACTTATCTCAAGAGCAAGTGAGCAGTATCAATAGTTACACAAAGGACAGCAATTACTATGATTTAAACTGTGGGATGTTCTGACCCACTAGGCTCTTCCCTGCGACATCACTGTGTGCTGCTTTCATCAGAAACAACAGAATGGCAGCCAAAAGCCCTATGCACGCTAAAAATCTCTGAGAAGTGCGCAAGGGAAACTGGAAAAATAGGCTGCCAAATCTATTTTGCCTATGTCAGTGGTAGAACAGGAGACCACACTGCCAAACCTGTCATTGGGCTGCTCACAGAGTGAAAGGGAACTACCTGAAAAGGCAGTGCTGCATTGCCAGGAAAACCCAGAAGTGCTTTAAAATCCGTTTTCCTTGGCAGTTGAAATTGCAAAATAATGGTTCCCCAAACATCAGAAAAGATCCAACATCCTTGTTGGGTGTTCACCATTACCTTATCTAAGGAATCCCCATAAGCACAATGTCAGTAGAGGCAGATTTCATCACAAAAATATCCACATTCAAAAAGGTGCTTGCCTGGGAAAATATGTCAGAATATGGGCACAGTTCCGCCGCCTGCCTGTGTCAAAGCTGCCATTTACTTATACTGGTAGTTTAAAACTTGTCTCTTAAAATCAAATTGTGGAAAAGAAGAGACTTGCCATCAAAAGCAATATTGGTTGCTACTATTCAATTTCTATGTTTTAAAAAGACTGGAAAAAGAGATCTGTGTGCATATTTGTTGAAAATGTAAAGTTTATTTAGAAAAGACAATTTTAATCAAAGTGTTTTAAAGTGAACTGATGTCAGCCACAGTACTTCAAAGGCACATTCCACAGTTTTCCCCAAACAAAGGGGCCTTCCTTTTTGCTCTCTGCCCAGGAACTCTCAGTTAGATGCTAATGAAAGGAGGAGGGGATTTTGCTCGGCTTCTCGGAGGAGAGACAATAGGCTTCCTGGACTGAAAGGGAATGCAAATTCAGGTGTCAACAGAAAAAACTGCCAGCAGACAGATTTGTGTATCTTAAACCACAAGGAAATATCTTTTTGAAAAGGACTCATAGAGAACTGTGAAAAATGTGTAAGAAATATGTAACTTATAGGTTGTTAACATGAACATTCTGCTCACAGTTTGAAACTACTCTGAACTCTGTGCGATGTTCAGAGACAGGACTACCGAAAATTTGATGTTGTAGCAATTGTGATAATGCTAGAAATATGAAACTTCACAGGATTATGCCCAGAAGTCATGCGCATATATGTAGAAAAATGTGGACAAATTATGACATCGGGTACCCAACCAAAAGCGCGAAAAACTCTCAAATTTGAACCGAAGCTCGCACTAAGATGGGACTCGGACAGATACGTGCTCTACTAAATCTGTGATGTAAATATGTATTGTTCGAAATTTGGTTGTAGTGTAAATATGATTTATGTGAAAAATAGATTTACTGTACAGAAACAAAGGGCAGGTACTCCCTGGATTGTAAAATACTGCATCATCATGAAACCATGTGTTCCTTCTCAAATCAGCAGAGAGGACAGACCTTAACCAATAGGATTCCTAGAGGGTGTGCTTAGTATAATTTAGCCTACCCACTCCTTTGGGAAATACATAAATAGGGACAGTTTAGGACCTAGAGAGAGACAGATTCACCCATCAACTGATTTACTGGCGAAGTGCTCTGCAGGAGAAACCCAGATCCAAGACTCCAGAACTTTGAAAGCAGAGAGGCCCAATTCCAAAGCTGAACCCTTCTCAGCTTGGCCTTTAAAATCTTGAAACCTAATTTACTCCAGACTTCCAAGGGGAAAAACCAACCAAATAGAACAGCCGGGCTGTGCTGTTTCTGCTTTCTTGCCAAGAACTCTTGCTAGAACCCAGAGACCCAAACCAGTAGAGCAGAGCATTAACCAGACAGCTACAACCCACAACCAACCCGTCAGATCCAGTCCAGAGGCCGTGGAGTGTCTAGAGTGCCGTGCTGAGTGCAGAACTGAGCGCCTGAATCCTGTCCGGTGGGCTAGCAGAATTCCAGTCCAAAACCATTGACCAGATCTTTGACAAGCCTATTCCAAACCATAGTTGTGAGTATCTATAGCATAGAATTGTCCCTAGCCAGTATCTTATCCTTAAGTAATCCTATCCAACCCTTCTATTATATCCAGAACTGCATTGTAGAAAATCTCTTTTATTTTTCCTATTGTAGTGATAATATCATCTTTGCGCTAATATATTTGCTGGAGAAAGACAAATGTCTCGGCAGGCAAAAGTCAAACAGAGACGCTGCTGTTGTGGTGGCTGTACCGTTGGGTATCTTGTATCTTCATTGTCTCCCTAGTGTAAAGAAAATTCCTGTTTGTAATTCAAAAGCGCATCTTTCATTTGAAAATCTTGACTCTTTCTTAGAAAAATCAACCTCTACTAAAACCTTCATAACTTCCGTACCGTGTATGTTAGAAACGAAATTCAAGTTTCAAATTGAAGCTAACATCCTCGGCTTTCCGACTAACCAAAAACCGCATTATAGTTTTTACTTAATCGCGTTTCTCGCGCACAGAAATGTTTGCCGGTAATTTTTCGTTTGGCACAATTTCATCACGTGTAAAATAGCCATTCTTTGCATCCGACCCCAGAATTCAGATTCCAATTTGCTAGTTATTCAATCATCATTGCTAGTGTTTACCTGAAACCATACAAAGTGGCTCACACTAGTTTTGAATCCAATTTAGAGGATTAAATCCATTTTTCAGTGTTTTTCCTATTCATTCAAGCACATTCAAAAGCATTTGACCTGTTTTGAAATCATTCCTGTTTCTCTCTATGCTTGCTGGGG
Source organism: Ambystoma mexicanum (assembly GCF_040938575.1). NCBI lineage: Eukaryota > Metazoa > Chordata > Amphibia > Caudata > Ambystomatidae > Ambystoma > Ambystoma mexicanum. The sequence continues at coordinate 1,097,266,090 of NC_090933.1, forward strand.
GAATTGGGATTGAAACTGTATTTGTGGAGTGTTTATTACTGAAACTTGTGTTCTCTCCTTCCATCTCTTTACACTGCATATTGGGGGGAATTGATTGGTGTGCTGGGGAAAAAGTGACATTGTATTTGATTGAACCCGCACAAAGTATTATTCTGTGCTGCATTATTTTTCTTATCCATACTCCTTCTGATTAAAGAGATTGTTGATTGTTGTGACATCACCCCAATGGTGATCATTGTATAAATATTAATGGTGTGATACACATATATTGTTCAACTTCTTAAAAGAAATCTTTTAACTTTGCAAAACAGCCTTTTTCCTGGTTCAGTGAGACCGGGGGGATTCAAAGAGAGGGGCGTGATATGAGGGTACATCATTCAGAAATAAAATAACTTATAGACATAAAAATATATAATTAAGGGTTCCAACTGTGCATCACATGCTAGGCACGAAATCACTTACAAGATTGGGGGCTCATGTCCGGTATTTCTGAATTAGGTATACCACTTGTGACAGTCTAATACAGTGTGCTAACTAGCGGGGTACATAATCCCTGCTGGGCTACCACGCTGTGTTACACTGTGAAAAGCACCCCTCAAAGGGAACGCTCTAAGGAATTTGTCTGTTTTGCAAAAATAAAATAAACTTCTGTAAGTCAGGAAGGAATTTTATTTTTTTTGTATTTTTTTTTGTGTTTGTTCCAAAATGTAACTTTACAAAATTGCGTTCCTTTATTTCCGCAAGTCCTCAGGGGCCTATGCCCAGGGTTTTCAGTGTTTCTTGCATGACTTTACCAAGGCGATTTGCCACGTTGTTCGATCTCCTCCAATCAGTCTTAGTCACCATTGGTCCGCGACAAAGTGTTCATTTGCGAGTAGGTGGTCAAGGTAAGCTGATCTTATCGCTTGGTTTTTTGGGCAGACCATTAGTAGATGGCAAATTGTTTCCTTTTCGGTGCCACAGAATCGGCATTCGCTTGTTTCTGAGATACCTCGAATGTGGCGAATCTCGTTTGTTTCGATTAAGTTCAGTCTTATCCTGAGTAGGTAATTTCTGGAAGCCCTGTTAGGGAATTCTTTGATGTACCTCTGGAGTTCATTTACTTTGCACTGGGTATGAGGAAGATGAGTTAGAAGTGTGTTTGCTGTGGCATCTGCTATGGTGATTGACCAGTCCAGATTTTTAAGTTTTTCGGTCACTCTGACCGGGTTTGATGACAGGTCAGCTTCTGTGCAAGCTACTGAATCCAGTAAAACTAGATTTTCGGTTTTCCATTTTGTCAGCATTTTCACTGTGTCCATTTTCATCTCCTCACCAATCATTGTGTAGATGTTTTGTTTATCTTGGGCGATGCACTTGCGATAAAGCAGGACCGAGTTGATATTTACCGTGCCTACTAAAGAGAGGAGGCTCAATTCTCGTCGAATCGCTGGCATTGAGGTTGAATTTGGCAAGCACAACACTTTTCTCCAAAAATGCCCTTCCAGCTTTGTCCAGAGTTTTTTTGGAATTTGGGGCATTGCTTCGGCTCCGTATGTAATTGATGGTACTAGTTTTTTCTTATAGAATTCAATTACCGGGATTGTTGAGAGTTTTCCGAATTTGAGGTCTATGGCTTTGCCTTGAGCTGCTATTTTTCTGATTTTTATTTTCAGGCTTTCTTGCATTGCACTTTCTGTGCGGGAACTGTCGAGGTACTTGAACTCTTTTGTTCTTTCAATCTCTGTATCTTCTAGATACCATTTGAATTTGTCCCATCTTTTCGATGCCGATTCTAAAACTAGTATTTTTGTTTTTTCTTTGTTGATTTGCAGATTGTTTTTCACTGTATAGTGTAACAGATTTGTCAGTTGTCTCTGTAGACCTATTTGGGTCTGGTCGAACAGAGCGAGGTCGTCGGCGTACATGAGGCGGCTAATTTTTACATTGGCCAATTTTGGTGGAAAGGTTTTTGTAAGATCTTCTGTTGCACTCTAATCGCCCATATATGCGAGAAATAACTCCGGAGCGAGAGGACAACCTTGTTTGATACCCCCTACTTGTGGGGATTTCTGCTGAAACTTGACCTTGCGGGGTTAATCGTACTCTGAGAGTGGTGTTTGTATGCAGGGCCTTCAGTGGTAGAAGGATCTTCTTTGGACATTTCCATCCTTCAGGTTTTGACCAAAGTCGTGACCTGTCTACCAGGTCAAAGGCCTGGGAAAGGTCAAAGAAGGCCACAAAAGATCTTGGTTTTCCTTCAAGGACCTTGCTTTTTAAAATGCTGATGACCAGGATGTTCGCTGCTGTGCCAACATTTTTTTTGAAGCCAGTTTGGAATTGGTCGTGGCATGGTGCAAGTTTGGTCCAAGTTTGCAGCCTTTTCAGCAGTAAGGTTCCGAAGACCTTCCCAATGCAGTCTAGGAGGGCGATTGGCCGAAAATTCATGGGGTCACACACATCCCCCTTTTTGTAGATCGGAACGATGGTTGCCTTGGTCCAGGATGGAGGAATGGATTTAGATTTTGCACATCTCATGAAGATCTTTTTTAGTAGTTTTGACCACTCAGCCGGATTTTTTTTAAGGTCCATATTGGAAATCCCATCCGGGCCAACCGCTCGTGAGTTTTTTAGTTTTTTTAGAGTCTCGAAGATTTCTTCTTGGTCATCAAAACATAACCAGCTCGAGGGGTCATTTTCTCTAGGCTCACCATCCTCCTTTGTTGCAGATTCAAGAGCTTTGTGGTCGATCCATTTCTGCTCCCCCATTGAATTGATGATGGAGTTTTTTTTGATAATGTCGTGGTTTTTATGCGGGACCAAAATTCTCTTGCTTTGTTGCTGCAAATCGCCTTCAGTACTTTCTCCGAATCCTGTTGGTAGAGATTTGAGCGGTGGTTCTTGACCCAATTTCTGTAGTTTCTTGAGGCTTCAGCTAGTTTTGACGCCTGGTCGCTCGACTGTGTTTGCTTCAGTTGCCTCTTGATTTTCCGAAATTCACGTCTTTTTTGGGCTAACTGGGCATCATAGGTATGTTTATGGCTGGTGTCGGTAGTTTGGGCTGACTTTTTTCTAGAGAATGCCACGAGCAGAGGCACATAGTCAGGATCTGGGTTTTCTTCCGACGTACCCCCTTCGGAGTATCTTTGTGTGAGCTTCCTTACTGCTGATGTTGAGAGTTTTAGCCGATTTCACTGGTTATTTACTTCAACGCCAAGTGGTTTGTCGCTGGTTCTGCTGAAGTTGGTTGACCACGTTGTTATTAATTGGTTGTGGTCACTGTTTGTTGTCTTGCGCACCTTGAAGGTTGTTACGGTGTCCAAAAAGGGACGGGAGACGTAGGTGTAGTCAATTGTTGCTCGCAACACTCCCTGTTCCCAGGTCGGCAAATGGTCTTTCTCTGAAAAGACCGTGTCGCGGTTTAACATATGCCGTGAGGTCATCAGTTTGCACCAAAGTTTTCCTCTTTGAGTTGCTTTAGTCGAATCAGAGTTTTTTCCCTCTTTTAAGCCGGGGCTTTTGAGGGAGATGTTGAGGTCTCCACAGATTATGAAGAACGAGACTTGGCGATTTGACTGAATTTTGTCGATTATTTCTTCCATCATGTGGGTGAAGTTTTGTGCGTCTAAAGCTGCCGGATTCCAGTAGGTATTCAAGATCGCTATTTCTGAACTTGGCGTCCTTTCGCAGCATTCAAGATCGATGAGTACTGCCAGTATGGATTGGTTTGACAGCAAGGTTTCTTTCATTTTTAAACCTACACCATTTTTGAATGCCATGAGTAATCCGGATGATGGACGGCCTAAAAGGCCTTTTTTTGCAGGTTCTAGGACTACGTCGTAGCCGTGCAGGATCGGTTTGTCGACGAGCCATGTTTCTTGAAGACAAATTACGTCGAATGATGCCAAATCGGCGTCATTTCGAGTCGTCAAGTCGGTGTGTCCACGAGTGTTCCAGGAGCAAAGTGTTAGATCTGTGGGGAATTTGTCGGCTGGCAAGGTGTCGTTCTCGGCGCTCTGCCAACCTTCGAGTTGCTATTTATTCAAGTTTTTTGCGAGTACTTTTGGCAGCCAGGACCAGATTCCCTGCGGGTTGTCATTTAGTTGTTGGGTTACTGGTTGTTTTGTAGGGGGTAAGTTGCTTGTTTGCGGCGCCTTAGGTGTACCTTTTTTTGACGGTTCGTTATTCGCTGAATTCCGTTGGTTATTTTGAGAGTTTAGGTCCCTGTTTGTCCCGCTTCTTGGGTTCCTTTCAGTTCTTCTTCCAAGGTCCGCCTGCTCCTGGGACGGTTTCTCAGTGACCGAGTGGTCCTTTATCCTGTTACGCGCAGTGGCTTTGCTTTTTGACGTCCTGAGGTCGTTTTCCTGGGATTCTCTCTGTTTTTTAGGTTTCGTCAGGTTTCCGAGCACCTTAAAGCCAAGTTTAGATAAGTCCTCTGCTTCGTTGGTTATTAGCATCTGTATTTTCTTTGAAGGGATGTGCAAGATTGTTTTTGCTCTATGGTTAGAATGATAAGGATCCACTAGTTTCAGGTCCTCTGATTTAATCTGGCGGAGTGCTGGGATGAAGCCAAAGAGGTTTAGCACACCTTTTCTGTTAAAAATTATTTTGTCACGATTTTCTGACCGTTGCTCTATTTTTAGAGTCCAAATGGATATTTTGGTGGGATGGCGTCGGTCATGGTATTTTTCAGTTTTTGATTTGTAGTGGGGTCTCACTGACGGCTTGTTTTCTTGAGATCGGTGATCCTTTGAGCTCTTTTTATTTGATTCACGTCGAGATTCGTCTCTGCTTGATTTTCTGTCTCTTTCTCTGTGTTTATGTCGGTTCTACAGTTTTAGGGTTTCTTGGTGCAGAGATGGGGGCTCAGATTTTGAGGTGAATGAAACTTTTCTTTGGCTAGTTTTGTTTTGGTTTGGTCTTGATGTGTGGTGAAGATTGTTTCTTCGTTCTTCCATTGTATAGAATGGAGGGCTCTTTTGCTGATACAGTGGACTACTCCTATTTTCCCTTTTCTCGACTTGGTCATTTTCAGTTTGCGAACTACTTGTCAGGTCCTTTTCCAGATGTTCGCTGATGTTCATTAGTTGGTCGTCGTCCAGGAAGTCTTCTACAGTTCTTGGCAAGCATTTAGTTTCTGAGTCATTTGTGATCTTAAAAACGAGAGGAGGGTCCTGAGGAATGGAGGGGCTACCCTTTAAGGGATGGATTTTCTTTGCCTTCTGGAGTGTGGGCCCAGGTTCCGATGTGTCTGTTTTCCCTGTCGATGTTCCATGTTGTAGGCAGAAGATCGGGTAAGCCTGATCTTTGTCGTTTGGTTCGATTGGATTTCCGTTTTGACTTGGAGATGGTTCTTTTTCGGTGTGTTCGATTCGCTGTTTGGGCGGTCTGCATGATGTTTCTTCACTAATATATATGATTTCACTTTGATCGTAGTTGACCGCGCCATTTTTGTTGTAGTACCCGAAAATACAAATTGAGAGGGTCCTTGTAGGGCATCAGTTTGTGTGTGCACGCAAGAGCTCTTAGGCTTGGGTTCCATTACTGACATTTTGCTTGCTTCCGAGCTTGTATAGGTAAGGTTAGAGGAGTCTTCGCTTGCTTTTATAGAGTTTTCTTTCGCGGTAATGAAGCCTTCGATGAAGATTAGCTTTGTGTGGAGCATAGCGATTAGCATGGTGTGATCTTTTAATGTCTCGTTTAGGGACTCGTAGAGTTTCCCGAATGGCGATAGGCCTATCGTTATGGCCGACATTATTGTCGTTAAGTCTGGGGTTTTTTTGGTAGGGGTTTCTTTCTGCGCTCCCAATAGGCCTGATTGGTTTCTGTTGGGAGCCTCACAGTCGCATTCTTGGGTAACCCTCGGCTCCTGGTGATGGTTCGATGTTCGGAGTTTGCGTGTGAAGTGAGGGAGAGAAGATATTCTCGCCACACTTTGTCCGCCATAGAGCAGCCATTCTGCTTCTCCGGATATCCTCGGGTGTTGGGATCTTGAGGGTTTGGGTTTCAGGAAGACTTCCGGGTGGTCCGGCGCGGATGTTGTTTGGCTTCCTTGCCTGCCTGTCTCCAGGCTTTCGTCCGCTTTCTTGGGTTCGAGGATGCAGGGCGGGACTGCCTCTACGTCTCCTAAGTCTTTAGTTGGTGAAGATTCGGAGGGTCGATTTGTGGTTCGAGGCCCCGATGGTAGGGGCGGTTCATCCGCCCCCGTTGCTGTATTCAATTCGGCTTGTGCGGGCTCAGCTGCCAAGGTTATAGGAGAGTTGTCTTTTGTAGTGTTTAGAGCCCTGCTGGCTGTGAATATTGGGGCAGTCTTTCTTGTCTTCACTGCTGGTTGCAGGTCCGTCAGGGCCTCGAGTATTTCATCATCTGTTAGTTCCGTGAGGACCTCGTGTTTTCTTTTGCCCTGTCTGGGAAACAGTTCCTTTAAGGAGTCTTTCTGTAACGCTCACCTGATTCCCGCAGAGACGCCGGTCTTGACTGGGTGAATGCCGTATCTTCAAAGGTGATGTGTAACACACGGTTGGCTCTTTGGGCTGGACCTCTGTGCACTGTATGTCTGACTCGAAGAGTAAGATGTCTGCAGATAGAAAATATGGCATTAATGAACTGGGGTTATTGGGTGCCTCTCTCCTCTTCCCTTTCTCTTCTCCTGTAGAACCCCAAAGGTTAACACCCTCACCTTAGGTAAGTGAACGCCGAGCTCTCCATCTGCCTCGGGGCAGGGTGCCGTAACCAGTTTCTTCACTGGATAAGGGTGCAGGCCTCTTGACCTCAGAGGACTGCTGTCCGTCATTAACTGCACGAACGGTAAGTTCTGGGCACTTCAAATGTCTTAAAAGTCTTTTGTAATGATATCTCTTGTTTTGCAGGGTTCCGGCGATGGCGGATGGCGGGCTGATGAGAGTTGAGGATCGAACCCGCGTGAGGAATAGAAGCGCCTGGAAGCACGTAAGTAAGCGCTTGTAGCCTGCTTCACGATGCGCACTAACTGTCCCTTTTATCTTGCAGGTACAAGTTCGGAGCTTTAGAGAAGCTGAAGGGTGCTGGAATACCCACTGGGTTCGGCGTGGGAAGGAGTAATGGCACATGAGTAATAAAGTTGCCCAATGTCTTTAAACGCACGTTCTTTTGTCTTTCAGATGCGGGATGCAGCGCCGAAGGCCTCCGGAGCGTGCGAAGAGCTGGTAAGCTTTTGTCTTTCAGATGCCGGAATGCAGTGCGAAGACCTCCGGAGCATGCGAAGAGTAGGTAAGCCTTTGTCTTTCAGATGCCGGAATGCAGCGCGAGGCGTTGGTGACAGCCGATGGACCAGGTAAGAGATGCGCTGCCACTGAAGACCGTAGTGCTAACCTGTTCTTTCTTAGTCTTTACAGGTGCTGCTGAAGACTGGATTCCAGGATGGTAAGCCTTTGTTCCCTTAGGCCCAGGATCAGAAGCAGAAGACACGATGAGCGTTCTTCTGCAGAGAATGCAGAATAACGCAAAGCAAGATTCATCCATCGGGTGCGGTTTAAATAGCCTCCTGTAGTGCTTAGGTGTCTCCTTCCACAGCCACGCCTAGGTAAGAAAAGAGTTCCTGCTTTCCAGAAGAGTTCCAGTGTTCTGAACCTAGGGAGTGGCTCCTGCCCCACCCAACAGGAAAAGTAGTCCCAAACAGAAGAGGATCAGGGGTTCAACTGGCAGGTAAGTAAGCAGCATGGTCTGCTGCAGGTAAGTCCACCCAAGCATTATGAGCCCGGCGCTTCCAGCGCTGGGACTGGGCATCTTTATGAGCCTGGTGCCACTGGCGCCAGGACAGGGTCCAAAAGGTCCCAATTGGGACTGGCTGGCACTCGGAACCGGGGTTATGGGTCTGCTTCCAAGGGAGTCGGGCAAGTCCTGATCTTTTGGAAGCAGAGATCATGACAGCACCCCCCCTCAAGGCCCCTCCCAAACCGGGCTTCTCCGGGGGTTTGGGCTTGTTAGGAAATGTTCGATGAAATCTTTTGATTAGACGAGGCGCGTGGACATATTCTGCAGGTTCCCAGGATCTTTCTTGGGGACCGTAGCCTTTCCAGTCAATCAGGTAAAATAGTTTAGATTTGGAGATCTTGGAATCCAGGATGCTTTTGACTTCAAACTCGAGTTCTCCATCAACTAGAATAGGTTTTGGAGATGTAGTTAGTCGGGTTTGAGGTTGCACGGGTTTTAATAGAGAGACGTGGAAGACCGGATGTATCTTCATGTGAGGGGGCAAGTCCAACTTGACCGCTACTGGATTTACTATGGTAGTGATGGAATAGGGACCAAGGTATCTTGGGTTGAATGTGCGTGGTCTTTTTAGAGGTAGATATTTGGTGGATAACCAGACTTGATCTCCTACTTGATATTGGGGGGCTTCCTTCTGATGTTGGTCTGCTCCTTTCTTGTATTGTTCTTTAGCCCTTTGAAGGTGAGAAACGGCTTCCTTAAAGGCTTGGGTGATTGTAGAATGCAGGTGGTCTACTGCTGGTGTTCCAAGATCTTGGAGTGGATCCAACTCCGAGGTTCGAGGGTGACTACCGTATAAAAGAAAAAACGGGGTCTTCCCAGTTCCCGAGTGGACAGAGTTATTGTAGGCATATTCGGCTATCCAAAGGATATCTTTCCATGTTTTTTCAGTTTGTTGTAGCATGCAGCGCAAATACTGTTCCAGAGTTTGATTGGTCCTCTCGGTTTGTCCGTCGGTTTGAGGGTGGTGGCTGGTCGAAAGTCTCACATCAATTTGAGCCGACCGACAGCAACTTCGCCAAAAATGAGAGATAAATTGACTACCTCGATCCGAAATTAGAACTGAAGGAAAACCGTGCAGTCGGACGATGTTTTCGAGAAATTCTTGGGCCAGAGTTGCTGCTGTTGGTAAGCCTTTGAGTGGAATGAAATGCGCCATCTTGGAGAATAGGTCCACGATTACTAGGATCGTATTGTATCCGGAGCATGGAGGTAGATTGGTGATGAAGTCCATAGAAAGCGTATGCCAAGGGCGAGGCGGGATGTCAATAGGGCATAAGAGGCCGGCTGGTTTTTCCTTTTGACTCTTGTTTTGGGCGCATACTCCACAGGACATTATAAAGTCTCTGATATCTTTTTTCCAAGACGGCCACCAGAAGTAGCGCTTGATCTTTTCCGAGGTCTTGGTCATACCGGGATGTCCTTCCATTAAAGAATCGTGATAACAAGAGATTACCTTTTTCTGTAAATCTGTGCTGGGCAGGTATAACCGTTCTTGGAAATATAATAGGTTGTCCTTCACCGTAAAGTCCTTTCCCTGCAGATGCCAATTCTGTATGTCTGCTGGAGTTACCAGTAGCCTGGCTTTATCCTTAACTTCCTCTATGGATTGTGTGGCGATTACACCTAGAATTCTTTGTTCGGGAATGATAGGTACAGGTTTAGGATTGATCAAATGTTCTTCCACTCCCATCCGAGAAAGGGCATCAGCTTTACCGTTTTTTGTACCAGGTCGATAGGTAATTATGAAGTCAAACTCGGCAAAGAATAGTGCCCAACGGAGTTGCCTAGAGGATTGAGCTTTTGCGGTTTTCAAATATTGCAGGTTTCGGTGATCTGTAATCACAGTAACGGTGTGTCGGGCCCCCAGAAGATAATGCTGCCAAGCCTTAAAGGTGGACTTGATAGCTAGAAGTTCCTTATCAGTAATAGTGTAATTGATTTCAGGAGGCGAGAATTTGCTGGACCAAAATGCCACGGGATGCAACTGATTGGTTACTGGGTCCTTTTGTGAACTGCCCCCATGGCAAGGCTCGAAGCATCAGTTTCAACGATGTAGGGGAGTTCTGGGCGAGGATGTTTTAAGATCGGTGCAGAGATAAATCTAGTCTTCAAATTCTGGAAAGCTTGTTCCGCCTCGGTAGACCATTCAAAACGTTTGTTTTTCTTTAACAAGGCGGTGATGGGCTGGACTATTCGAGAGAATTCGGGGATAAACCTGCGGTAAAAGTTAGCGAAGCCTAACATGCTTTGAACACCTTTTACGGAGGATGGCGATGGCCATTTGAGAATTGCATCGACCTTCTTTGAATCCATACGCACTACGCTAGGTGATAATATGAATCCCAAGAATTCAACTTCAGTCACGTTGAAAACACATTTTTCCAACTTAGCGAAAAGTTTGTGTTGACGCAATCTCTCGCGGACCATTTTCACGTGTTTCCGATGTTCAGTTTCCGATGAAGAATAAACGAGGATGTCATCAATGTAAACAACAACACACACATCTATGAGCTCTCTGAGGACGTCGTTCATAAAATATTGAAAGGCGGCCGGGGCATTGCAAAGTCCGAAGGGCATGACCTGATATTCAAATAGCCCATACTTGGTGCGGAAGGCCTTCTTCCATTCATCGCCCTCTTTTACTCGTACCAAGTGGTAGGCTCCTCTAAGATCCAGCTTTGTATACATGCATGCTTTTCTGACTTGGTCCAGGAGTTCAGCGATCAAAGGTAACGGATATCTATTCTTAACAGTGATCTGGTTCAGGGCGCGATAATCTATACAAGTTCTAAGGTCCCCTTCTTTTTTTGGAACGAAGAACAAAGCTGAGGAAGCAGGGGACTTGGAAGGACGAATAAACCCATTCGCTAAGTATTGATCCAGGTATTGTCGGAGGTGAAGATTCTCAGGCTCGGTGAGGGCATAAATTCTACTACAAGGAGGAGTAGATCCAGGTATCAGGTCTATCTGGCAGTCATAAGACCTATGAGGAGGTAGAGAGTTAGCCTGATCATTCCGGAAAACATCTTGGAATTCTAGGTATTCAGGAGGTAACTGAGGAGCCTCCGAGGAAATTGCTGTCAGTGCAACACCAGGTCGAGGGTGACAAGTAGAGACACATTCTGGAAACTGAACCGTTCTTGCTCGCCAATCGATCTGAGGATTGTGCTTCTCTAACCAAGGAATTCCTAGAATAATCTGGAACTGGGGGGCCTTGATCACATCGAACACGATCTTCTCATGGTGTCCATCTTGACTTACTAGCGTCACTTCTTGGGTGGTATGCGTTACTGGTCCGGAGGCTATCTCCGTACCATCCACCGTAGTAATGACGTCCTTTACAGCCTTTGGACAAAGAGTCAGATTCATCCTCAAAACCATTTCATGATCCACATAATTGTCGATGGCACCGCTGTCGACGTAAGCTTCAATCACATGTAATCGATCCAGATGTTCAGGGCTAATGAGGACCATAGGTATCACGAAATGTGAGGTCACGGAACTGGTTTTAACGCTCGGCAAGAGGACCTCTATTCTTGTCGGGCAAGGTCGTTTCCCTGCTCAGAGTTTGTGACCCTGGTAACTGCAGCTCCTACTGCCTTCTTGGCTGGTTTCACCGGACAGTCTCGAAGAAAGTGCCACGAGTTTCCGCAATAGAGGCATAATTGCAGCTGTTTTCTCCTTTCCCGCTCCTTTTGTGTAAGTGGTCCTTTCAGGCCCCCTATTTGCATGGGTTCCCCGGAGTCTACTCCTTTGGTAGGAGTTGGTGGTTTGGAAAATACTCGAGCATCAAACTTGGAACGATCGGCCTTCCTGTTCTGCAGTCTGTGGTCAATTTGAACGACTAAGTCAATATAGTCCGAACAGTCTTGCGGGGGATTCACTACTTGGGCTAACACATCTTTGAGCTCTCCACGTAGACCTCTATAAAACAGCGTAATCCTTTTGTCCTCAGGCCATCGAGTTTCCACTATCAGTCTGTTGAAAGACGCAATATAAGCCAAAAGGTCTTGATTACCCTGTCGCAATGAAAGGAGCTCATTGTCCAAGGCCTGCCCCTGTGAATGTCTTGCAAACAGTTTTTCCATACTGAGCTGAAAAGCTTGAAAATCATGGAGAACCGGATCATCTTGATTAACAAGAGGGATCGACCAGTCTGCCGCATTGCCACTAAGGTACGAAAGCACGAAAGCTACCTTAGCTTGATCAGTTGGAAAGGCTGCTGGCCGGCATAAGGAGTGCAACCGGCACTGATTAATAAATACTGCAAACCTCTTTGGGTCACCAGAAAATCGTTTGGGCGGAGCCAGAGGTACATTCCCAGGTAGGTTGATCTGCACTGGGTTCGTAGAGGATGTTGAAGGAAGATTTGCCCCTGATGCGGGTAACGGAGTTTGTCCGGCTTGTGACTGTAGCAATTGTCTAGCGAGATCGTCTGTTCGCTCCTTGGAAATAATCAGTTCCCTTCTTAGAGCATTCGTTTCCTGACGGGCTGCATGCACTGCTGCTCTTAGTTCCCCAAGTAACTGGGCTAGCTGGTCGGTGTCCGAGGTTTCCATAGCGCCTGGGTGGGAGTTTTGCGATAGGCTTTGCGTTCTGTAATGCTCACCTGATTCCCGCAGAGGCGCCGGTCTTGACTGGGTGAATGCCGTATCTTCAAAGGTGATGTGTAACACACGGTTGGCTCTTTGGGCTGGACCTCTGTGCACTGTATGTCTGACTCGAAGAGTAAGATGTCTGCAGATAGAAAATATGGGATTAATGAACTGGGGTTATTGGGTGCTTCTCTCCTCTTCCCTTTCTCTTCTCCAGTTTCTTCACTGGATAAGGGTGCAGGCCTCTTGACCTCAGAGGACTGCTGTCCATCGTTAACTGCACGAACGGTAAGTTCTGGGCACTTCAAATGTCTTAAAAGTCTTTTGTAATGATATCTTTGTTTTGCAGGGTTCCGGCGATGGCGGATGGCGGGCTGATGAGAGTTGAGGATCGAACCCGCGTGAGGAATAGAAACGCCTGGAAGCACGTAAGTAAGCGCTTGTAGCCTGCTTCACGATGCGCACTAACTGTCCCTTTTATCTTGCAGGTACAAGTTCGGAGCTTTAGAGAAGCTGAAGGGTGCTGGAATGCCCACTGGATTCGGCGTGGGAAGGAGTAATGGCACGTGAGTAATAAAGTTGCCCAATGTCTTTAAACGCACCTTCTTTTGTCTTTCAGATGCGGGATGCAGCGCCGAAGGCCTCCGGAGCGTGCAAAGAGCTGGTAAGCTTTTGTCTTTCAGATGCCGGAATGCAGTGCGAAGACCTCCGGAGCATGCGAAGAGTAGGTAAGCCTTTGTCTTTCAGATGCCGGAATGCAGCGCGAGGCGTTGGTGACAGCCGATGGACCAGGTAAGAGATGCGCTGCCACTGAAGACCGTAGTGCTAACCTGTTCTTTCTTTGTCTTTACAGGTGCTGCTGAAGACTGGATTCCAGGATGGTAAGCCTTTGTTCCCTTAGGCCCAGGATCAGAAGCAGAAGACACGATGAGCGTTCTGCTGCAGAGAATGCAGAATAACGCAAAGCAAGATTCATCCATCGGGTGTGGTTTAAATAGCCTCCTGTAGTGCTTAGATGTCTCCTTCCACAGCCACGCCTAGGTAAGAAAAGAGTTCCTGCTTTCCAGAAGAGTTCCAGTGTTCTGAACCTAGGGAGTGGCTCCTGCCCCACCCAACAGGAAAAGTAGTCCCAAACAGAAGAGGATCAGGGGTTCAACTGGCAGGTAAGTAAGCAGCATGGTCTGCTGCAGGTAAGTCCACCCAAGCATTATGAGCCCGGCGCTTCCAGCGCTGGGACTGGGCATCTTTATGAGCCTGGTGCCACTGGCGCCAGGACAGGGTCCAAAAGGTCCCAATTGTGACTGGCTGGCACTCGGAACCGGGGTTATGGGTCTGCTTCCAAGGGAGTCGGGCAAGTCCTGATCTTTTGGAAGCAGAGATCATGACACTTTTTGGGGTTTTTTGTCCTGTTTTATTTTGCGATTTTTGTGTGTTGGTCAGTTCGCCCTTTGAAATTTGGCCGCTGGTTTTTTTCTTTGTCTGAGGGCTTGATTTGGGATCATAGATGTATTCCCATTCTTCAGCGTTCTCAGGGGAAACAGTTATTTCTCCGGCTGTCGTTTCATTTTCTTTGGGATGTTCTGCAGTTCCACTAGTCTCCTCCGGGGGAACCAGCAGATCTGCGCTGGATTCAGACTCACTCACTCACTCAGGTGTGAGCTGCCCGCTGGTTCCGTGGATGTGTGGAGTAGTGAGCAGGAGGCTCCGGTGGGCTTGAGGCCGCCCGCGTGTATCAGTGCTCAAGTCTCCGTGGCCAAGTCTGCTAAAGCTGCCACGCCATTTCGCCCTTGCGGGTCTTCCACCCTTGGAGTCAGGGACTGCTTCCCAGCCTGGGTTGCGGCATGGGACGATCCTGCTCGTCCACTTGGAATCCTCTGTTCCAGGATGATGTCCACAGTAAGAGCCGGTTCTTGTAGAGTGCAGCCGTTTGTTTTGCGGCTTTTGCCTGCCCCTCTGCCGCCACTTCCTGACCAAGCCTGTGCTCCCGTGGAGGCAAAACCGTCGTGGTCGGTCCTCCGGCCGGCCAGTCGGGACAGCCTGTGTCACAGGGCATGAGCTGGTAGGTCGAGGCGAGTTCCTCGTGTGCATCGTTTGCGGCGGCGTTTTCCTTGTTTTCAGAATGAAATTTTGCTGTAGCTTCCGTCACATTGGTCTTTCTTTTACTTGAAGCTTTTTGTATTTTTGAAGATTCAGACAGTGGGGAATGAGAGTTCGCCCCAGGTTGATCGCTCCTCTTTGGGGATTTCTGGCTGGTTGTTGCCGCTTTTTTGGGGTGCTGTGATCCCGTTGATGTCTGATTTAGGTCGCTGCACATCAAGATGGTGTTTATGGGTAGCAGAGCTTGTGGTCTCAGTTTGACCGGGTGTTTGGCAGAAAACAGTAGGGCAGCGGGCGGTTGGAGTTGCCGTGAACTTCTGAGGCGCATTGTTTCTTCATCCAATGTGTCGCTGGCGATGTTGGGGCTTTGCTGGTGCCGGAGGTCAGGGGCGGTTGCCATGCCTCTCCCGGTCCTGTCAGGGACTGCAGAGACTGCAACTGACTCTGCTCAGACTCTGCGACCGCTCTGCGGTGTAGCTGGGTAATTGTATCCACCCAGGTAGTAGAGAGCAAGAACAGACTCGGAGAGCAGGAGAAAGGGTCCGACCTGCAGAGACTGCAACTGACTCTGCTCAGACTCTGCGACCGCTCCGCGGTGTAGCTGGGTAATTGTATCCACCCAGGTAGTAGAGAGCAAGAACAGACTCGGAGAGCAGGAGAAAGGGTCCGACCTGCAGAGACTGCAACTGACTCTGCTCAGACTCCGCTGGGCTACCACGGCCTACCACGCTGTGTTACACTGTGAAAAGCACCCCTCAAAGGGAACGCTCTAAGGAATTTGTCTGTTTTGCAAAAATAAAATAAACCTCTGTAAGTCAGGAAGGAAATTAATATTTCCAGGGTGGCGACTGTGGTAGAGATGAAAATGGCTAAAGAACACCTATTGCATACATTATTTGTAAAAGGTGAATGGACAGAGCAGGATCAGAATGTGTGGTTGCAGGCAATCACAGAACAGATCACTGCAACAGGGTTAGACACATGGCAAGACCAGGGTCCATTACATATGGCCCTGAGTGAACTATATATGGCCCCTAAGGCAAAGGAAGAGCAAAACAAGATTGCCAAAATAGCGGCATACCTATACTTATATATTGTAGCAATACAGGACAAAAATGCTGAGGGCCAAGATCTGGCAAACAAGCAACTGCAGGCATTAGGAAAAGCCCAAACTGATCTGGACGCTGCTGAGCAGAGGCTGCAGAGGAGCCAGAAATCAGAAAATGAAAGTAGGCAGTACCTAATCAAAATAAAAGAGGACATGGGCATCCTGCAGCAGGAAAAGACAGACCAGGATACCAGAATGCTGGCATTGCAGAAGGAGTACCAAGAAAGTTTGGACTCTCTACTGCAGAGCCAGAAAAAGCTGGAGCAACAAATACATTTCAACAGGGCATGCGCATAGCAGGTAGTCACCCTGCAAAGCCACCTAAACAGAGAGAAGGAAGAGAGAAATAAATTAATCCTGAAAGACCTGGACACCCAGGCAGAATTTGATGAAGAGCGCCAGAAAGCTGGTGCGCTCCAAAGACAGAGGAACGACCTGGCTGCACAGAGGCAGGCTCTTGCTTAGGAAAGGGACACCTTAGGCCAGGAAGTCTGTCATTTAAAAGAGAAAATACATGAAAATCACCTGGCCCTTCAGGGACTGGGTGACCTCCAAAAAGAGCATGAAAGATTGTTAGAGCACACCAGCGGGGTGGAGGAGGCTCTAGCTAGGAAGGATCAGGCCAGTATGGACAGGACTCAGGAAGTAACCCTCCTGGAGCAAAGAGTGGCCCAGTACTCTAAAACAACACAGGAAGCACAGAGAGAAAATGAGGCTCTCTGTGAGAACAATGACAGGCTCCACAGACAGGTACCCATGCAAGAGAGACTGATAGAAACTAGGAAGACCTTGATAGAGGAACAGAAAGCTCAGATTCTTGCATGGCAACAGGGAGCAGGGGCTGACAGAGATGAGGTTCGCTGGGAAAGGGAAACACCTGAGCATAACCTCAGGAACCCTAGTACAGAGGCCTTCATCTCTTCGAATCCCTGGACTCTGCCATCCCCATGTCCACTGGCGCACATGAGCCAAGGGTCACAGGGATGGCAGATTTCAATGAAATCAGAAATATGGGGCTTATAGACCAGCACCTCCCAGGAATGGATGGGCGGGCATCTGGGTATGGGTTCCCAAGTACTGTCAAATTTAGAGGGGAGCTCCAAGAGAGTAGGCCCACTAAGGGCATCCTGAAATCCTCTGCCCAGCTAGGACAGTGAGGGGGGTACCCATCAAATCCTGGGAGCAAGGAGGAATCAGAAGACACCTCTGAGAACCCCAGGACACAAGAGACTAGGACCCCACATCCTGCCAGCCATTCCCAGACTCGCAGGATCCGGGAGAACCTAGAAGACCAGATGGGCACCTCTGGGAGCAGTGCCTCTGAGTCAGAGGAGGAGTGGACCAGGGTTACCCGAACCAAGAAGGCCAATAAGGCAAAAAGGGCCTTGCTCAAGGACCCCCTTAAGCAAATCAAAGCGATAAGGAGCGTCATCACGCCCTATCATAAGAACGCAAAGTATTCTCTTTGGGAGCACTTAGAGCTCTTTGAGCAGATGATGGAAACTTTCCATTTGAAGGACAGCCAAAGCTGTATTCAATATGTGAAATGGTCCTTCTCACCAGAATACTCCAGCTTCTTTGCGGGGCTGGAGGATCAAAATCATTGTAGATGGTCCACCTATAGGGCGGCCATCTTGAAGCATTTTTCTGTGCACAGAAATCCTCAGGAGGCTCGCAAGGCGGCCTACAAATTGCAATGTGGGGAGGATCAGGCCCCACAAGAATTTGTGCAGGAATTAAAGCGTGCCTTTGCGCAGACCACCCAAGGGTGCGCACGGACAGCAAAGAATTTGTGAATACTTTTTTCCACGCTCTACCAAAGTACATCATGACCCAGCTATTGAGAGATTTTCACGAGAAAAGATAACTAGACTGGGTCATTGAACAGGCCACACAAATTTATGAGGTGCAAAATCCCATAGAAAACAAAAATAATGCAAAAAGCCCCAAACTAATCAACACCCCTGCTGCTGCTAAGATGGCAGAGGTGAAGGTTGTCCCCATTTTAGATTTGGAGATGGGGGGGCCTAAAAACTTGCCTACACAGCAGAATAATCCCAAGCCCACAAATGGGATCCCTTAATCCCCTGACTACATAAGTCCCCGCTACAAGGGGAACAGACCCATCCTGGGTTATGTGTGGACTCTGCCAGCGCAAGGGGGGATCCAACCCAACGGCAGATAACCCAGGGAACTTCACTCCTCACTTGCCTCAGGAGGGCAGAAATTCCCCAAATCCTGGACAGAACTTCTTCCCCATGTACCCGCAAAGCTTTCAACCCCAAAACCATCCATCCTTCTTTCCCCAATTTCCTGAGCCCAGACAACCTAATCCGGGAGAGGGGAGGCCAAGGGTTGAAGGGTTCAGAAATTTTCCCAACCTGGGGTATTTTCAGAGAAGAGATAGCTACCCTTCCCGGGATCTGCAACAGAACCCCGTATCAGCCCCTGAGCGGGTGTCACTGCTAGAGCGCCATGTCCAAAACATGGCACAGGATCTGGGTCGCATGCTGAGGGCTCAACAGAACCCTCAGATGAGCATGCCGGTGCAGAAGGCTTCAAACTCCGGACCTGGTGCTCCAGAGCAATGGCGGGGGAAGAACCCCGACAACACACCGGTTCCCAGGGAGGAGGCACAAAGGGAAGGGGGGTGTAAAGCCTTGTAATAAGCTTCCTACCCCACTTGTAAAAAGCCCCTGGAAACCCAGGAACCGGAACTGAAATATCCTGCCTCTGAAAGTCTTCCACCCAAGGAGCAGAGGGGGGGTAGGAGTAACAAAGAACCCAAACAGTCCCATTTTGAGGAGGAGGTACAAATCTTCCAATATGAAGGAGAGGGATCCTCAGAGGATCCTGGGAAAAGGATCTTCTCCTTCAGAGATGGGGAACTCCTCCCAAAGAAAAATGGGTCCCAAAGGATCCAAATCCAGACTTGGTAGATGTGGGGACTGAGCTAGCGCCGCCCATCATCCAACCCCAGAACCAACAACATGAAAATCCCCTGGTTCAAACCCATCCTGGTGACTGCCTCCAAAAAGGGGTTCCGGTTCTCCCCCAGAACCGGAACCTGGGGAACCCAAAACTTCTCCTATCTCTAGTTGCCACCTTTTCTTTTCAGATTCCCAAGACTCCCCACAGAATTCCGCCCAAATCTCTTCTCTATCAGTGTCCAAAACTAGAAAACTAACCCACCAATTGTCCAAAAATGTACATTATCTGTGCCCCCTTGCGGAGAAGGAGGGAAGATTTTATGCCCCGGTCCAGATACAGGGGCAGTGTACAATTTTGGCACTGGAGGACACTGGATCCCAAGCAACCCTTCTGTCCAAAAAGGCCTTTGATAAACTGAATTCGGGAAGGGGGGAGAGTTACCAAATTCCTCTCACCCCTCTTCCTGGTCAACTTCAGAACTTCGACGGGAAGGAAATTCCCGTCGAGGGGACTGCAGATTTGGATGTTAAAATTGGGGGACACAAGGTGAAGCACCCGTTCATAGTTGTTACTCCAGAGGGCACCCCTTGTTTACTAGGGAATGACCTCCTGCGAAGGTTGTCTTCCCTAATAGATTGCGTAAACAAAGTCCTCTGGACCCAGACTAGCCGACCGATATAATTAAAACAGAGTGTCAACCATGTTAGTTTAAACGGCACCTTTGGTTGAACAAAAATCTGACCAAGTAGAATTTCACTTCCAGAACAACCAAATCCCAGACGTGACAGTAATAGCAGTAGGACAACAAACTGGTGATGGGGGGGTCCTCTCTATTCCTGAAAATCAACCTTCCTTTCAGTTTAAGGTGGCATTCCACACTGGAAGGAAACACTCTGAAATTCTTTACCAATTCACAATCAGACATTCCCACTCCTATAGTCCAGAAAGATGAGAAATCAGCTTAGAGCCTGGCTGATATTCTGCAAATTGGAGAGCAGTTGTTAATCCCTGTTCAGTTAAATGAAGGGAAGGACTCTGTTCTCGCCCGAGTTTGTGAACAACGGTAAGAGCTTCATCAGAGAGGCCATGTTCCGCAAACTCCCAAAAGATCCAGCCATTCCCACATTCAAACTCATAGACAAATGGGAAATGGTTCTGGAAACACCCACTTTCAAACATCTCCTGCCAAGCAGGTGTATGCTCAAAATCTCCATAGGCAACAAGAGCATAGTCCATAATTGTTGGGTCGTGCGAGACTTTTACTTAGGCAGTGACATTCTCAATCGCTTTGCCATTAGTTTGGACCTAATAGACTTCAAAGCTTGGTCCCGATTAGCGGATAATCCCATGGACCATGATGACCCAGAGAAAGTATTTAGGTCAGCTCAACTACTGCCTTATGCAGTTGAAATTCAGATTGGAGAGGAAGTCACCATCCCAGAAAGAACCCGACAATTCTACCTGGAAGTGAAAGTT
Organism: Ambystoma mexicanum; assembly: GCF_040938575.1. Classification (NCBI taxonomy): domain Eukaryota; kingdom Metazoa; phylum Chordata; class Amphibia; order Caudata; family Ambystomatidae; genus Ambystoma; species Ambystoma mexicanum. The sequence goes on from NC_090933.1 coordinate 1,097,286,028, forward strand.
AAAAGAGGACAGAAATTGAAAAACCCTGATGCCAATATTCATCTAAATGCTTATTTCCAACAGCAAGGGTTGGGGGTAAACCCAACACCACTATTCAGTATAGAACATGACACCATTCCAATAAAGGTGGATAACAGCGACTTAAAGAGTATCACTCTAGCCGCAGGCACCATTATTGGAATGGCGGTTGATGACCAACATTTTTCCATAGATTTAGGCAATTAACTGTTAGGACCGATCCCCAAGGACTGTTTTGACAGTGATAGTGATGACAACACAACACCAGACAGGATCTTTACCCAGCATGGGGGGAACTTCTGGTGTACACTTCCTGCCCTTATGGTAAGGAAGAAGTGACCTGTGACTTCATCAGGAGGGATGAGGTGATTTTCCAAGTCCGCGAGGACTGCCTTCCCCACCTGAAGCCACCAGTCCAAATCAGCACTTTGACCAGGGACTTCTCCACCCAGCTGGAGGAGGCCGCTGAGATAGCAAAACCAGAAGTCTTTCCAGGCTTCATGCAGATGGTTGAAGAGAGAGTCAACCTAGCTGATGCCTGTGAGACTCTGGAGCAAAAGCAAAAATTGTAACAAGTTTTCTTGGATTTTCAAGATCTCTTTGCGGTGGACTCATATGACTGTGGTCGCACCGACATCCACACAACAACAATTTTCACAGACCCTCGCATGACTCCAGTGTTTGTGAAGCAATATTGCTTGCCACTCGCATCAATGGAGTCCCTTACTGAAATAATTAAGAACCTTGAGTCCCGTGGGATAATCCTTCCAGTCCACAGCACCTTCAATAATCCGGTGCTGGGGATTTTGAAGCCAAACGGCCAGTGGAGACTCTGCGCCAACCTTAGGGAGCTCAACAAATGGGTCCATACTTCCCGATGGTCTCTTCCCTACATTGACCAAGGGCTGGCCCAGATCCAGGGGTCACAGGTATTCACTGCAATAGACCTGACCAATGGATACTGGACTGTACCTGTCAAAAGGGAGGACCAATACAAGCTGGTTTTCACCTTTGGGGGGCAGCAGTACACATGGACCCAGACTCCCTTCGGATACATCAACTCCGGCAATGAATTCAACATTTTTCTACATAAGGCCATGCCCGACCTGGGTGAAAGGGGTAACCTGGCTTATGTAGATGATGTTCTCATCAAAAGCTTGACTGTGGAGGAACACATAGTGGAGATGCGTTATGTTCTGACACAGTTGAGGGCTGCCGGAGCAAAACTTTCCTTTCAAAAGGCACAGTGGTGTAGAACCCATGTAAATTTCTTGGGGCATGAGATTACTCCTCAGGGCCTCTGTCCTCAGGAAAAGAAAGTGGAAGCCCTCCAGAAATTGAAAGACCCCCACAACTCTGCGGGAACTAAGGAGCCTCCTTGGACTAACTAATTACAGCAGAAAGTTCATTGAGGACTACACAGAGATCACAAGACCCTGGATCCATCTTTTGAAGGGGGGGTCAAGTGGGAGTAGGGTCCAGAACAAACCGAGGCAGTAAGACAACTCAAAAGAAGCCTCTCACTAGTGCCTTGCCTAGCTTACCCTGTCAAAAACAAGGAGTTCTTCTTGGAGACACGGTTCTCTAATACATGCTTGACTGCAGTATTATATCAAAAGCATGACAAGGTCAATAAAGTAATCTCCTATGCGAGTAAAACTTTATCTTCTGTGGAGGAAAAATTCAACGATTGTGAGAAAGCCCTCCTGGCAACGGTGTGGGCATTGAAGAATTACCTCCCGTTCATCCAGGGGGAACACATCATAGTGAATACTCCACACCAGCCTCTGCAACACCTCCAAAGTGACAGAATCCAGGCCGGAAATGTAAGTAATTCCCAAATTACTTCCTGGATTCTGTCAATGCAAAGCTTTCCTGTGGAGGTCAGATATGGCCAAAACAAGAAGAGTCCCTTTGCGCAAGGTCTGGCTGACTTGCATGATTTTGCCAGAGAAAACTGTCTCGAGGGCGAAAGTCTAAAAATCAAGGACAACATGGAGGCATACCTCAATTCCCCACACAAAGTCTTTGAAGAAGACAAGTGTGAGGGAATGCCCACTGTCTATGTGGATGGGTGTTCCTACCAGGTTGACAACAACGAGGAAAAAGAACTTGTGGCCGGCGTAGGGAATGCATGGGTGAATGAGACCCCAGAACCCTCCGCTGGGTACAAGATTGGTCCCCGAAGTAGTCAAGTGGCAGAGTTGATGGCTGTGCATCAAGCCATCCTCACTGCTGTCCAACATCAACTCCACAAATTGGTCATAATCACTGATTCGGATTATGTATGGAACGGGTTCGTGGAGCACCCGGTTAATTGGAAAACAAGAGGCATGCTATGTGCTAATAATAAACCGTTGAAACATGGGAAATAAATTAAAAATATTGATGATCTGGTCACCTCGAATGGGATGACCATCTACTGGAAAAAGATCAAGGGTCATTCTAATGTAGAGGGACCAGACAAAACTGGGAATGACTTAACTGATCAGCTGGCCAAAACCGGAGCCCTCCAAGGCGATCTACTTGAGATCGAGTCCCTTTTGGGGGAAATCCAGGTCACTGCTATCACTAGGTACCAGACAAATGCTCAGAATGAACTCTCAACTGCACAATGGAGTAAGGAGACCCCAGATGCTGATTTGATTACGGCTCAAAAAGGGGATCCAATAATTGGTAAGTTTTATCAACACATTGAGGATCCTGAGAACTTTCCCCTGACAGATACCGATTACATAGGGAAAGAGGACCTCAGAGCTTGTTGTTAAGGAGATCCCTAGCTGGCCAAGATCAGTGGGTGGTCCCTACCTCATTCCGAAACCTGATGTTAAGTCACGCCCATGATGCGGCCACAGCCGTTCAAAGTGGGTTTCATACAACACTTGAAATTATAAGAGAGGTTGCTTACTGGCCACACATGGGGCAGAACCTCAACCAATACTTGAAGGGGTGTCTTGTGTGTGCACAATTTCAGCCAACATCCCTCACACACCGTGCGCCTCTCCAACAGAAGGGGATGACACTGCCTTGGTCAGATTTACAAGTTGATTATATTGGGCCCGTGATTCGCTCCTCTAGTGGAAATAAGTACATGTTCACCGTGACATGCTTATTTACTAAGTGGGTGGAATGTCTCCCGGCCCCAAATTGCAAGGCAGAAATAGCAGCTGCCCTGATGATCAACCACATCTTCTCGCCTTTTGGACTACCCCAAAGGATCGAGTCAGACCGAGGTAGCCACTTTACTAGCAAAGTAATGACAAAGATGTGGGAGATACTTGGGGTCAAAAGGAAATTACACATTGCCTACCGGATAGCCTCTAGTGGTGCAGTAGAGATACAACAAAACCATTGTGAGCATATTAAAAAAATGTGTGGCAGATTCTGGGCCAAGTTGGGATATTCGATTACCTCTTGTCCTAATGGCCATCAGATCTACCCCTTCATCTGCAACTAAAATGTCACCGTTTGAGCTGGTGACTGGACGGAGGATGGTGCATCCCCAGCATCTGCTCTACAGAACCCAAGAGCAGACATTGATAAATGCCTGCACAACTCATGAGTATGTTGAAAATCTAAGAAAACACCTTCAACATGCTTTTGCCTCTGCTCAGCGAAACCTAGAAAGATCTGCCGACAGCATGAAGACCCACTATGACTTAAAGACTTCTAGAAAAGAATACCATGTAGGAGACCGGGTCTACTTATACCATTTCCAAAGGAACCAGGCCAAACAGCGTACATTTTTGCCTAGCTGGAGGGGTCCTTTTGAAATTGTAGACAAAATCTCACCAGTCGCCTACAAAATCTGCATCCCCAAAGGCAGTTTGGCAGAGGGGGAAGATACGTGGGTCCATTTTAACCAACTAAAGTGTTGCCGTCCGAGGAACACTCTACAGCAACTAGAGGAGTCTCCTGGAACCCCAGAGGGGGTCACTCCAGCTCCCTAGAATTCCCATTATAAAACATTCCATCTATATAGATAATAAATTGCCAATAGAAAAATGTGTCCTGATATGTCAAAATGTATGTGTCCGCCCCACTACATCAATAGTGGTGGGGAAATGTCTACAACTATGTTTTTGCTTTGTCATCCTAGAATTGGAAACTATGGAGACTAAAACCAAGGAGGACCACCCAGGGATCGGAAGCAAAGATCCAAGGGTCCCGGGGTATCGCTCCATACCCACATCAGGACTGGGTGAGGAACTGGTCGATCCACCCCTGATGGGAGAAGCTGAAGAATGTTGCCATTTGAAATAAAAGGCAAGATGATGAATTTTGCCATTTGAACCAAAAAAAAGGGACTGGTCATCCCAGTCTCGCAACTTCCCATTGATGGACGGTCAATGCCAAATCGCGATAGGGGGCTTGTGGGATGTTCTGACCCACTAGGCACTGCCCTGTGACATCACTGTGTGCTGCTTTCATCAGAAACAACAGAATGGCCGCCAAAAGCCCTATGCGTGCTAAAAATCTCTGAGAAGTGTGCAAGGGGAACCGGAAAAATAGGCTGCTAAATCTATTTTGCCTATGTCAATGGTAGAACAGGAGACCACACTGCCAAACCTGTCATTGGGCTGCTCACAGAGTGAAAGGGAACTACCCGAAAAGGCAGTGCTGCATTGCAGGGGAAAACTAAGAAGTGCTTTAAAATCCCTTTTCCTTGGCTGTTGAAATTGCAAAATAATGGTTCCCCAAAACATCAGAAAAGATCCAACATCCTTGTTGGGTGTTCACCATCACCTTATCTAAGGAATCCCCATAAGCACAATGTCAGGAGAAGCAGATTTCATCACATTCAAAAAAGTGATTGCCTGGAAATATATGTCAGAATATGGGCGCAGTACCGCCACCTGCCTGTGTCAAAGCTGTCATTTACTTATACTGGCAGTTTAAAACTTGTGTCTTAAAATCAAATTGTGGAAAAGAAGAGACTTGCCATCACAAGCAAGACTGGAAAAAGAGATCTGTGTGCATATTTGTTGAAAATGTAAAGTTTATTTAGAAAAGACAATTTTAAACAAAGTGTTTCAAAGTCAACTGATGTCAGCCACAGTACTTCAAAGGCAAATTCCACAGTTTGCCCCAAACAAAAGTGCCTTCCCTTTTGCTCTCTGCACAGGAACTCTCAGTTAGATGCTAATGAAAGGAGGAGGGGATTTTGCTCTGCTTCTCGGAGGAGAGACACTAGGCTTCCTGGACTGAAAGGGAATGCAAATTCAGGTGTCAACAGAAACAACTGCCAGCAGGAAGAGAGCCTTGGACTGCTCTTGGCCCAGCAAACCATGGAGGCGGGAGCAGACAGATTTGTGTATCTTAAACCACAAGAAAATATCTTTTGGAAAAGGACTCATAGAGAACTGTGCAAAATTTGTAAAAATCTGTAACTTATATGTTGTTGTAGTGATTCAAATAGGTTAAAAAAAATAACCATATTCCTCACTATCTCTATCATCAGGGGATGTATAGATACTCATAATCAAAGAGATAGAAACACAACTCTCTCTTCCTAAATATCTTCCTTCCCGAGCCCTTCGCTCATCCATCTCCAACTCCGTCAGGGTCAGCCGCTTCTCGAAGCAACGAGTTGGGGGTCGATCTCTCACCGTGGCAGGGGCCTCCCTCTGGAACAGCCTTCCTGCCTCCCTGAAACTTGAGGAGAACCATCTCCGGTTCCGGAAGCACCTCAAAACCTTCCTCTTTGCTTCTGCTTTCTCTCTCCCTCTCCCCTGCTAAATTCTCGACTGATTCTGAACCGAATCTGCAACTGGGCCACTCTCACCGACCTCGGTCCTGGGCCCAGCCACTCTCCTCTTGCACTGCCTCCCTGGCAACCCCTGCACTGAGGGACTGTCTCTGTATCCCTACAGCTCCCCCTTTCCCAGCACTTGTCTGCACTTGCCACCAGCTGGCCCTATTTATTTACTTATTCTACTTACTTGTACTGCACTTCCCCCCTCCCCTTCCCCTTGCACTTTTCCCTTCCCCCTATCCCTGTACTTGCGCGGTCTGAATGGCACCTTGCCTAGTAGGATCGTTGTCTGTCTTCCCCTTGTTCCCCCCTCCCTGCCTCGTCGCGCCTTGAAACACTTGGGTATAGGCGCGTTACAAATGCCATATCATATCATATCATATCAAACATAAAAAACTAAAATGTAGGTATCACACTGGGAACAAAAAACACCTCTCTTGATGATGTCAGGTGAAAGCCCATCCGGAGCAGGCAGTAAGACGGAGACTCGCAGTGTTAAAAAGAATGACGCATACAAATGGCCAAGGATTGGCAGGGCTATTAAAACAGCAGGACAGATGGTGTTTGCTGTGAGATCTTGTGTATTACAAGAGAGTTATAGGCTCTTTTGACTAACATCCGTTGGTGGATGTTGTTAAGACCACTACTGCACAGTATTGAAAGAATTTTAAAAGGAAATGAAGTGTTTTCCCCTGAAGAAAGTTCAGCCACATAAAGGCACCAAGAACTGAAACATGTTACATGTCGGGAATAGATATCTTGGTTGTGACACATTTGTTTTATGATATTGTGATAAGCTGCTATATTTGTGTCTATGTATTTGTCTAAAAATTGTGAGTTTTTATGAGAATTGAGTACTACTCTTGTATTGTATTTTATACGATCAAGTATTGTGTGAGTTTAGGGTCTTGTTCATTTTGCTGTTTATAATAAATAATATATGTTTGCTATTTTTGGTTGTACTTTATCTATTTTTCAAAGATATTAGTACAGGTGCATCATCAAGAGAGGTGTTTTTTGTTCACAGTGTGATACCTACATTTTTGTTTTTTATGTTTGTGTTTCTATCTCTTTGATTATGAGTACTTATAGGTTGTTAACATGAACATTCTGATCACAGTTTGAAACTACTCTGAACTCTGTGCGATGTACAGAGACAGGACTAGCGAAAATGTGATGTAGCAATTGTGATAATGCTAGAAATATGAAACTTCACTGGATTATGCCCAGATGTCATGCGCATAGATGTAGAAAAATGTGGACAAATCTGACATCGGGTACCCAACCAATAGCGCAAAAAACTCTCAAATTTGAACCGAAGCTCGCACTAAGACGGGACTCAGATGGATACATGATCTACTAAATGTAACGCTCACCTGATTCCCACGGAGGCGCAGGTCGTGGCAGGAAGGTGTCTGTGGCTCGAAAGGTGATGTGCAGGACTCGATGGGCTTCTGGGGTTGAACCTCTTCGTACTGTGTGACGGACTCGTAGGGTGAGGTTTCTGCAGATGAAAGAATATAGGGGTTAATGGTCTGGGTTGTTTAATGTCTCTCTTCCTCTCTCTCCCAAGCTTCTCCGTAGGGCCCCCAGGTCAACGTGCTCACCTTAGATAGGTGAATGCTGGACTCTCCATCTGCGTCTGATGCAGGGCGCTGTTGCCAGTTCCTTCACTGGTGAAACATAGGCCTCTTGGACTCAGAGGGCCTTTACCGTCGTTAATCGCACGAGCGGTGAGTTTCCAGACACCTTTTTAGTCTTTATAGTCTTTAGAGTCTTTAGGTGCAAGGCACGTTAACATTGAACAGGACTTCTTATGATGCTTTTCTCCCCTTTTGCTTGCAGGACTTGTCGTGAGGAAGATGAAATAAAGCGCCTGGAAATGCGTGAGTATATGCAAGCACTCTAGCTGTTCTTTCCCTTGCAGCGTAGTTCGTGCTGAAGAGGCACCGGAGTATTTGCAGGCGTTCTATTGTGAAGAGCGCGAGGGGCGTAAGTAAATACCTGTCTAATGTCTCTTCTTTTGTCTTTCAGAAGCTTGTTTGCAGCGCCGGAGTCCGCGGAAGGCCCGTAAGTAAATACAATGCTTTTATCTCCGCAGGCGGCGATGCAGCGTGAAGAATTCCAGAGTTCACGGAGTGCCGGTAAGTAATGACAATGCTTTTGTCTTCACAGGCGAAAGTACAGCGTGCCGAAATGACCGCAGGCGATGGATCAGGTGAGTAAGCACTGCGAGTTAAGACTGCCTTGCTAACCTGCTGTTTCTTGTCTCTGCAGATGCTGCTGTCGACTGGATACTGGAATGGTGAGTATGATTCTTGCAGATTGAAGAAGAAAGGCTGGAACAGACTCGGTGAGCGTTCTGCTGCAGATGCAGAATAACGCGAAGCAAGTTTCATCCATCGGGTGTGGTTTAAATAGCCTTGGAGTGATGAGGCATCTTCCTCCACGGCCCCGCCTAGGTAAGAAAAGAGTTCCATTTCCAGAAGCTTTCCCCATGCTGAATCCAGGGAATGGAGCTGCCCCACCCAGGTAAGAAAGTAGTTCCTGTTTACAGAGGACTTCTAAGTGGCTGGTAAGTAAGCAGCATGGTCTGCTGCAGGTAAGTCCACCCAAACATCTGCACACACATTATGAGCCCGGCGCTTCCAGTGCCGGGGCCGATGCTTCTGATGAGCCTGGTGCCACCGGCGTCGGGACAAGGTCCAAAGGTCCCCGTGGGGACCGGCTGGTGCCTAGGATTAGGGTTAGGGGCCTGCTTCCAAGGACGTTGGGCTGGTCCTGGCTCCTTGGAAGCAGTGATCATGACAGTACCCCCCCTCAAGGCCCCTCCTAAGCGTGTCTTCTCCGGGGGTTTTGGCTTGTCGGGGTGATTCAGATAGAATCTCTTGACCAGACGAGATGCGTGGACATATTCTGAGGGTTCCCAAGACCTTTCCTGGGGACTGTATCCTTTCCAATCAACCAGATAGTATAATTTAGATTTGGAGATTTTGGAGTCTAGGATGTTTTTTACTTCGAATTCGAGTTCTCCGTCTACCAAAACAGGTTCTGGGAGTTCAGTCAATCGAGTTTCTGGTTGTACTGGTTTTAATAAGGAGACATGGAATACTGGATGTATTTTCATATGCGTAGGTAATTCCAATTTGACCGCCACCGGATTAATTATGTTAGAGATGGTGTAGGGTCCAAGGTATCTCGGGATGAAGGTGCGGGATCCTTTTAGAGGCAGGTGCTTAGTGGATAACCAGACCTGGTCTCCTACTGCGTAGTGAGGGGCCTCTTTACGGTGTCGATCTGCTCCCTTTTTGACTTGAGCTTTAGCTCTTTGCAGATGGGCAGTGGCTTCCTTAAAAGCACGGGTAATATCAGAGTTTAAATGATCCACAGCTGGTGTTTCGAACTCTTGGGGAGGATCCAAATTAGAGGTTCTAGAATGATGTCCGTATAATAGGAAGAAGGGAGTCTTCCCGGTTCCAGAATGAGTCGAATTGTTGTAAGCGTATTCAGCGATCCATAGAATATCTTTCCAAGGGTTTTCAGTTTGTTGGAGCATGCAACGTAGATATTGTTCTAGAGTCTGATTTGTCCTCTCGGTTTGTCCATCAGTTTGGGGATGGTGACTGGTTGAAAGTCTTACATCAATTTGGGCTAAACGACAGCAACTTCGCCAAAAGTGGGAGATGAATTGACTTCCCCTATCGGAGATTAAAACCGAGGGAAAACCGTGTAACCGAATGATGTTTTCTAAGAATTCTCGGGCCAATACCGAAGCCGAAAGTAGGCCCTTCAGGGGAATGAAAAGAGCCATCTTGGAGAATAGATCCACGACTACTAAAATGGTATTATACCCTGAGCATGGAGGTAAGTCCGTGATGAAATCCATGGACAGGGTATGCCATGGACAGGGAGGAATATCCAGAGGGTGTAAAAGGCCGGCTGGTTTCTCCTTCTGACTTTTATTCTGGGCACACACACCGCAGGAGATTACAAAGTCTCTAATATCCTTCTTCCATGATGGCCACCAGAAATGTCTCTTGATCTTTTCCATGGTTTTGGTAATGCCAGGGTGACCCTCCATCAGAGAGTCGTGATAACCGGAGATTACTTGTTTTTGTATTTTCTCACATGGCAAGTACAATCGTCCTTGGAAATATGGCAGGTCTTGATCCACTGAGAATTCTTTTCCCTTTAATTGCCAGTCCTGCAAATCGGCCGGAGTTAGGAATGACTTGACTGTAGTCTTGATGTCTTCAAAGGATTGAGTGTGGACTAACCCCAAAATCCTTTGTTCTGGGATTAGGGGTATTGGTTCTGGATTGGTCAGATATTCATCTACTCCGATTCGAGAGAGGGCATCTGCTTTTCCGTTTTTACTGCCGGGTCGATAAGTAATTATAAAGTCAAACTCAGCCAGAAACAGAGCCCAGCGAAGCTGTCTGGAAGACTGAGTTTTGGCCGTCTTTAGATATTGCAGATTGCGGTGATCAGTCATTACAGTGACTGTGTGTCTGGCTCCCAAAAGATAGTGTCGCCAGGCTTTAAAGGCCGATCTGATAGCTAAAAGTTCCTTGTCTGTAATGGAATAGTTGATCTCGGGAGCCGAGAATTTGCGTGACCAAAAGGCTACAGGGTGTAATTGGTGTGTGACCGGATCTCTTTGTGACAAAACCGCCCCCATAGCAAGACTAGAAGCATCTGTTTCCACAATGTAGGGGAGTTCTGGGCGAGGATGTTTCAGAACAGGTGCAGAAATGAATTTAGCTTTTAAGTCCTGAAAAGCTTGTTCTGCTTCAGTAGACCATTCAAAACGTTTGTTCTTTTTTAACAGAGCGGTGATGGGCTGGACTATCCGGGAAAACTCAGGAATGAATCTGCGGTAAAAGTTAGCGAATCCCAACATGCTTTGAACTCCTTTTACCGAGGTTGGTGATGGGCACTTAACGATTGCATCGACCTTCTTCGAATCCATATGAACCCCATTAGGTGATAATATGAATCCCAGGAACTCAACTTCAGTTACGTTGAAAACGCATTTTTCAAGCGTGGCAAAAAGGTTATGTTGACGCAGCCTCCCGAGAACCTTTTTAACGTGTCTTTGATGTTCCTCTTCAGATGATGAATAGACAAGGATGTCATCAATATAGACAAAAACACACACATTTATGAGTTCTCTAAGGACATCGTTCATAAAATACTGGAAAGCGGCAGGAGCGTTACAAAGTCCAAAGGGCATCACTTGATATTCAAATAGCCCATACTTGGTGCGGAAGGCCGTCTTCCATTCATCGCCTTCTTTTATTCGTACCAAGTGGTAGGCTCCTCTGAGGTCCAATTTTGTATATATACATGCTTCTTTGACTTGGTCCAGGAGTTCAGGGATCAAAGGTAACGGGTATCTGTTTTTAACGGTGATTTGATTCAGGGCGCTGTAATCTATACAAGTCCTAAGGTCTCCTTCCTTTTTCGGAACGAAGAACAAAGCCGAGGAAGCTGGCGACTTAGAAGGACGGATAAACCCGTTAGCTAGGTATTGGTCCAGATATTGTCTGCGGTGAAGATTCTCTGGCTCGGTGAGGGCATAAATCCTACTGCAAGGAGGAGTTGTTCCGGGTAGTAAGTCTATTGACCGCCTAGGTAAGAAAAGAGTTCCAGTTCCAGAAGCTTTCCCCATGCTGAATCCAGGGAATGGAGCTGCCCCACCCAGGTAAGAAAGTAGTTCCTGTTTACAGAGGACTTCTAAGTGGCTGGTAAGTAAGCAGCATGGTCTGCTGCAGGTAAGTCCACCCAAACATCTGCACACACATTATGAGACCGATGCTTCTGATGAGCCTGGTGCCACCGGCACCAGGACAAGGTCCAAAAGGTCCCCGTGGGGACCGGCTGGTGCCTAGGATTAGGGTTAGGGGCCTGCTTCCAAGGACGTTGGGCTGGTCCTGGCTCCTTGGAAGCAGTGATCATGACACTAAATCTGTGATATAAATATGTATTGTAGCAATTTGGTTGTAGTGTAAATATGATTTATGTGAAAAATAGATTTACTGTACAGAAACAAAGGGGAGGTACTCCCTGGATTGTAAAATACTGATCATCATGAAACCATGTGTTCCTTCTCAAATCAGGAGAGAGGACACACCTTAACCAATAGGATTCCTAGAGGGTGTGCTTAGTATAATTTAGCCTACCCACCCCTTTGGGAAATAGATAAATAGGGACAGTTTAGGACCTAGAGACAGACAGATTCACCCATCAACTGATTTACTGGTGAAGCGCTCTGCAGGAGAAACCCAGATCCAAGACTCCAGACCTTTGAAAGCAGAGAGGCCCGATTCCAAAGCTGAACCCTTCTCAGCTTGGTCTTTAAAATCTTGAAACCTGATTTACCCCAGACTTCCAAGGGGAAAACCAACCAAATAGAACAGCCAGGCTGTGCTGTTTCTGCTTTCTTGCCAATAACTCTTGCTAGAACCCAGAGATCCAAACCAGCAGAGCAGAGCATTAACCAGACAGCTGCAACCCAGAACCAGTCCAGAGGCTGTGCAGTGTCCAGAGTGCCATGCTGAGTGCAGAACCGAGCGCCTGAATCCTGTCCGGTGATCTAGCAGAATTCCAGTCCAAAACGTTTGACCAGATCTTTGACAGGCCTATTGCAAATCATAGTTGTGAGTATCTATAGCATAGAATTGTCCCTAGCCAGTATCGTATCCTTAAGTAATCCTATCCATCCCTTCTATCATATCCAGCACTGCATTGTAGAAAATCTCTTTTGTTTTTCCTAAATATTTCCCTTATCCATATAGTCCTTTGATAATTGTAGTGATAATATCATCTTTGCGCTAATATATTTGCTGGAGAAAGACAAGTGTCTCGGTGGGCAAAAGTCAGACAGAGACGCCACTGTTCTGGTGGCTGTACCATTGGGTATCTTGTATCTTCATAGCCTCCCTAGTGTAAAGAAAATTCCTGTTTGTAATTCAAAAGCGCATCTTTCATTTGAAAATCTTGACTCTTTCTGAGAAAAATCGACCTCTAGTAAAACCTTCATAACTTCCGTACCGTGTATGCTCGAAACGTAATCTGTGTCGAATTGAAGCTAACATCCTCAGCTTTCCAACAAACCCAAAACCGCATTCCTTATAGCTTTCCCGCAATCGTGTTTGTCGCGCGCGGAAAGGTTTGTCGTGAATTTTTCATTTAGCACAATTTCATCAATTTCATCACGTGTAAAACAGCTAATCTTTGCATCCGACCCAGAATTCAGTTTTCAATCTGCTAGTTATTCAATCATCATTGCTAGTGTTTACCTGAAACCATACAAAGCGGCTCCCACTAGTTTTGAATCCAATTTAGAGAATTAAATCAATTTTTCAGTCTTTTTAACATTAATTCGAGCCACATTCAAAAGCATTTGACCTGTTTTGAAATCATTCCTGTTTCTCTCTATGCTTGCTGGGGGGGAATTGGGATTGAAACTGTATTTATTGAGTGTTTATTCCTGAAACCTGTGTTCTCCCCTTCCATCTCTTTATACTGCATATTGGGGGGAATTGAGTGGTGTGCAGGGGGAAAGAGTGACATTGCATTTGATTGAACCCACTCAAAGTATTATTCTATACTGCATTATTTTTCTTATCCATACTCCTTCTGATTAAAGAGATTGTTGATTGTTGAATGGTGATCATTGTATAAATATTAATAGTGTGATACATATATATTGTTCAACCTCTTAAAATAAATCTTTTAACTTTGCAAAACAGCCTGCTTCCTGGTTCAGTGAGACCGGGGGAATCAAAGAGAGGGGCGTGATATAAGGGTACATCATTCAGAAATAAAAGAACTTATAGACATAAAAATATATAATTAAGGGTTCCAACTGTGCCTCACACGCTAGGCATTGACTTAGGTGGAGTGCCGGGTTGAAATCACTTACAAAAAAAACACTGACTCAAGGTTTCTGAGTAAAAGAATATACATTTATTTACACATCAGTTGCAAAAGTAACTTTTTATTTCACTAAAGTAAAGTAGTTGAAAAATCACACTCTTAATACACCACACCACTCCCAATAGATTCTGGACAAGTTAAACTCAAAACGAAGTGTGAGCAAAATGGCACTCCAGCAATTTAAAAAGCGAGAGATAAACAAAGTTAGATTAAAATTGAGCAGCACCAACAAGTAAGTTAGCAGGGAAATCTAGAAAGAGGAACTACAGTGATGGAATCAAATCAAAAAGGCTTAGGGCCAAAGTCAATAGGACAAAAGTCTTTTGGTCAAGATCACAGGGTAGTTCGTGGTTAAGTCTTTGCCAAGAGTTCCGGACCGAGTTGGTTGACAGAAAAGTTAGTTTAAAGAGTAGAGAAGGACAAGCCCTCAGATTGGCGAAAGGTTTCACTCACCTTTACCGCGGCTGGACGAAACGAACAACCGGATATGCACAGTACCTTTCAATGGAGAAGAAGCTGTAGCTGAGGCGGACCTTCTTGGCAGTTCCTGCAGGCTCATGGTTCCTGAAGTGACTGTCGGACTGACATGAAGTCGGAAGACTGGAGGGTCCTGCACTGCCCAGGGAAGAAACCAGCAGCAAAGCAATGAATAAAAGGTGCGCTCCTTAAAACCCAATCAGGGTCTGACCTTCCTGGCTATCCGGTTCACTGTAGCTCTATTCAGAAAATTCGATCAGAGGAGGGAGTCCTGGCTTGCAGTTTGGGTGAACTGGTTGGTACCACCAGCTCAGGGGAAGAAGATTCCTGGTAGATCTCATCTGTCATTGGAGTCTGAAGATTCAGACCTGCAGCAGGGCTTCACCGGGCAGTTCAGTTGTTGTGGGGGTCCTCTTCCATCAGCTCCTCATCGGGTCTTTCGTTCCAGTGGTGACTCTGCCTTTCCAATCCCAGAGACCTGCTTTTTATGCAGTTTTCTCCCATTCACACAGCCTGGCTGTCAATCACACAGCAGGGTGGCTGTCCTGGCTGGACAGTCACCTAGCCAATCAAACAGGAGTGCGACCTGGGTTATCAAGGAATCCCATGGCAGGGGTCCTGTTAAACGGGAAATCATATTGTGCCTCCTTCTGATTTATATTGGCCTAATCCTTGTCGCTCTGTGAAGAAAACCGCGTTGCAAAGTTCCGATTTTGGATCGACTTTGCCGCCATTTTAGAATCGGCCGCCATTTTGATTTCTGTTCGTATGTGAATTCTCTGTTCTAAAATGGTGGACTGTGTTTAACTTGCAACCGAGCCTTCCTGACCTTTGAATCTTGTTAATGGTTAGACTGTCCGAGGGCCGACTGTTTAGACTAGGTAATGAGACCTTGTCCTAAACATGACCTGTTGTCCCAGGATTGTCTGCACTAACAAGCTTCATCCACGAATACACATTGAGTACAATGTTATGTAAATGTCGAGCATGGACACTGGCGGAACTACATTGTGAAGGGATATGCACTAAGGCTCACTGCTAAATCCAGGAATACACTTCGCCATTGTAACATGTTGGAAACACAAACCTGTGTAATCCATGTGCGTATTATTGTATGAGCTATATGTGAACTCGGCACAAACTCTAGACCGCAGATTA
The DNA here is from genome assembly GCF_040938575.1 of Ambystoma mexicanum. Taxonomy (NCBI): domain Eukaryota; kingdom Metazoa; phylum Chordata; class Amphibia; order Caudata; family Ambystomatidae; genus Ambystoma; species Ambystoma mexicanum. Next base: position 1,097,301,380 of record NC_090933.1, read on the forward strand.
TTAACCTGTAGAGGAGCCGGACAATATTGTAGATGTCCAGTACCTCTCCCTCCTCACTCTGACAGGCTGGTACTCATTGCGGGGTGTCCAGAGCCAGATAACTATCTGTATCAGATCTGTGTTTCTTTGTAACTGCGCAGTATTAAAGATCTGTGAATCTTTATAGCCCGTGTTTGGTGTATTTCATTTTGTGGTACTCAGCCTCGATATTTCCTTGCTTTTACAGCTGGCGCCAGAATAGGGACCCTCAAGATTGATGCCATCTCGTTGAAGTGTTGACACGGCTATCGGACCTGGATCGGACGGTGACAAAGGGGGCCCCTTCTTGGATGAGATGCAATACCTCAACAGTACTGCATGACCCGATCCCTGGACGGTGAGCCCGCGGTCCGAGACGGCATCTTGACGAGGGTCCATATATAGAGGCGGACAGTTTTGCCAAAATCACCAACCACGAGGGTCCTTTGTTGTCCTTTGTAATCCGATCGGACCTCCTTTAGTTCTTTGATCAGGTGAGTTGTGACCCGATTCTTAAGTATCCTGATAATTTGTTTTGGCGTATTGTACTCACGAGCACAATTATTGACCAGGTAATGCCAGGAATCTGATATGCCTGAGAAATTGTCTGCTTGTTTCAGGGCATTATTCCACAGAGACAGACAAACTTTGGAATTTGGCCATCCGACGCCACAGGAAGGGTCGCTGGCGTGTACTATGTACTGTAAGCACGGCATTGGTAGTATAGTGTTTAATGATATTTGGCACTGACAAACTATACATGCTTCCGAACTTCAGTGGCCAATCAATGGTAGCTTTGAGATTCCTCGTATAGAATATTTAGAGTCTATATTGTTAAGGAAAAAGCGAGACCTGCAGCATTTGATGTATTACAGAATTGGAAGAAAGAAGCTATGGAGCAACTTAAAAGTAGAGAGAAACATGCACGCCGACATATGTCCAACGAAGAGAAAGCATTATTGTATGATCACAGTAAACAATCAGAGTCAGTTAGAAATATGGATAGGGCTTTTCAACTTGGCATTCAGAAAATGTATCCGTCTAAAGATTTTCGTGTGTCTGATGAATTTATTGATAAGCTTCTAATTGAACGAAGTCCTGGTGCCCCTGCGCCACTTCCGTATGTTCCTATTCCTGTTGCTTTACCTCTTCCTGCTGTTGTTCTTCCTCCCATAGTAATTCCTGCTCCTCCCATCGTTCCTCCTATTCCTCCTCTTCCTCTAGTTATTGTTATTCCTCCTATCGCTGCTCCGCCACCTGTAGCTCCACCTTTTCCTATTGCTACGGGTCTGGTAGATTTGTCTTCTGCACCAGTGATAGCACCTTTTTTACAGATTGTACAAGATTTGTCTACTCTTCCTCTTCCGAGTGATTTTGTCCCACTTGTAGTTGATAAGGGAGCGGAATCAAAGCATGTAACTCGCAATACTGTGTCTAAAGAGAGAAAGCGTGATTTGACTGCATGGGCTAGACAGTGCATGGAGAAGGGTGAACAATCTGATTTTTTTGCCACACTCTCTAATTTAGAAAGTTTTCCAGAGAAAAATGTTTTTATTGAAGGACTGGGAATTCATTTATCTGTAATGTGGAACAGACTGAATGATGTAGATCTCCCACAAGGGTTGAGGGATTTGAATGTTTTAGCATATTCAAGAGATACTGCAGAGAAAGTAGATGAGAACGTTGAGAGGGTTTTTGAGTATAGAAGGGAGTTAGAAAGGTTACCGAATGAAGAAACGATGGTGATAGTTTGAGCGCTATTTTTGTACAGAAACGGTTCCTTCCTCTTTGTAAGTCGATGAGTGAGGAAACACGAATTTGCACAAAAGATGCAATTAGATGGATTTCAGACATGTCAATATCTCCCGTAGAAGTATATGACACGTATAGTCAGTATACGCCAGAAATGCAGAGGAAAGTGATACAGGTTATGGTAGAATACCCACAGGGTGAATGTATAAAAAGAAAGATTTGTTGTTCTGCAGAATTATTGAATATCTACAAGAGAGCTTTTTCGTCTGACACTCCTTCAGCTGCTTTAGCGCTCGATTTAGCTCTATTGCTCAGTAAGCGTTCAGAATTTCCTATCTCTCAGTTGCCTATGAGAGAGGTTCCTCCGACATTTGTCCCAAAGGTTGAGGTTCCAGCTAATGCTGCAGCAGGTACTGCTGCTTACGACATTCCTGCACATTATGTATCACAGTTTGTTCACGTCCCGTTCTCGAGACAGGAAGGGAACACTATTAGACAATCCATCCCAGATATTAGAAAGAATCCAACAGGGTTCTATAAAGAAATAGAATCTGTCTTGCAGTCGTCAGTATTTACTCTGAGTGATATAGATTTGTTATTTCCTGTTCTCCTACCCATTGATTTGTTGAAACAGATTAGGACAGTAGATGATGCAGCGGGGTTAGGGGACATGGGATAATATGGTTAGACAAGATAGAGATATACCAGCTGGCGAGAGACCGCCACAGGTAATACTGACTTTGCCTGATAGAAAAGTGACAAAACTGAAAGCCTTCATTCCTGAGAGAAGGATTGTCTGGGACAAACTTACTGCTTGTGTCCAAGGAAAGTCTGAGCGTACTACCGAATTCTTTAATCGGTTTGAACAAGTGTTCTCAGATTTCAGTGGACAACATTTGAGCACAAAATCTGGAAAACGACTATTTGTAGACAAATTTGTGCATGGATTGCTACCTGACACCCAGTCACAAATTATGACTTCTGAGAGCACTTGGCAAGCTAAGTCTCAGTCTGAAGTATTGTACATGGCTCAGTACTATGAAAACCGAGTCAATAATGAAAAAGAGATGATCGAAAAGAGAAAGGGAGACCTGAAAACTAAGGTTTTGTTGCAACAGATTGTTAGAGGTCCTAGAGGGGGTAGTACACAGTTTAGGGGACACTATGTTCCACAGGGTACTGCACCGTTGGGTCCTGTAAACGCAAATCAATGTGCTTATTGCAGACAAGAGGGTCATTGGCGAGCACAATGCCCAAAGCTCCAGCAGTGGTCGAATAACACATTTGGTACTATGGGTAGACGATCCACAGGCCGCCCTGGGACAGGGGGTCCTGGTAGAAGTCAGTTTTCCCAGAATTTACAGCCTTTTTCACAAGACAGTCAGTCACTGAGTGTGGATAATAGAAACATTTTTGATCATCCTTCTACTGCATATCTCTCTGATGACCTTCCCTGTGACAATATATTGTTTTGCTGGGATTGCCCGAAGCAGGGTTTGGAACCAATACCTATTCCCGTTAATCAGAAAGGTCCCTACATTGAAATGATAGTGGGAAATAGGAAAAATATATTCTTGATAGATACAGGAGTGCAGAAGTGCTCCATTGACCATTCACGGGTTCCAAACATTGCACTGTCAGGGCAAACCAATGTTTCTGTAGGGTTTTCTGGTACACCAGTGGTTAGTCCAGTTTCTTTGCCAGTACCGATTACACTGGGTCCATTCCGGATCACTGTCCATTTCTTTTGACAATGAACTGTGGAGAGAATTTGTTGAATCTATTGAAGGAATTAAATGCGGTAATTGATTGTTCTTCGGATGGAGTGTGTTAGACGATTTCACCACAGCAACTTTCTGCCTCACAGTTCCTGACTAGACCTTTGCCACCGGAATTTAGTGATGTTCCGGAGTGTTTATGGGTGATTTATGACAATAATGTCGGTTTTCTACAAATTGCCCCAGTTAAAATCATTTTGAAACCTGGAGTAAAGTTGCCACGTATTCCTCAGTATAAGATCTCGGTTGATGGTGAGCAAGCTTTGAAGTGTATAGTTTCCGATTTTTTACACCGTGGGTTAATTGAAGAAATTGTAGTTTGTGAAATAGTCCAATTTTGCCTGTGTATAAGAAAGGTGATAATGCAATTCCTTTTCGTTTTATCATTGATTTATGCGCTATCAATAAGATTGTTGCTCCACAATTTCCTATTGTGCCTGATGTAACGACGATATTAACTATGATCCCAGCTTCTGCTACTCATTTTAGTGTTGTAGATCTTAAGAATGCTTTCTTTAGTATTCCTATACACAAGGATAGCAGATACCTGTTCACGTTCACCTTAGGGGGACGCTTGTTTTCATTCACCCGTGCGCCACAAGGATACACGGAAAGTCAGAGCATTTATAGTAGGGCTTTGAAAGAGCAGCTTGACACACTCGAGTTGCCTACCACTTGTACATTGCTTCAATACGTAGATGATCTTCTTTTAGCTGCTGTTCATAAATTGCCTGTAAGGAGGGCACTGTGTTGTTGCTTATTCACCTAGCAAAGCATGGACATAAAGCTTCACTGAACAAATTTCAATATTGTCGACAGGAGGTCGCCTATTTAGGCTATCTCCTGTCAATGGAGGGAAGAAGATTGACGCCTGAATGGATTAAAATCATTTCTAGCATGTCTGTCCCAAATACACAGAAGGAAGTCAGAGCCTTGATAGGAATGGCTTCTTACTGTAGGCAGTAGATCCCAAACTTCTCACTAGCGATTAAACCAATGTTGGCTTTGACAAAGAAGGGCATTTCTTTGCTATTGCTGTGGAACTTGGAACACCAGAAAGTGTTTGATCTGCGCAAGACTGCACTGTGTTCCGCACTAGTTTTGGGCACACCAAATTATGAAAAGGCCTTCGAGTTGTATGTGCATGAACGTGATGGATGTGCTTTGGCTATATTAATGCAGGAACATGGAGGGAAGAATAGGCTGTGCAGTTACTTTTCTTCCATCCTTGATCTTGTTGCATGCGCTTTGCCAAGATGTTTGAGAGCTGTTGCTGCTGCTGCGTCTGTAAAACAGAGCGAGGGTATGGTCCTAGGCCATGCTTTAACCTTGTTGATACCTCACTCTGTAGATGTTCTACTAAATAGAATACAAACACAACACCTCACCTCCACATGATTAACGAGATATGAATTGATCTTGTTTGCAAAACATATAAAAATAAAGAGGTGTGTATTGAATCCGGCTGAATTATTACCTTTCCCGCAAGATACTTCTTGCAGTGACAAAATGTCACATGACTGCCTTTACACCACAGAACAAGAGACTAAAGGCAGGATGGACTTGAAAGATACACCTTTCAATGACCCACAATGGGAGCTGTTTTGCGATGGGACTTGCTTCAAACTTCCGGATGGTACATCCACGACTGCTTATACCATCACCACCACACTAAGCACGATTGTGGAAACCAAAAGAATTAGCATAATCCGCGCAGGCCGCAGAGATTATTGAATTGAATCGAGCTTGTGAACTTTCCGAAGGGCTTAAAGTAAACATAAATACTGATAGTCAGTATGCTTTTGAGGTAGTTCACAACTTCGGCAGACTTTGGGCAGAATGAGGTTTCTTGACCTCACATGGAACGAAGATTCAATATGGCTCCTTGATAGTGCGGTTACTTTCAGCACTTGCACTTCCCACTCAGTTAGCAATCATGAAATGCGCAGCACATCAGAAAATCATAAATGATGTAGGAAAAGGGAACGCTTTTGCTGATCAGATAGCCAAACAAACTGCTAGTGATCTCTATACAGATATGTACACTACAAGGGAAGCCACACATGTTTGTACCATAGATGAAGGTATTGAATCTGTAAAGAATATCCAAGCCAATGCCACTTTAGAAGAAACTAAGCAATGGGCTGAGGGTTTGGCGAGGTTGGATGATGATGGGTGTTGGGTGGATACGTTAGAGGGAAAATGGATGTTGCCAGAAGCGTACATTACTATGATGGTCGCATTGGCTCATGGGCCCACCCACATCTGTGCCAGGAAGGTTTGCAAAATGTTAGAAAATGTCTGGGTGAACGATAACATCTCGAAGATAGCTGAGCGTTTTTTCCAGAGTTGCATGATCTGTCTACAGCACAATATGGGGAAGGGCACATCGACACCAGGGGGTAGTTTTGGTCCACCTTCTGTCCCCTTTGAAGTGATCCACTTTGACTTTATTGAAATGGAGCGTTGTAATAATTTCAAATTTGGTTTGGTTGTTATTTGCATCATTAGTAAATGGGTTGAAGCCTTTCCTGTAAAGGATGCCACAGCAATGACAACGGTCAAAACCATGCTTAAGGAATATTTTCCTAGGTTGGGTTTGCCAAGGGTCATCTGGTCGGACAATGGTCCACATTTTATCGCTGCTGTAATTCTGCAGATATGCACGGGATTACAGATCGATAAACGGTTCCATTCGGCTAGACACGCTCACGGTGCTGGATTGGTAGAGAGACACAATGGAATTTTGAAGAACAAGCTCGCTAAGACGTGTGCCGGCACCAAATTGAAATGGCCGGATGCCTTACCGATAGTGTTACTGTAAATGCGCACCACCCCACAGACTGAGACTGGACTCTCCCCATATGAAGTGGTCATGGGTAGGCCAGCTAACATTTGGAACCTCCCAAAATGCCGGGCCATGAGGGATATTGAACATGTACTTCTTTCTGATTATTGTGACCGGTTAACTGAAAATCTGTATTTGATTTACCAACAGGTGCGAGAAGCCCTTCCAGTAAAATACAAGGGGCCAGGTCACAGTATCCGACCTGGGCAGTGGGTGCTCGTGAAATCGTTTGAACGAGCATCCTGTCTCACACCGCAGTGGAGAGGGCCGCACCAGGTTCTCCTGGCCACACAGACGGTGATCTGGGTGAAAGGCAAGAGGCATTGGATACATGCGTCACATGTCAAGAGGATTTCCTTCCCTTTGCCACATGATACAGAAGATACAGAGAATCATACCAGCTCTGCCCCCAACAATCACTCATCATTGAGCAGTACTGAGAGTGATTCGGAGACACTCTCTGAGCCCACGGGGCCTGGGGAAACAGCTGATTTATCTCCACACTCTCCCACAGATCCTTATGCATCTCCGTCTGGTTCTGCTGCAATTGTACCACTTCCATCAGGAAGCAACAACACGTTGTTCGCAGATCACAAGGTACAATCTCCATCCACAGAGCTAGACTTACTGCACGGTTCGGCTGTGCCACCAGGAAAATCATCATAGGGCTTGTCTTTTGCCCTGCCTTTTGTATACAAAGGAAAGTTGTTGGCTAGGGATAGGGAAGGACTAAGAAAACACGCGATCAGGAGATTGCCAGCGAATGAACTACAGAGCTTTTCATTTTGAAGAAACAATGGCCCTCATTAGGACCCTGGCGCTAAGTGTTTAACAGCACCGTAAAAGGCTGCGGCACCGTTAAACACTTAGCGCCTTACTCCGAGGTCCCTTTGCGGGACCCGACCAGAACGGCTGGTCTAGACCAGCAGTTAAAGTAGGGACGCGCAAAGGGACCTTGGCGCTAAGTACGGTACCGCAATTTGCGGTACCGTACTTAGCGCATTCCCCAGTCCCATTGAGCCCTATGGGGCAAAAATGGGAATGGGGAAGGGCCAATGTTCAATGGGGAATTACCGCCCCGCCAACTTTGGAATGGGGTGGTAATTCCCCATTGAACATTGGCGGACTTGTTACGATACCGGCACCAACCATGGTGCTAATAGCGCCATGGTTTAGCGCCAGTATCGTAATGAGGGCCAATGCCTGCTACCGCCTCCACCCGTAGGGAACAAATAAGTAATTGTGCGGCCAGTATAGACAATGGACTATCGAATACATGGGGCCTCATTACGACCCAGGCGGTAAGGGGTTAAGGGCGCTGTAAAAGGTGGCGGTGCCGTTAACCCCTTACCGCCTAATTACGAGGTCCCTTTGCGGGTCCCCACCTTAATGTCTGGTTTTACTAGCCAAGGGACTTTCGAGGTAATTACGGTACCGCAATTTTCAGTACCAGAATTACCACCTTCCCCATTCCCATTGAGCCCTATGGGTGCAAAAATGGGAATGGGGAAGGGCCAATGGTGAATGGGGAATTACCGTCCCGCCATGGTTAACGCCTGGGTCGTAATGAGGCCCATGGTCTCTTAAAATGTATTGTTTTCTTGTAATCATGTTAACCGGTTTCACAATAGTAATTGCTTTGGGATTTTGGTACATGGAATAAGTACGTCATCTTGAAACTCTTTGCCTACTGAAAATGTACCTACTGTATCTACAACTTTCGTGCGTCTGCACACTCCATCTCCTAGAGACTCTCAACACAGACTCTGGGCCTCATTCCGATATTGGAGGCAGCCATGGTGCTATTAGCACCATGGCTGCCTCCAATACCGGATCCGACTCCGACCTGGTTCAATGGGGACTTACCGGTGTAGTCCGACCTTTGCGGGTCCGGTAAGTCCCCATTGAAAAAGGCAATCCCCATTCCCATTTGAGCCCCCATAGGGCTCAATGGGGAGGGAGCTAATAACGGTACTGAAATTTGCGTAACCGTTATTTTCTCCCTGGTCCCTTTGCGGCTCCCACTATGGCGCCTGGTAAAACCTTGCAGTAGGGAGCAAAGGCATTACCAGCACCGATGTCCTTAATGGTGCCCGGTATCCCTTTGCGCCCTACTCGGAATGAGGCCCACAGTTACCACAATAACACATTATTGCTTATAATGAATGCAACACATGCCATTTTGAACAGGTCTAATTGTTGGGTCGGCTCTCCTTTACTGCAACATGGAGACAAAGGGTTGGGCTGGTATATTCATCCTTTGCCTCTGACTACTGCATGTTATGCTTCTCTAAGGGCACTATTCTTTGGCCGATGGAATGATAGCATCTCGGGGAACTTTGATGGAACGAATTTGAATGAGTTTGAGAGACAAGTTCTAATGCCCCATCGATGCTCACTTTTCACAAATAGAAGCAAGCTTAATGTTGATTCCATTAGGCCTTCTGATAGAGTGTCTCGACCTTTTCAATCTTTGATCTCCTTCAAGATGGCTCCTATAGGCAATAGGGATGCCACGCCACCTTCCTATACTGTTAACCATAGCCCCAACTCAGTTTCTTTCTGCATACAGAGGAATGGTACTCAGTCAATGGGTGATTTCAAGGGTTGCAACAATGTTGTGAACTTGACCAGTGAGGACAGACCTTTGTATGTAGGCGAACCTGTCTACTTAGTTTGCGGTAATGAAGCTTTCCCATGGCTACCTAGGGATTGGCAGGGGACCTGTTATTTAGGAATTCAGCTGCCAGGGGCATTTATAGCTAGTACCACAGAAATCTCTAGGGCTCGTCCAAGGCGGGATGAGAATGGCGATACTTCGTCACAAGTTCTGAGTGACGTAGCGAAATCTTTTGTACCTTTTTGGGGGCAAAGACTAAATTCCGAGGATATTAGGAGACTAGCGTGAGTATTGGAGAGAACTATCAACCGGACCACTGACATACTCTATAACATGACTCGTTAGTGGCACTACAGAATCGGATGGTGTTAGACGTCATCCTAACTGAGCGTGGTGGAGTATGCAAATTAGTGGGGTCCGCTTGTTGCGTTTTCGTACCAGACTCCTCCCCAATCATCTTTGAGGCTATACAAAATCTGCCCTTAGGTCAGAAGTGCACTTTCCCGAGGGAAATTGGGATCTTAGCGCTTGGTTCTGGGACTTCTAACGATCTTGGGGATGGAAGCTACTTTCAGTCTTACTAATTATTCCGGGTGTTCTGTTGTTTTGCTGTTGCCTTCCTGCCATATGTTCAATGTTAGGGGGATGTTGTGCACAGACTATGGGAACATTAGGACAAAAGGTACGCACACCGGAAAGAATGACCAATGGATTTGTGTTGAAAGAAATTTCTGTTACAGACCTTATGGCGATTGATATCTCTGATGATTGTGATTTGGGTTGTATGGACATTGAGACGTGGAGTTACTCGTAAAGTGACTAGTTGTAGTTTAGCGCTTGGCTTAGGCCAAAAGGAGGGTTTGTAAAACGGGAAATCATATCGTGCCTCCTTCTGATTTATATTGGCCTAAACCTAGTCGCTCTGCGAAGAAAACCGCGTTGCAAAGTTCCGATTTTGGATTGACTTTGCTGCCATTTTAGAATCGTCCGCCAGCTTGATTTCTGTTCGTATGTGAATTCTCTGTTCTAGAATGGTGGACTGTGTTTAACTTGCAACCGAGCCTTCCCGACCTTTGAATCTTGTTAATGGTTAGACTGTCCGAGGGCCAACTGTTTAGACTACGTAATGAGACCTTATCCTAAGCATGACTTGTTGTCCCAGGATTGTCTGCACTAACAAGCTTCATCCAGGAATACACCTCGAGGACAATGTTATGTAAATGTCGAGCATGGACACTGGCAGAACTACATTGTGAAGGGATATGTACTAAGGCTCACTGCTAAATCCAGGAATACACTTCGCCATTGCAACTTGTTGGAAACACAAACCTATGTAATCCCTGTGCATATTATTGTATGAGCTATATGTGAGCTCAGCACGAACTCTAGACTGCAGATTATTAACCTGTAGAGGGGCCGGACATTATTGTAGGAAATTTATAAAAATGTAGATGTTTAGATGTCCAGTACCTCTCCCTCCTCACTATGACGGGCTAGTACTCATTGTGGGGTGTCGAGAGCCAGGCTATCCGTATCAGATCTGTGTTTCTTTGTAACTGCACAGTATTAAAGATCTGAGAATCTTTATTGCCCGTGTTTGGTGTATTTCCTTTTGTGGTACTCAGCCTCGATATTTCCTTGCTTTTACAGTCCTAAAACCCCTCCTCACATCCTGCCTACACAGACTTTCAGGCGCCTAAGGAGGGCTTCTGTGTAGAAGCCCGCGAAAAGACGGTGAACAAAGGAACCAAACCTGGTTTAGCGAGCGGAGTAAAACACGAGAAAAACATTTTCAAAAAGAAATGGCGAATAAACCCAGCTGGAAGCTTATAAAAATGTATATGGTCTAGCGAGTTTAAGTTCGAGGCTACCAAGATAGCCTAAAACACTTTATATAAACACTATATAGGCTTTTTTAAGATACCAGCAGTAGGACAAATAGGGTAGATACCACCGCCACCAGCCAAGTCTTGATGAAAAGGGAGCGAAACAATGTTCCAAGAGAAACAGACAAAAATGGATAAGTATTAACCCTTTCCAGTACTCTATGTAAGATAGTTCGTACTTGGTTTGTGGATATAAAAGACTAAGGGCCTCATTACACGGAAGGCAGTAATGGTTAACGGCCACCGTTAATAGTAACGGTGACCGTTAACCATTACCGCCTTACTACGAGGTCCCTTAGCGGGTTGGTGCTTTAACGCCTGCTTTTTGCAGGCATTAAAAACCAACCCGCTAAGGGACCTTGGTGCTAATTACGGCACCGCAAAATTGCGGTGCCGTAATTAGCTCCTTCCCCATTCCCATTATGCCCTATGGGGCAAAAATGGGAATGGGGAAGGGCAATGGTAGAAGGGGGAATTACCGCCCCGCCAACCATGGAATAGGGCGGTAATTCCCCTTTCCACCAAGGCGGTGCCGGTAATTTACCAGCATGGTCCAGGGTGCTAATAGCACCCTGGATTACCGCCTTCCGTGTAATGAGGCCTTAATAAAGTTAATGGTAACTTAACATGTTCTGGGAGACTGTAGTCAGTCCCAGAAAGTGGAGTCTGAGTTAGGAAGTCTAAAAGACAACCCTGTGTCACTGCACTGAAGGTGCTGTGTAACACACAGTAAACAGGTGATGCCTATGGAGTAGGTGATGCTCCACAGTCTATGAACACAAGAAAATGTTAAACAAACACAGCAAAACACATGTAAGAGTGGGAACAAGGCTCACACTCTTACCAGGTGAAAAAATGAATACTAGAAATCCAGCAAAGCTGCTGAGGGACTCAGTAGGTAAGGGAAATTAGCCATTCTGGAGAATTCTCCCTAACAGTCAACATGGTGTATGTTGAAACAACAGTACATTTCAGATGAAAAGTATCGGCTGAGAATTTAGAAACCTAGCCTGAGTAGGTTTTTGGCCCCAGCCCTGTGTTTTTGCTATAATAAGTCTGGCCAAGTGCAATCGGCAAATGGTTTATGCTAGAAAGATAATGACCAGACGGATGTGTCAATCAAGAGATAGGATAAACCAGACCAGTGTTTTGAGTTTCCAGAGTTGAATATTGTGCCAAAAAATTGGTACAATATATTGGTGAAAATATGGCACTTTTGTACTAACCCCATCACCTAAGCATTTGTTAACTTTATTAGGTTTTTACACAGAATCTTCTGTTCATGTTTATTCTTAAATCACTTTGAACTATGCAAGAGATAGACATGTTTTTATATATGTTATTGATACTAAAATAACATTGATTTATATTTTTGAAATTCGACAGGCTCAATTGGGCTCGTAACTGTTGTGTGAAGTATGAAAATGGGGATGAGCGAATGAAGGGCCTGTGTACGGAGAAACACGTGTCTCTTTAAGGTGCTGTGTTATGTATACCAACAGAACTGCAGAACTAGGTTGGCACAGCACGTTAGACGAAGAGACTGGCTGACAGTTCAAACAAGAAGCTTGGGGAGGACAAACTCCAACAATGTGACCTAGGGGAAGTATAACATGTAATAAACCGCATCGTGCACTGTCCTGCATACAAAGACATTCGGGACATCGATTTCCCAACATTTTTCAAGAATGAAGAAATCCTTTCAAGGAAAACTGGACTACAACAGATATGCTTCATCCTTGGACAATCACCATAAATAGCAGAGAGATCAGAAACATATGTGTCTTCATGTCGCCAGAGAACACAACATGCATAAAGCTATATGGACATAACAAAAACCAAAATGAGCACTACTGAAGGGAATGTAACGTTTATGCATTACACTGATTTACTTTCGAAATATTTATCTAGAAATATTTGTCTATCTTGTCATGATAATAAAATATCTTGTATTTTATTCTAAAATCTGTAGTTCTGAGTAAGTTGGACTCCACATGGAAAGCATGATGTTAAATGTGATGACATTTGAGGAAACTACAAGAAACTCCAGAAACATGCATCTCAATCTGAATTTCCTTCACAACGTTTTGCAAATCTATGTCCAGGAGTGCAAAGCTGCATGGATGGTGATCCCAAATGTTCATTCTCCACAATAAATGGTTACACATATGCAAACACAAGCCGATAGATGTATTTACTTCAAACGTACATTGGTAGGTGTATGGACAAATATGCATGCTTTGCATGTTTTGGTTCAAATCTGTTCAGTGGTTTCTGCAGAAAAATAACTGGGTAAATAAACAATCATTTATTATCCATTTGGCTTGGGCAAGGTCCACGGGTCTAATTCAGATATGAACATAGGAATAGAATTAGCTGATGCCGAACTTAATGCCCCCTCCCAAACTCCCAGACCACTATCTTGGATCTACTGACCCTGGCCACGATCCACACACAGATCCTGCATGGTAAATGGATTTTTAAGGGGCATATATCCACACACCTGGGCATGTTCTGGACCTGAAGATAGGCCATGCCACAAGGGGATGGCATAAGCACCTTTCCAGAATAGAAGAAAAAGGTCATATTTGGTCAAGTGCTGAGAATCCTGGGGACTGATTTGCAAACTCAGAAGCAGGGATTATTTCGAGGAGGCAGAAATGAAACCCATTTATTCCAGGAGTAAGCTTGATTCCTGGTAAAAGTAGTCACTCCTTATATGCAAAAGGTCTCACGAGTGATTTACAAAAGGATTTTTGGCTTTTCTGAAATAAATGGGTCTTCCCAGAGACATGTAAGTGGGTTGACAGAGTCTCAAGGTGTCTGAATGAACAGGTGGTACAAATCCACAAAAGTGTAAATGTATGGGACTCACTTCCTAAGCTTCTGAGAGTAAAGTGTAAAAGCAGGGTCTTAGCCAGTTTCATCTTACGTTTACTCTCCAGGGTATTTGTTAGGGCGAATTCTCTTTAAAGGGCTAATTTTCCTTACCTATAGAGTTCTTCAGCAGCTTTTCTGGATTTCCAGGGTTTATTTTTTTTCTCCTGCTTTTTGAGGCTATTTTTGTGCTTATGGTCTATGGGGTTTTTCTCACTCCCATAGGTATCATCTTATTCATGTGTGTTACACAGCACCCTCAGTGCAGTAACACAGGGGTGTCATAGTGACCCCCAAACATAGAGTCCATACCCTGGGACTGACTACTGTCTCCCAGGGAATGCAAAGTTACCAATAGCTAGTCAATTGTTATGAAGAAAACCAGTACACACCATCTTACTATGGAGGTACTGGGAAGAGTTAATCATTTTCCCTGTTTTTCGTTTTCGAGAGGGTACTGTCCAGTCCCTCTCTCCAAAGTTTCTGGCTGGTGGCAGTGGTTACTACCATTAATATTCGACCGTAAATAATTTCCTATGGGTTTTTTCCATTGTTCGAGGCTACCACTTTATATGACAGCCTTTAAAATACCGCCGGTTTATCCTTTTCTAACTTTACTCCAGTGTTTTTTTTTTGCCAGATCTTTGATAATATTTCTTTCTCGTGTCTCGCTCTGTAATCCAAACCCAGGTCGGGGCCCCTTTTTTGGTCCTTTTGGCAGGCTTCTGGACAGAAGCCCTCCTTCAGGCACCAGTGAGTCTGGGGTAGACAGGATGTGGGGGAGGGGGAGTAGGCACCCTGGACAGGGTTGCCTAAGCAACCCAAGTCACACTCTGCACTGATAGTGCGGGGGGTTATCCCGCTAGGTTGTATGCATGGGGGTTTTTCTGCATGAAAGCAGGGATCTGAGGACTGGAAGACAAGACGTCACCACTGGTCCTGAGAAATTTGAAGAGGAGAGAAGCCAAAGACATCTGCAACGACTGAGCCACCAGTGAAGCCCTGCTGCAGATCCTCACCACTTTTCTCCAACGACAAGAGAAGATCTTCACCTGCAAGAGCCTTCTTCCCTTGAGCTGGTGTGGCCAACCAGTTTGCCAATCACCTTCCCAGACCTGCCTTGGTCGAATGGCCAGTGTCAAGCACTAGGAGACTGGATAGCCAGGCACCCGTCCACCACGACCGCGATTTAAAGGAGCGTACCTTTTATTCTGTTTTGGCATCACCGCGCCCTGCTTCTTCCCTGGACAGTGCAGTGACTCGAACCTTCCTCGAAGACGAGAGCCTCTCTTCCTCTGCTGGATCTCCCGAACTGCAGGAACTGCCAGGAACTACCGCCACCGCCGGAGCCTCTTCCACTTTCAAGGTACATTGTTCTGCCAGGCCGTCCGTTTCGTTGGTTACTGCTAAAGGTGTTTTAAATCCTTAACTTACCTTCCGGGCTGGCCGCCCGTATCGTCTAACATTGTCTTTTTACCTTCTGCACCCTCCTTTTCAACCGATAAACAAAGACTTGACTGCAGCTACTAAAACTGTTTGATCCTGGGCACTTTGCCTCGTACCACTGACTCTGGCACAGGCCTATTGACTCTGGTTAATTCTGTTACAACTGCCTTCTCTAGATTGCTTTTCATCAAGAAATGTGTTGGTGCACCTAAACTCTTATAACCACCTTTCCTTCCCCTTTATATATTGTTGAAGTGCCATTTTACTCGGTTTTCACCCAAATATTGCTTATGCTAAAGTACTACCTTGTCTAACTTGTTCACAATCCATTTGGGAAGTGTTGCTGGTGTGTTTAGGAGTCTAACCCTGTATAACTTGACCTTTCCCTCCCTCTGAAGAAATTGTTAGAGTGCCATTTCTGCTTGGTTTACACTGTGCCATTTTGCTCATTCACTCTTGCTCAAACTTGCCTAAAATTTAAATAGGGAGTTGTGTATACTTTTCTTGACTGTTTTAACTTCCTTTAATGATAGTGACTTGTGTGTTGAATTAAGAGTATGTAAAATAAATATATATATTATTTTTGATACAAAGCTTTGGTCAGTGTTTTCTTGTCCCATAGTGCTATGGTCCTATTGTGTAAACACTGAATACTGCTCATCTCCCTCTTGAGATAAGTCTGACTGCTCAGCCACAGCTACCAACTAAATCTGTGTGGTACAGACTGATACTAAAGGGGATTTATTGCATATACCTGTAGTCCTAATCTTCTGCAGTGCTCCCTAAGGGAACTGCATAGGTTTCTGCATAACAGTATTTTACTTACATTTGAAGGAAAACACAAATAATAGCCCAGCTGGGCATTACCCCTCCGACTGCAAAGTTCAAATGGTTTAACGTCCAGATGTATTTTCATGCCTGCATTAAAGTAATGTATTCCGATGAAATGCTTTTTGCACCTGCTAAAAGCATGGAGTTTCCAATTGAATCCATTGCCATGGCTATGAGCAAAGCATCATTTGCAGGCAGCATTTAGGTCGTTCACAAAACGGAAAGCAAAATGAAAGTGGAAAGTCGATTTCGTCTGTATTTACCTTTGCATTTTGCCTTGTGTTTTGTGAAAGTTGAACATTTCTTTTAGGGGTCCCAGCAGCATGTGAGTGCTAATGTGGGTGGTCCGCTGCGTGCAATTAGCATTTTATTTAAAAATGACCCAGTATGTGTCGGCACAAAGCTTCAAAGATGTATGAGGAACTTTTAAGAACACACCTCTCAGGTGTAAGTGTTGGGTGTGTGAAGTGCATGTAAATATGGGAGCTGGGTGAATTCACATCGGAGTAAAACCCTTCGGTGGAAAGTGTTCCTTTTTGTGTGAATCTTACACAGATTGTAAAACAATAGTAAGTTAGCCCTGCTTTCTTTGTCATTATAGTTTTGTAGTGTAAATTACAATCCCAATTAGTAGCAATTAAGCTTTGTAGTAATTTACAACAAAACCTTTTTTTTGTCAATCAGCCCCTATTTGTTTGTGGCATGGATCTTTCCCCACGGTAGAACATGGTCTGACAGCAGCCATTTTCTCATGATTTTGTAGCACAGCCAGAATGAACGATTGCAGTGTCAGAGAAATGGTTAATCCTGTAAAACTGTTTACAAGCATTACATACTTGCCAACCCTACAGATTTGGCAGTAGGCTACTGCTTTTTAAGCAGTCCTACCGCCTACAGATTTCAGTGACAGATCCTACTGCTTTTTACAGTGGCAAGTAATGTATGTGATTCTAAGCTACGCTCCAGGACAGAGCTCGCAACACATTAATTAGTCTGTCTCTACAGTGGACTGGTAGGTCATTACTTTGTTTGGGCTCAGACCAATCCACTGACCTGACAGCCTCTTGACTCTGTCTTACACTCTGCCGAGACAACCCTTAGATGAACCACGAGTGAAGGCAAGTGGCAGAGTGTAACATCATCACACAGCATCTACCTATCACACTGAGGGGGGTATCAGTCGCCATGTCATTCAGTGTTCAACTTGCAATAAATATGTACTGAATGGGCTGCCACTAGAGTGCAGTGGCAAACGTGGCCTACAAGCTATGTGTGATTACCTTCTGTGAAGTTAGGTAATTGAATTTGGTGTAAAGTTACCATTCAGAATTATACATTTTTAAAATGTCAACATCTTGTCATGTTGTACTGTTTGATGGGTTGTGTACTTTCGAATGCTTCAAAAGGTGCCAACAATGTATGTTTTGTATTTTCCTGTGGTGTCATTATGGGAATTATTATTTTTGAAACTTAAAAAAAAATCCTACATCTTTTTGGTCACAGAATGTTGGCAAGTATGACATTGTGGCCAAGAGCAGAAGTTCGAAACGTTACGACTAGGTTAGTGTGCAGGAGCTTGCATCCAACAATGAGGATAGTCAAATAGGGAAATAGTTATGGTCACTAGGGATTGGAAGTAGGATACCCATACTTTCCCGTGCACTCCTATGGCTACCTGTGCAATCCTTTGGTTGCATGAAAAGGCTTTCAACTGCCAAAGCAGACGCTAATCAGACATGGATCTGTATGAACCCCGCCTTCCTTCCTGCAGACATGCACCTCCTTGCCGTTCATCACACTCTTGATAGTTACAAAAGGCTGTAACCGATATGGGAATAGACAAAGGACTTTGCACAGCAATCCCGTCTGGAAATGAATGGCTGCATTAGGATTCAGAGAGGGAAACGGTATCCTTTCTTATTCTCGCCAATCACTTCACGTTATGGCGCTTCTCCAACTGAATGGTCCCTTCGGCAATAGGAGTAAACAGCAGATGCGCTCAGCTCTGGAGGAAGAAGCCATAGATGTACCTCTTGCCTTTGAGGCTGTGAGGTAAGGAGGCTTGGATTAG
Source organism: Ambystoma mexicanum (assembly GCF_040938575.1). Classification (NCBI taxonomy): domain Eukaryota; kingdom Metazoa; phylum Chordata; class Amphibia; order Caudata; family Ambystomatidae; genus Ambystoma; species Ambystoma mexicanum. The sequence continues at coordinate 1,097,319,507 of NC_090933.1, forward strand.
GAGTGGAAGTAGATGCTTGATATTGCTAGACATACCTAGGGTCACTGCCAGTGCACAGGTGTTGTGTTGCACATTGGAACAGGGGCACAGCACTTCAGCACATTGCACAACCTGCTGGCCTATCATTGGAGCATCTAGGCAAATGTCATAGTGAATGCATACACTGCAATTCAAGCACCACTAGCATATAATAGCAGCATTTAGGCATATCAAACATGATTATGATATGATAGGTTATTTATAACGCGCTTAATACCCTGAGGTTTCTAAGCGCGGACCCAGGGATTGAACCTGCGTGCTCTGTGTCGTCTTGCTTCGAAGATGAGCACGCTGCCGCTGAGCTATCCTCCCGAGACATCATTCTATCTTATTTATTTTAAACCGGCAGTGCAGCAGGAGAAATTACAATCAAACATGACATACCAAATAACTGAAAATCATTGATGATAAAGCTTCATCAATTACAGTCCCGCCAGAATCTCCCCCACCTCCCTCCCATTGGCAGGTCAAGCCTCTCTAGGCGCATCTGCAGATAAGTCTGGACCCGGTAGCAGCACCAATCTAGCTAGGTGAAGCTTGAAAGTCAGTGCTGGGAAGTTGTTATCATATTCCAAAAGCGGCGCTCAAATGTTTGCTTTAGCTGCCGTCACTTTCTCCGCAATTAAAATGTCCCACAGTTTAAGCCACCATAAAATCAGGGAAGGGCCCTCAGTAGTTTTCGAAGTGCGATCAATTGTGGTTCTTCCTGCCAGTAGAAGTTGGGTAAGGAGTTTAGCTTTTTTCCCTGATCTTGGATAGCTCTCTGGGGCTGGCACGCCCAGCAGAATATGCTCTGGTTCTCTAGGGATGCTCACAAGAGTGATGACTTCTATAGCGGAGAGGCATTGCTCACAGAAAGTTTGCACGGTGGGACAAGTCCACCACATATGGAGGTACGTGCCAAGCTGACCACACCTGCTCCAACACTGAGGATCAAGGGATTGGTTGAATCTATACAGGCGGTTCGGGATATAATACTATCACAGGGGGAGTTCATGGGCACATTCCCGATTGGTAATACAAAAGGAAGAGGAGTGGATCCTGGACTAAATATCAACCCAGGTTTGATCTTCGAGAGAGTATCCCAGATCGTACTCCTATTGTGCCATTTAGGAGAGTCTGGTGGCGAGGATATCATCTTGCAGCAGTTTATAAAAAGTGGAGATTTTCCCCCTATGTGGGAGTTCTTTAAGAGTAAGTTCCAATGGAGCGGGGGCTCGAGCGGCCGCTTGTCGGGTCTGTGGGTGAGAGCACCAGTGTCAGAGTTGGGAATAAGAGAACCTATCCTCCCAGTGTGTTAAAACTGATATAATATTGTTTTGTCCTCATTGTATATGTTGGCCTATGACCAGTCGCTTTGCGAGGAAATTCGTATTACAAGGTCGTGACCTCAAGTGAATCAAGCCTCCATTTTGGGTTAGAGCCGCCATTTTAGTTTATTGTACAAAGTCACCCTGTAGTCTAAAATGGCCGTCTCGTGTGCTCTTGTTCTTGCCTTAACCTATTCAACCTCTGTAGGAGAGTTAATGTCCAACCTGCCTTCAGGCTACATTTTAGGGTCATGTAGACCTTGTCCTTTGTTGACCTCAGGATCAGGGGATTACTTGAATCAGCGATGTTAACCTACAAGTATACAAGAACAATAACACTATCCAAATACGACATGCGAAACATTTGTTTGATCTGTATTAAAGCAATGTGTAAAGAGTGTAACGTTAAACTAGAGAATAATAATGTTTGTTAGTGAATGTATTAAAAAAGTAAACCGCATGCACGAGATATGTAAATTAGGAATTAACCTGGCGTGACCCTAGCCCAGCACATTATTAACTTGAAAGAGGATGGACATCTTTATAACGAAAATGTATAAATACGCCGATGTCCAGCTAGCAAATCCTGCTCACATTGAACCCTGCTGGTGGTCTCTGTGATGTATTGACGGCCAAATAGCTATTTGTGTACTTTGTTTTATAACTGTTCAGTTTTGTAATAAAGATTCTGGGAATCTTTACAAGCCTGTGTCGGCGTATTTTCCTTTTGCATGGTGTAAAAGCCTTAATATTGTATTTTTCTGATTCAACAAGTGAAGTGGAAGGCTAGTTTACATTGTTCAAAAGATCGGGGTTGGCCATTCTCGCATAGTTGTCCCAGGGATTCGAGTCCCCCCCCTATCCAATTCCTTGTACTTGGTGGCAGCTAGGATCCCCACCTAGGTCTTCCGCAGCAGCAGTGAAATGTACGGGAGGAATCAGAGGGGTAATGCGAGTCGGGACTGCTCCAGTTCCATCCATTTCAGGGGCCCAGTGGTGCGGCCGCAGGCCTGCACACATGCTAATTGGGAGGCTGCACAGTATTTACGTAGGTCAGAGACCCCTAAACCTCCCCATCGGGGACTGTGCATCATAGCTTTCTGGGAGATTCTAGCCTTCCAACCTCTCCATATGAACCCCAACATCATCCCCTGCATTCGCCTAAGGTGAGGAGGTGGGATCGGCCTTGGTAGGGAGGAGCAAGCATAGAGGAAGCAAGGGAGGAGATTCATCTTGCAGGCGGAGGTGCTTCCAATGAGAGAGATCTCCTGTGAGGACCATCGTTCAAAGTCCCCCTCTAGCTCCTTGAAGAGAGGGGGGAAATTCACTGGATATACATCTTTGGGATGTGCCCGGATCCGGACCCCCAAGTATGGGATGGACTTTTCACTCCAGTGGATCGGGCATAGGGGCCTTAGAGTCTCCTGTTCGTCCGCTGCCAAGCCTACTCCCAGGGTTGCAGATTTTCCATAGTTAACAGCAAATCCTGAAAACCCTCCCAAACCTATGGAGTTCCCGAAGGGCTGCAGTGAGGGAAGGGGAGTTATCAGTGATGGACAGCAGCACATCGTCAGCATAGAGCGAGATCTTGTGTTGAGTGATGCCCACAGGAAGGCCTTTGATATTTGGGACTAATCGGATCCGATGGGCGAGAGGCTCCATCACTAGGGCAAATAAGAGGGGGGACAGTGGGCACCCCTGTCTAGTCCCACAGGTCAAGGAAATCGGGTCCGAAGGCTTTGATTAACCCGGAGAAGGTTCTTTGGGGACTGATAGTTGGCCAGAATCAACCTGCGGAGGAATGGGCCTAAGTGGAAAGCTTCCAGGGTGAGACGCAGGAAGGTCCAATCTACCTTATCAAAGGTCTTGGTGGCATCCAGCGCCAAGAGGGCCAGTTTATGGGTGTCTTGAGATGCAATATCCACAAACTTTAGGGCCCTCAACAGATGTTGTCTCCAGTTGACCTATGCATTATAAACCCTGTTTGGTCTGGGTCCACCACTGCGGGCAAATCGGATACCAGGCAGTTAATCTGATTTTTAGAGTATATATTTGCATCAATGTTGAGTAGGGAGATGGGCCTGTATGAAGTATTTTCCATGGGATCTTTGTCGGGCTAAAGTATAAGCACCTTATAGATTCTTGAATGGGCGGGGTGATAGAGTCAGAGACACTAAACAAGTTAAAGAGGGACGTTAGTGGGGATACCAGATGGAGACTGAACAATTTAGAAAATCTTGTCATAAATCCATCGGGGCACGGGGCTCTTGGCTTTAAGGATTTAATGGCGGCCCCCACCTCCTCACCTGTGATCGGGCATCTAATCTGTCTCTGTCGGGTGCCTTAAGGTGAGGAAGAGTAGCCTCCCGCATCTGTTCTGCCTTGTCTCGGGCGTAGCAGTCATTGTTTCCGTGAGATGGGCCACCGCTGTTGCAATTTGTCCCAATCAGTGTATTGGATTCAACCTTGGGGGTCGCGGAGGCCAACTATAGTATTCTTCCTTTTTTCCTCACCACCAGCTTCTGCACTAAGAATGTATTTCATTTGTTATTCCTAGCGTAATAAATGCTTGGATTTGGCCAATAAATATGCTGTTTCCTCTGCGTAATGGGCACCCAGCTTCTTCAGAGCCAACATTAGTGTGTGCTGGGTCTTGTGGGACCATCCCTTCTCTTTATGATTGGCCTCAGCCCTTTGGACCTCCTTTTTTAGATCTGTGCAGGCCTGTTGTTTACGTTTACGATATGTCGCCCTCTGTGCAATCAGTTCTCCACTCTCCACTGCGTTCATGGCATAATACGTGTTAGCCGGGGTCGGTTCTTCTGCCGGATTTTCCCTAGAGAAGTTTCAGATTGATTTAGCAATGGTGTCCCTTAGCGGCATGTCATTTAGGATGAGGTTGTATAGGTTCCAGCGGCGTCACAGAGGTGGATCCGGGCCGTGGGCTCGAAGTGTCAGTTTAACTGGGGCGTGTTCCGAGAGCACTTGCGGCCCCATGGTGACATCGTCCACAAAGGCAAGGAGTTGAGGGAAGGTCAGAATGAGGTCAATGCGGGAGGATGTTCCATATACATATGAAAAGAAGGAAAAGTCTTTTTTGCTGGGTGGAGGATCCGCCAGGAGTCCACCACCCCCAGTGTCCGGAATAGCTGCAGCAATTTCACAGCAATTTTCAAGTCTCAGGTGGCTGGGGGATGGGATATGTCTTGTAGGGGGCACGGGAGCCCAATGAAGTCTACCACTATGATCACTTGGCCCTTGAAAAAGGGTAGAAGGGAGGTGCCCAGGGATTCATAGAATGCGTCTTGACCCTCATTGGGGGCATTAACTGAAATGAAGAAATAAATGTGTCCAAATATGAGGCCTCTAACTGCAACAAATCACCCCTCTGGGGACAATAAAGTTTCCAGAACTTGGAACTGGACCTCCCCAGCAAACAGGATAGCGGTGCCTCCTGTTTTAGTCCCATTCAAAGCATCGTACTGAATTGGAAAATGTTTACTTCAGAGGCGCGTGAAGTCAGGTGGCACCAGATGAGTTTCTTGCAGAAAGACCACTGATCCCTCCATATCTTGGAGCCATTTCAGCACTGCCTTCCGTTTGAAAGGAGAGTTCAGACCCTTTATATTCAGTGACATGACCTTCAACTTTTGATGCAGGAGGGGCTCTTCACAAGGGTTTATATTCCGTGGGTGTGGGGTTGAATCTTGATATTGTTCAGCCGCCATCAATATTCTCTTCTATCGTGTCTCCGTAGCACTTCCAGGGTTTTAATTTGTGCTTCCAACTTGAAGCCGTAACAGAGAACTTGCAGGAGGCCGAATTTCCTTTATGGGTGACCTCCTTAACCAACGGCAACAACTTGGTCCGTAAACTACTCCAAGTGCGTTCAGGTGGCATCTATCTTGGAGCTAGGCATGGGCCGTGTGAAGCCTGTTACTGAAAGCCTGCTATCTTTGCGTTCCTTATTGATTTTAGGATCAGCTGAATCGGTTGCTGGAGATCATAGGTGCAGGGATGAACAATATTGTAGGACATGGGGGTTGTTGCTATATAGTCTAATGGGACGCCAGCAAAGGTCACCTCACTTCTGACCCCTCTGCGCCCTTGTTCAGGTCTTTTGGTTTTGGGGGACATCCTTCCGGACCTATCACTGGATGATCAGACGAGGCATCTTCGGCCCACTCAGCCCCCCCCAGTTGGGTTGGGGCGTAGGATTGATTCTGCATCCTCTAGGCATCCGATGGTTAGGGAAACTCCATTGTAGGAGAACTGGAGGGCCGTGGGAAATAGCCAGTTGTATCGTACATGCTGGTCCCGAAGGAACAATGTCAGGGGCCTCAAGGCCCTCTGCTTCTGGATTGTCGCCATTGCCAGGTCTTGGAAGATCTGAAGGGGAAGCCCTGGAATGTCTATTAGTCGCGAGAGCACCCAATTGCCATATCAGCTTCCTTGGTAGTATAGAAATGAACCCTAGTGATAACATCTGGAGGGGAGTGCGTATCCACTCCTGGTCGGGGCCGTAGCCTATGAGTGCGATCGAGCAGCAATTGGGATTTATCTAGGTGTGGTAACAAGGACTGAAATAGATCTGTTACATACTCTGCAAGATCTCAGACCAGGATCAAGCAGGGGACCCCCCCAAATGCAAAGGTGGTTCCATCTGGCCATGTTCGCAAGGTCTTCCTGTTTGAACTCCAAGATCTTGGTCTTGTTCGTTAGGGATTGAATGGCGCATTGTATGTCCAAGTGTGTCGCTGAATGTTCCTGGGCCAGGTCCTTCACCTCACCCACTCTCTGCTCCACCTCCACAACCCTCTGCTCTGTCTGCTCCAGCTTGGTCGTGAGCTCCGTCATGCATGACATAAACTCAGCTTTAATGTCCAGTATGAAGGCTTATATGTCTCCTTTGGTTGCAAGCTGAGCCGTACCTTCAGAGGACAGTTGTGGGGGGGACTTCAGTGTTTTAGACTTCTTCCCCTTATTGGCTGGGAGAAGCATAGTGGAGATGTCCGTTTTGGAGGTCTTAAGGTGTTTGGCCATCTTCACGAGAATCCGGTGTGCTCCCAAGTGTGGTCCACTAGTTAAGGCAGGTGGGAGCAGTGCAAACTCCCGATTCCTCAGAGCGGGGGGTGAGTCTCCCCTCCCAAGCCCTGTGGGATGGCCCCCTCAGGGCACCGGTCAAGCAACACAGGGGGTGGTATGGGTCACAGCTTTGGGGATATTGCAGTTGTTGGACGGATATCTCACGTGTCCACGGGGGGATCTGCGGGGGACGGGGCCATCAACCCCGCCTAATGAGATCAGAAGCAGAGTCTCATATGGCTGTAGAGCATCTGGGAGAGGAAGGGAGGCCGGTGGGTAAAGGGAGGGACCCCCATTTTAGTATTGCATCACCCCGCAGGGGGGGCTCCCTCTCCCATATACAAATATGTAGCATCAAGCTGTTGTCGCGTGCCCAACAGGCTCAGCAGAATCAGACTCCAGCTGAAGATCACGGGGTTCCCCATTGAGAGAAAGATCTGTCTCCAACAGGGTCAAGAGGCAGGACTTTGCAATCATGCCCCAATTACTCAGCTGTCTGCCTCCCTAAGCTGGAGTAGGAGGGTGCCAGGTCCCTAGTGCGGGGGAGGGGTGATGTGTCTTGTTGGGATCCCTTCCCAGGGAAGGAGCCACTCCTCCATGGAGCGCCTATTGTTGGAGGATCCTTCCGTCACCCAGCCGATGTGTAGAGGCGTCAGGCCCCTAGGGCAGGGGATGGGCGGTAAATTCAGCAGGGCACTTGTCCAGGGGGCTGTGCTTCCCCTCCGTGTGATGCTTCAGCAAATTTCCCCTTCCTGCGCACGTGCTGGGGTATGGGCGTGTGGAGAGAGCGCAGCTACAGACCAAGCTCTGCGCCAAGCCCCAGCCGATGGCGGTGGGGGCGCATCCGTGGGAGCGGGAAGCTCAGCAATTTGTAGGTGCTGGTGGCTCGGGGTCCCTACCGTAGCCACCTCCTTCCCCTGATGCACGGGTCGGGGGCTCCCCGTTCATGTAGTGGATGCAGGCTCCTTGGTGAGGGTGCTGGCGGTCACCCATTGTGGAGGCGAAAGGCAGGTTCTGGGTTAAATTTGTTTCTCCACGCAGAGCTCGGGAGCCGCAAGGAGATCGTGGACTTCCCTGTTTTAACTATGCAGTCCACCTGGGAGCCATGGGCTATACGCCTTCCTGGACGCCAGGTATCATGGAGTCATGGAGTCCTCTCTGTTCTCTGCGTCCTGGGGAAGCCGGTTGGGGTGTCATCTCAGCTGCGATTGTGGCGGGGCGCAGTCCGCTGGATTAAGGCGACAGCTCCTCAGGTTCTATATGCACCCGGTCAGCTGGACTGTGGGTCACAATGCCTCCACCTCTCTAGGGCAAGATGGTAGCCCGCCATCTTGGAACGGCTCACGAGTGGGACGCTCCGAAGAGCCTCTTTATCTAGGAGAGAGCCAGAGAGCGTTAGAGGCTCAGCCCTTGCCTTGGTGTGCTCCAAGCATTTCGATCCACGGGCGTTCATTTTTGAAAAGCCTATGAACGCAGAAACTGCAGCATTTTACCTTCAATATAGGCTTCACACGGAGGCCTCTAATGGAGCAGCCACATCGATGGCGCTCCAGGCCACGCTTTTTGTTGGAGTATTTTACTGTTAGCAGAAGTTAATAGATGCCGAATTTTCCAAATATGAAGGCAGGATTGGACAACAGTAGCAATTTGAGGTTGAAGCGAAATAGAGGAGTCAAATTGCATGCTTGTTCAATGACGGAAAACTGGAGTGGAGGAAAGGAAATAGCTGAGGGAGGGGAAGTAGAAGACGCAGGAAAGAAAACCTCAAGTTTTTTGGATTGAGATAGAGGAACAAGGAAGACATCCATAATTGAGCAGCCTCTTAGTTTGTTATGGCATGCAACAAGTTTTTATGACAGCATCTATGCACAATTAGTAGTTCAATGACACAGTGTCATGGCAGGACCTAGTTACATTAAGAAGTAACAAGCCATGATGTTTCTACTAGACACATTGTGCAGCACCTATGCACGTAGAACATCCCCTTAGTATGTGAGGGTTGAATCCCAATACAGTTCAGATATGTCTAGCTAACAGAATGGCCTCAATTGTGCCTCAGTAAAATGTTCCCGCTATCCTATTGTGTATACACTTATTGCAGATTTTGTAGAGACTTGGTAACGTAAGTTTCCTCGATGTACTCACAGTCAAAGGCTATGCAATTTGACTACATAGGATATTATTGGAATAACAGGTAACGTGATGTCATTTTCCATCATGTCATTGATGGCCAAAGCTTGTGCAAGTTATTTGCGGTAGGCCTTTGTTTGTGGTTACATTGACATGCTTGCACCATCCGAGTTTTCCAAAGTTACTGTATTTCTTTCTTTTTTTTTTCATAGTTTAGTATTCTTTATTTAAAATGTTCTGATAATTTGAACAAAAACCAGCAATAAATCACAAAGTTACATAACATAGCATAAAGGATACAAACATGTAGGAACAGAAAAAGAAAGAAAAACAAAAAGAAGTTACTGTATTTCTATCAAAGACTGAAACGGCAGTTGTATACCCTTTGCTTACTTTTCAAAAGACTGAATGCATTACAAAACCTTTTGTCTAAAACTGACAAAGTTATGTTATGTTAAACAATTTATAAAGGGCGACAAACACCAGGAGCAACATGGCGCTAGAAGAACTCCAAACAAGCAGTAAGGTCAATCAAGAACAAAATGGAATTTAAAAAAAGCAGCGTTTTGAGAGAGCGTCGGATCAGCAACTGATCATGGGTAGAACACAGCGTCAAAGGAAGGGCGTTTCAAAGTTCTGCAACGGCAACAGAAAAGGACTGCCCTCCAATCTGCAAAAATCCTAATCTAGGAACTGGAATAAGATGTGCAAACTGTGATCGCAAAGGGCGATTGGGACTTATTAGGGCAGCATTTAAGGTGTAGGTATTCAGCCCCTACTCCATAAAAGGCACAGTGGACTAAGCAGAGAGATTTGAATTGAATTTGCTTTATCCCAGGAAGCCAACGCAAAGAGCAAAGAATGGGAGAGATATAGCACCTAAAAGCAGGACCTCGAGCCAGTCGTGCTGCAGAGTTCTACAGAATCTGAAGGTGTTTGCTCAAATAACCAGGCTGCGCAAGATGGAAAGAGTTGCAGTAATCAATGCGACTTAAGACCAATGTCGCGACTACGGGGCACATAAATGCAAAGGAAGATCACAGAGAATATTCTGCAAAACGTTTCATTGAATGTATCCCGACTGGCAGACCACGCCAATCTGAGAAGCCATGGATAAAGAAACAGAATGTTTCACCCCCGATTTTTGACCAATGTTACCACAGCCTATAAAAGAGGGCCAGAACTGCGAGGTCCAGAGAGAGGTCCCTAAAGTAGGACCCATAGCCATCACCTCGGTTGTGTCCCCATTCAATTTAAGCCAATTGTCACTCATCGAACCACCCAACGCGCAAGACACTTCCTCAGCTGAGATGCATAATCACTGTCCACCAGATTTAAACGGACAATGAGTTGCGAATCATCAGCCTAAGAGTAGCATCGGAGGCTGTGGAAGTGGCTGAGTGCAATCAAAGGCTGAACATCAATGTTAAATGGAAACATGGACAGAGCAGAGCCCTGGGGGACACTGCAGGTCAAAGAGGCAGGCACCGACTGATAAGGAGGTAGTGAAAGGGTCTGAGTCCGATCAGTAAGAAATGAATGAGGAGGAATTAAATGCCTGAACATGAGAAACAATTGTAGGCATAATCTTATAAAGATGGATAGAGGGTTGGCATCAATAGGCAAAGCTCACTTTAATATTATTAGTGGCATGAAAAATATCAATAGATGATAAGGAAGGAAAACAGGACCAAGAAAAACCAGAATGGTCAGCTGGAGTATTAACAACAAACTTGCCAGTCTTAAAACAGGAATGGGAAATACATTCCAGAATATTCAAAATTTTCTCAACAAAAAATGTAGCCAAAGAGTTGCAAAATGACTGCAACTGAGAAATAGAGATTTGGGCACAAACATTTGAATGAAGGGAACAAACAGTAATAAAAGGTTTTTTTGGCTGATTGAGAGAATGTTCTATATGGTTGGTAATAAAATGACACTTAGCCATATGAATAGCTTCATGGTACGTCGCTGTATCAAGACGCAACAGTGCTCTATCACTCACAGAGTAAGTGGAGCGCCAGGCACGCTCCACCTGTCTGCGTTTAAGGTGACGCTGTTTCAACTCTTCACTTAAGCATGGCGCAGAGGGGCGACCATAGATTTTGACACTTTTCAGCAGGGCTAAAATGTCAGCTGCGGAAACAAGGGCCTGTGATATACTAGCTAGGTCTGGAGCAGAGGAAGAGGTACAGAAACCATTAATAAGGGATGAGATAAAGGTGCCAATTACATTTAAACACATTATGAGGACAAGGAATAGGAGGGGCACAGTTGAGATCCAAAGTTAAAGGAACTAAAAAATGATCAGACCAGGCCAAACTAGAAACTGGAATTATAGGAGTGACTGAGTCTTGAGAAAAAATCAGATCAAGCAAATTATCTCATTGATGAGTAGGTTCTGATACTAGTTGCTGGAGACCTAAATCGGACATAGCAGTAATCAACTGCGATGCCACTCGGTCAGTCGCTTCAGTAGGTTTCAAATTGAAATCCCTCACCACAATAAGGTTGGTATACTGAACCTATAAGCTGGCAGCAAAATCAGCAAATGACTCCACAAAAGCGGGGTGTGAGCCAGGAGGGCGATAAACTATCAGAAAGTGAAGTGAAAGCGAAGCTGCAAGAGCGACGCAAACCAAAACAGCTTCCACCTTAAAATTGAAAGCAAGTGGCAAGAACGTAGACGAGTAACAGGATTTTAAACTCATTGTGACGACACCACCTGGGTGGTCCGCAACCCGGTCACAGCAAAAAATATTATAACTGTCGGGAAGCATTTGAACAATCAACGTGCCAGAGGTGGATGAAAGCCAAGTTTCGGTACTCCACTAACATCCCGGCTCATGGTCAAAGACATGAGGGGAGTGCCACTATGGCCAGTGCGTTAACCATAAAATATTTCAAATGGCTGTTCGTAGAAAATACTGACGCCGGGTCAGCTTTAGTAGCCATGGAGAAACCTGGTGGCCACTGATTCCTCAAGGGGGCTAAATGTAAAAGTGCTGCACCAGACAAGTGGAAGTTGCGCACAGAATTACTCCATGGCCCAGAAGAGGCACGGACGGGCTCGCCTTTGTTGTGCCTTTGGCCCGTCCGCTTCGTAGCTGTTCACTTCTCACATATGTGCACGAGTCACATGAGGGCCGGGCTGAGGAAAGTAGTAAAAGTGGAAGAAATACTTCCAAACTAAAATACATGTCAGAACACGAATCTCAGGTAAACTACTTTAGTAAAGCATAAATAAAGGCACTAGTTATGAAGATGTTAAAACAAACAATCCACAATTGGTAAAAACACACAGCGCTGGCAATAAGATGCTATTTAAATGGCGTGCTCACGCCTACCAGAGCAGCCTTACCGCTTGCCTTACCGCCTTGACAAGGCTTTTCTGTCATAAAATATCACAGGAGGAAACGCTGTGGAAAATAACACTTTCTAGACCAAAGTCAATGCAGAAATCCATTTGTAAATGATGCTGCTACTGTATCCGGCCACTTAAATAAGACATAAAAGACTGAATTAAGCAGTTTCATAATATTGATTTGCTGTCTTTTTTTTGCAACCCGCTTCCACTCTCACAATGTTCATACAACTCCAAACCCACTGTGATATACGATTTTTAAAGGTTCTGTTGTAATCAGACCACAAATAGTACTATCCATTTTGATAAAAGACTGTGATTTGCCTGCACTCACACTGAATATTGGAAAATGCAGACAGCTGAAGGTAAAGCTAGTGTTAAAACGAGTCAGCAAGCCACAGAATAAACATGAGCAGATGCACTTTTTATTTTGATTAACATCTACAATATAAAGGTTATATTCAACATTGGCTATATTGTAAATTACACCAGTATCACACAAATGGCAACTTCATAGGGCACTGCAGAGAATCGTATTACATTAATTGAGATATTAGAAGCATCAAGGTAAAATATAGCTCCTTTGAACTTATAGCTCATATTAACAGTGCTTTTTCCCTGAATCCAGTTTTATTAAATTCACAGTCCTGGGCTGGTGGGCCCTTTTAAAAATCACATGGGGTGGTGCTATGGAAAATGCTTATCATATAAAGAGCCAAACAGCTAAATGGATTACGTTGTCAATGATTTGCCCTAAAGCAAATTAGGAGCTGCCCTTAGCATATAACATTTACACCAGCCTGTTTTACGCTGTATTTACAAAGACCACAGACATGCCTGGAGCCTCTGTTCGATGATGCACTTAACGCATGTTTGAGAGTTCTATTTGCCAATGGGCCACACAAAGATGCTATTTGGAAGCTTCAGATTTGATTCCGGGCAAGACTTCGTAAATATACTATTAGTTTACAGGCTTAAATCTGAGAGGTTCTGGTCATCTTATGTATTCTACATAAATATCAAGTAACAGTCAACATTCCCAGTTGTAGGTCTCACTGGTGGGCAGGGACGTCATTTGGGGGTTTCCTGGCGTAGCAGCTGCTACCCCTGGCTCCCCCTCTGCTACCCCGAGACCTGATCCCTGGGCTACTGGACAAAGAGGCAGTGCCAAGAGCAGAAATCTGTGTTGCACCTGAAAAAGGCAGCTGTAAATTCAACTAAATGTGCCACAGCTTTTTTCACCTGGAATCTAGATCTAGTTAGCTGGAGAAATAACAGGGATGCAGGAAAAACCATGAATATGCCATCACTAACAGGTTGGAAGTAAATTAGCGAAGAATGCTGAATAGCTGGGTTCAGTAGCGGGCTGTCTGTGCAGCTCATACCCAATATTGTAGCAACAGAAAGGGCATAGGGGCTAGGTCTAGCTAGCTGGCAATGGGTTAGCCTGCAGTACTCAGTGACACACATCATGAATGCAAGTCTCATCAGTGTTTCTCGTTGTCTGCTTTGCACATCCAGTGAGCCACTGGGCCTGTGATGAGAGGGGTGTGCCTCAGTGACTTCTGTACCAATCCTGCCTGAGCACTGTGTGACCTGACCCAGATGTGCCAGACCAGCATGACAGGCACACTGTAGATAGACGCAAGGAGAGATAATTAATTACACAAAGTTGCCCTCTGCCTTTGAAGTAGACCATCGGTTGCTTCCTCAAGCAACAAAAATATATACTTGGAAGGATAGCTCAGGGAAAACACTCTTGCTTTGGGAACAAGAGGATGCAGTGCAACATGGGTTGATTTCCTGTTCCAGTGCTTAGAAGCTGGAGGAGGCCGGAATTAAGCAAGATATAAAGGACCACAGCAAATAATAAAATGGGCCTTTTCTAGGGGTGATGACATGTAGCTGCTGCTGCTGTTTACATTTTAAAATAAAAAGAAACTGCAACTACTGTAGCCTGCAACACATTCTGGGTTACTTGTATGCATAACAGAAAGGTGATGGCTGGAACGTTTCAAATTATTCATAACCACTGCCACAGCTCTGGGCAACCCTCCAGACCATCATTTTTCTTTTCAGCCTGCCAAGCCACTACAGAAGGGGAAAGACTATATGCAAATCATGCTTGGTCCCACCCAGAAAGGGGCAGTTCAGTCCAAAGTGCTATGTCACATCCCTTCGGAACGAGACCACAATCATCCCCAGACATGTTCCAGCCTTATTGGGGGTCATGAGTGAGGAGTTGCCTAGGTCTCTAAGCCCAGCAGGCTTTTCTAGGGGTGATGTCATGGAGCTGCTGCTTACATTTTAACATAAATAACCTGGCAATTACTGTGACATGCAACACATCCTCGAACACGTTGCCTCTGTCTCCCATCTAACATGGCACCCATCCAGAGGTCTCTGAAAGGGTCCTCACAGCTGGTCTTTCTAAGTGGCATGGCCCCGAGAGAGATCTTGCACAGAGACCGAACAATTAAAATAAAAGAATCAAAGATGGTTGAATGTGCGTGTGCCCTTCAACTGACATGAAATTGCATGCAGTTTAGAGGGCTTAAACCGCGACTGTACAGAAAGAGCAAGGGGGAGCTGCTGCAGTCCCCTCACCACCTGAATGAAGGGCCTTGGGGTTTGAAGTGACTAGGCAGTGCCCAGAGGAATCAATATCTTTGTGCTGGGCAGTTATAGATGTTCTGAGAGGGTACCGGACACTTGGGATGTTGTAGGTATGGTAGAAGCATGCAGGGGATTTTGCACATTTACCGAGTGTGTCTGAGATTAAGGCATTTAAGGCCCGATGGAGATGTGAGTTGTTGGGGTAGGGTGCTGGAGACTGAAGGTGCTGGAGTCTTAACAAAATGAATGGATGTGCTTGTGGTACAAGCTTTGGGAGGAGGGTATTTGATAGAGATATTGGGAAAATCCTTAAGATTCAACGTGTTGTGGGAGAGTGCTGGAAATTTAAGATGCGTGAGGCACTAGATGTTGAAGAGGATGTAGGATCTGTAAGATGTTAGCGGCGGGTAACAGAAACTCACAGTGTCGGGGTGTTAAGATTTAAGTGGGGTTTGAGGTGTGTGCTTGACGCTCAATGTTATGGAGGCTAGTATAGGAGACTTAAGATGTTGGACTAGTGATTTACAGATGTTGGGAGAGAGTGTTTTAGACGTAATGTGCTGCATGAGAGTTGAAATGCATTGGATGCAGATATCAGATGTTTGAAGAGGGTAATTGAGACTCACACTGTTGGGGCGTTGAAAGAGGGTACTGGAGACTTACGTTATTAGTTTACTTGAGGTTGATGGTGTTGGAGAATGCTGGAGACTTAAGTTGCTGGAGGGTGGCACTGCGTAAACATGAAGGTGTTGGAGCAAGGCATAGGAGGTGTAAGGTGTTGGAGGATGGGAGTCGGTGGCAGACATTTAAAACTGTTGATGGAGGGCCCTTAGTGACTGGCAGTGGATGATGGAATGCCCGTGGTGAAAATGGTTGGAGGATTGTTATGCTCTGCGTGACTGGCAGGAGTGGGTTGCTGTGCAAAGGATCAAAGTGCATTATTGATGAGAAAACCCATGCGTGTATTGTCCAAGTATAAATTCATTAAGTGGTATAGCCTCTGATTGGTTGGACTTGTGTTGGTCAGTTGCTGTTTCCAGTCTGTGGGCAGACACTTGGCAGGCACTGCATGTCTGCACTTTGGGGTTTAGGTCTCTTGGAGATGCTCTGTCTGTTTACAGTTTAACCCGCGTGATGTACAGTAGTTCAGGTTGTTGTATTGGACGCCTGCTTACATTCACAGTAATTTGGTAATATGGGCCTACACACACTAATATTAATGCTACATATGGTAATTCATTCGTGTATGAAATGTATATTATATAACAGTGATATCGTAACCACATTTTTCTTAGTGTACTGAGGAACAATGCTATGTGGACCACTTCCTGTTTTGTCAAGGGGAGAAAGGTTGTGTGCCAAAACATCCTGTGATGCCACTTGGGGGCACACACTACATGACTTCCTGTGATGTCATCAGAGGTCAAGGATCGTGTGATGTCACTTCCACTGGCATTTTGGTGAAATGATGTCCCTGTTGGTGGGACTCTTAACAGCAGTGCTTAATTTGTGCAGGGGGTGTCAGTTGCTCGGCGTCAGGGATTATTTTGAAACAAGAGTAAAGTGGCAGCCCTTCTGACTTTGTGTTCTATTTGTCTTGGTTGTTATGCTGTAGTGTGTGAAGATTCTGTCACATATGTTCACAGTCTAGAGGCCAGCAGGGAGAAGCATGATACGCAAAAGAACCAACGGTGTGTGTACCAACGCACATGAGAGCATTGTGCTTCTCCCTGCCGACTCTAGGGCAGAATGGGACGTTTAAGTGGGGCAGGCCAAGGAATGTGGTGGAGGGAATGGGCAGTGTAAATGTTGGAGCGAGACTGTGCAGCAAGAATCGAGGGTATGAGGGGGGCTCCCCAACAATGGTGAGGAGGGTTACCTTGCTGGCAGTGGCCATCGATATTGGGCAGCCGACACCATGTTGCTGTTTGGGAAACGATATTTGGTGATGGATCCATCCCACCCCACCCCTTTCAAAGCAGCTGCTTCTGATGCAAACTCTGATGCTTCTAATGGGCACGTCTATAACATGTGTTGGCGACTGTGCTACATTTTATAAAATGCCATTACATGGTCCCATGCACATCCATTCTTCAATGGCATAATTCTACTGCTTTTTAGTCAGTATAATTGGAAAAAAATGGTTTTAAATGTATCATTGGGCCACATTCTCTAGTATTTATTAAAGTGGCCTTATTAATCTTGGAAAGATTTGTGAATCAGAATGAATGGTTATTAGAAGATGATTTTTGGTTTCGCCTACCAAGTGGGCATGAAACATTTCTTACACGTGCCACCTTAACATTCCTACAAATAAATAAGATCATTGAGATTTGACGTCAGGCAGGCAGGCTGCGTCTCCCAATGTTTGTCTTATTAGAAGGCATCTTCATAACATATTTGATCCTAATGTCTTCCGCAGATTCTAAGGGATTTAGATTTTTTTTGCACAGGTACATAGTACTTTAAAATGTTTTACTTTGGAGTGTTTTTGATAATTAATTGAATTAATATTTTTCTATATAATTGTTTTAAGTAAAAGGTATCTGTATACATGCTTGAGTTTATTTGTCCTATTTGACTATGTGTAAGGTTTATTCGTTTTAAACCAATATCACAATAAAATAAAAATAAAAAATTGAAAGTGTCCTTATTTCGTTCATTCGCATAGAGCTCTCCTATTTCCTCAGTTGCAGGGAAAGCTGGAAGATGCATGTTCAGCACCCTGAGAAATAAATAATTAGATGGAACTTTTCCGTAGGCAGGCATGCATTTTCTATAGAGTTGAGTTATTTAAAGAACAGGCACTGAATGATCTCCTGTCATTAGTGTTCAGGTTTATTGAATTTACTAGACCAAAGACCTTTTTTAATAGATCATTTTGTTTCACATTTTAACATGCTCAATGTGACATGTAAAGGTTTAACAGGTTGTGAAAAAGTTGCAAATCCCAAATAAAAAAAATAAAAAAGATCTCTTCGGGACTGTTCACCAGTGGAGCAGTGGGGCAATTCTGGGCACCGGCTAGTCAGCTAGAGGACATCCAGGGCACTGGCGCTTATTATGTTTGCGAATAAGCACTGCTTGATGTATTTTTTAACATATAAACCAGGTTTACAAAGATATTGAACAATGCGTTACCTTTCTATGGAGCTTCAAAAGCTAATGTCTCAAAACCTGTATTACATAGGATTTCAAAACTGACTAATACAACAGTGAATGTTGCCTGGTACATTCGGAACACAAAACCATATTTCAGTACAAGATCTTATTCAAATCCCTCATCTTGCCTAACAGTTCAAGTGTTTTATCTGTATGTAAGCCTTTTATCTTGCTGTTCACCGGTTACTTGTATTCTACTGCCAGCTAATTTTATGCGATCCATTTATTGAATCAGCTGCGGGTTACTTTCACAGTCTATCTGGCATGACACTGTAAAGAACATGAGTAGCATTAGGCTTAGTGAGAGGGAAGCTGGGTTATGAAGACTTAACTCTACACGTTTCAGGAAGCAGGTCATGCCACACCCTCAAGGTGGCATGACAGTGAGAGCTTTGGCACGGCTGGTTGACCCAGGAAATGACAGGTACACAGAGGAGGGAATAAATGTTAGAACTGCCATGGGCTTAAGTGGAGGGTACACGCGGGTGGACGGAGTACCCCCATTTATTTCAGAAGTCCCCCCACTTGCACCCTGCTATGCTAATTTCTGGTGACATCAAATTCAATTGGTATGTTAATGAGTTACCCACTTTTTTTTTAGGGCTTGACCCCTGATGGACAGTGAGGATTCCTTGACGTGAATGGCTCCAGATAAATACAACAGTTGCTCCTTCTGGAGGCAGTTAGGAGAGTCTCCTCTCTTTTGTGTGGAGAGCAGGCGCCACACAAGAGAGCGGAGAACATGGCTCTCTTAACTGTATGTGTAACCCTCTCAAGAGAGATGGGAGAGACTGTGTCTCCAACATGGAGGGATTTGGGCACTGCAGGTCATGTGGTAAGGCAGAATGAATTGGAGATGACAGAATAATTCTATGGATAGTTAATATATTTATTTTATTTTTTATTAAATGTTTTACAGCCAACATTTGACTTTTCACATAATAAAAAACAATTACATATCCAACATCACGATATTTACACATAGAATAAAATTCACCTCTTCCGCCCAGTCCTTAGGAACAGTCTTTGTATAATTCCAGCATCTTTAATAATTTAATCAGTTCCACTGTCAAGAACGTTTCATGGCCTGAGGACAGTCGATGCCAGAAATTCATGGTCTGTAACTGGCTTGGGTCACTCATAAAACGCTGCAGAGATGGTATAATGTTCACTCTTGTTCCATGACATTCGATCAAAACATGGTACCATGTCTGGCACAGCTCTAGATAACAAAAAGAGCACACATCCTTGCCCACCCTCTGTCTGGACCTACTAGATATTACGTCTCCAGTTGGGACCAGATTTAGCCTAAATCTCAACATGACATCTCAACATCTTCCATCCGGAAATCTGGGTAAGTAACCTGGAAAGGTCCTCCTGGGTTTGTCCACAAACAAAAGGCTTCGGTGCAATGATAATGAGCACATACAATCAACTGTTCTAATTCAATTGAACTTGCGGAGTGCCATTTTCACATTAATTGGCCTCTCAACCAAATCTGTGACTGACCTACCAATGTTTAATAGGATTAAAGATGCGCTCTTCCTCAAATCTTTCATAAACATATTAAATTGTTTAAGATCTTCCTTAGAGAATTCCTCATAAAGAGAATCTTACTTAGGTGACTTAATGAGCCGAAACAATTGCAGGAGTCTGCATTCCAAAGCCACCCTCAGGGACGATAGACCCAGTTCATATCAGGGCGCCGGCATAGGGATGGACATGGGAAGGCACAAGGCCTTTTTCCATATCCTACCCTCTAGGCGCTCCCAGTCGAAATTCCACACCTGGGATTCAACATCCATCCCATCTAATAAAGTCGGGATGGCTTTCCCCTTGTAGAATTTTATTAAGGGGATCACGAAAAAGCGACAGTAGTTAGGTTTGAGATTTTTCATTGGGCAGCTAATTAGTATATTTAAACCTTTAACCTATCCTCCACAAAGCCCACATTTGGATGTGCTGTTAACTTGAAACCTAGATGTGCTGATTCTACTACTGGTGATATCGTCTTAGCCCGCATAAATCAACTATACGGTACAGATTGCTTTTTCCCATTACAGAATCTTATAATGGTGGTCTTCTCAGGCTTGACTACCAGATCGTTAGCAGATGCGTAAATGCTCATTGTACCCAGAAATTGTTGCAAACCCCTAGGGGCAAAGTCAATGAGCAACACATCATCTGCATAAGCGATCCAGCATATTCTCCGGCCGCCAATTTTTCGACTTGCTAATGCATGTTTATCTAATGTATCTTTCAAATCGGCCAGGTATAGAATGAAGAGAAGAGGGGCTAGGAAAAGCCTTGCCATGCTCTTCTCTATGTAAGAATTCGCTTTGAGAGGTCCCCTTACCGTTTAGTCGGACTTGGATCTGAGTATTCTGATGTAAATAGACCAGGATTGCCAGCAGGGCCAACAGAATACCCCAAGACTTCAACTTTTGCCATAAACGATTTCTGTTGACGGTGTCAAAGGCCTTGCTCAGATGAATGTGCTTTCTGTGCATGAAAGTGTGCTCTGACAACCAGACATACTTCTTAAACATGCTCTTTGGTTATGTAGGTATGGCAGTGGTTACACCTTATCTGATTTTAGATTAAGTGAATGCAAATTAACCACTGTCATCCATACAGTGGAAACATGCATGCTTCTGTTGTGCACAGTGCAAAGGTACACCAGAAACAGAGGGGAATTTGTTACATTCTAGCTTGCCTACATCTTGAAATGTTCCCATTAAGAAATTGCACATCATCTTCTCCTGTTATCTCCCTTTAAGAGTCCATGTCTTGCAGAGATTGACTACAATCATGCAGATGCAGTGACCCAATCACTGGTAAAAGGTAAAAGGAACAGTTTGGGAAAGTATTACATTAACCAAGAAAGTCTTCGGAGACTTGTTTTTGCTGGATACCAGTGGGATTTTAGTCAATTCATAGGTCCCCATCATAAATCCTATACCTGTGGAAGACACCTGCTAGCACAATACAAATTTAAATTTAAATTTAATTGTAAAACAATATTCACCCAAAAAAGACAAGTATGGTGTAAGATGGAGGTAGAGTTATAGGCAATCCTGTACACAGACATAAAGTTACTACGTTTTCCATGTGCACACTGGCAAATTAGATAAACAAAACAATTGCTTGAACTTGGAAAGCATTTCACCTCAAGGCTGACACCAAATTTATTCTGGATTATCCAGAAAGTGAAACTTTGTCAACTCTCTGGCATGTGAAGTAGACAACTTCTAAATGTTGGCCTGACATCAACACTAGGCCTGGTAAATCTGCAGGAATACCACCCAATGCAATTACCATTACCGCCACTTGGCCCAGCGGTATTACCATCGGATTACAAGTGGTGGTCTAAGTCCCCATTTTCTTGGACTCCATTGGACTCAATGGGGCATTTTCCAGTGCAATTACTCTAGCAGTAATTGCTCCAAAGTTATTGTGCCAAAAATGGCCAGAAAGCCGGCAGATTTACCACCAGCTCAGAGCTATGAGTTGGGCGGTGCAGTAATGCAGTGGTAACGCTATTACCACTGCATTTCTACTGCACACCTCAACTCGTGACTATGCCCCTTTGACTTCAGATGCTTTGTGAAGTTTACTGCAGAACTTTGCAAAATTTGCTATATTTCCTTCTTAAATGGTGCTCTGGGGGCACTGTATTTTGTTTCTCCTCCAAAACAGCTGTATCTTAAGAACACATTTTGCTAATGTATATTACCTGCCAAACCAAAGAAATGTAATTGGCTGAAGGCGCACTTGGTTTAATTATACTAGTAGCACATTTACAGCTGCAATCAAATCATTAACTATCAGCAGGCTGCTTAAAATATACCGGGTAAGCCAAGGTTGGATATGCCTGCTTGAGAGATCTAGCTCAAAGAGATCCCAGGAGGATGTGTTTTGGGTGTGAAGGCCCCATGGGGATTAGCTTGGCCATGGACAGTCAGAGGGTGGGAAAATAACCACCAACAACCACATGCAGTGTGTCCCTCCTTACATGTTATCTCCCCGCTAGCTGTACCCAATTCAATTGGTTTGACTTATAGGTGATGCTTACGTACAGCTTAGTAATCCAAACTAAATAGACAAACAGACAAAGAGGTAGCAAATGCAATGGCCATATGTCAAAATACTTGAGGACATTTTAAACATTCTTTCAGGAATGAAACAACCAGGGTGGAGACACACTGAGTGTATGGGCTCAACTCCTTGGAGGCCAAGCCTCATAGCACCGTAAAACAAAAAGGTCGATTCCGGTGAATAATGGTGTGGGAGCCACTGGAGGAATGCGATCGGACCTTGGTCACTAGGCGAGACACCAAAGATATCTCAGTGGCAATCCTCAGTAAGTCTGGGGGGATCCCGCACCATTCAAGAGGAGCACAAACAGATTGCAGGTCCTGCCCCTGCAAAGAAGCAAGTGAGCACCAGAGAAGGATCCACAAAAGGGATGAGCCACCCACCCACGGTCCACCAACAATGGGGCCTCAGGCATGGCCAGTCGGGAGCCCAGAGCACAGGCCTAAAGGGCTACAGATCACTCAACCATAGTTGGGACCACTGGGTAACTTGAGCATCGTGCTGCTAATGTCCCCAAGACGTGACAATAAATAGTGGGCACTGGAGGGGGGAGATGCAGGACATTACATCAGGAGTACCCAAAGGCATAGGGGAAGCGGACCCAGGAGTGCAGGCAGTATGGATTTCTGACAATATCTGACTACCCCCCAATCCCCAGGAACAAGCCTAAAGAGGGGCCCTCCATTTTTAAACCCTCGAACAGGTAGCAGGAAGGAAGCCTACAAAGGTGTTGGGGAGAGGAGGGATGGAGCGACAGCCGCACCTCTCTGAGTGAGGCCCAGAATGCACAAGAAGAGCCGGTAGGCCCCCTAGACACGGTTTTGAATAAGGAGGAGCTGCTGCAGTGCTTTAAAAACTTCCAGACTAAGCTGATGGCCTCCCTGCAAGCACAATTTGCGGATATGAAGGCAGATATGAAACAGACCCTTCAAGAGATGAAGGGCGAGTGTCAAAACCTAGACAGTTATATATATATATTACACAATTCACTCTTAGTCTGGAGCTAATTGCAACCAGACCTTCCCCACAAGAGCACAGTCTTCAGGAATATAGTACACCTGACAGACCAGGGGCTTGAGTGAAAAGGCAGGAGCAGCAGCAACAGAGCTAGAGGAAAGAACAACAACAACAGTTCAGTACAGTAGTCAAGGATACCAACCTTGGCAACCACCACCCTCTGCTTCCCACTGTTACCTGCTCCGTGAAGGAAAAGACCCGAAACCTACTTGGCACCACATAATTCAGCAAGGTGAGAAGAAGTAGCAAAATCCACAGAGTAAGTTCAGAGTCCTAATTAGTCAAAGTTGAAACAGCTAACCCGGACGGCAGGAGGGAGCGAACTACAAAGGTTTCCAAGGCAGTCCTTCAATATTCTGCATAGCGTCCCAGAGGTAAGTGAAGGATGGAGGACCAGAAATGAAATCAGGAGACCGTCCAGAGTGGTCACCAGGATGTCCGGGAAAAAGGTTCTTGAAGTTCAGCCAAGCGTCCCAAAGATAAGGCAAGAATAAAAATGAGTAAAAAGAAAAAAAAATGGGATTTCACAAAGGATAAAAAGAGAAAGCAAAATTAGGAAGCAAGTGGAACTGCAAGAGTCGAAGAAAGAGGAACAGAGGTAAGTGGAAAGGTACAGCTCTTAGCTGAGATAGGGGTCGGGAACTGCTTGACAAGACTTAGCAGTTTAAACACTAAGAACCTGGAATTCGAGTATCAACGTAGCCAAACGCAAAGCAGCAGGACAATCCAGGTAAGCAATGCAGCGTCGGGAAACCGGGGAATCAATCCGAAGGAGTCGGGCGCCAAAAACCAAAGGGTAATCCAAGAGAATAGTCCATGATAACAGGCCAGGGAAATCGGAAACAGGAATCAGGACATAAATAACGGAATTCAAACACTACGAAACTGGCACCAGTTGCACAGTTAAGGAGCACCCGAGCCGCATTTGAGTTAACTATTAATAGTCTACTAGCGTGCGGACGCGGAAACATGTTACGTACTCCTCACGTGATCATAGTGCCTAAATCCATTACTGGCACAGAATGCTGGAAGTTGTAGTCCGAACAGGACTGCCAAACTTGCGGCATTGGCTAAGACGCCAAGGCACTTTCCAGGTGACATAAGGGGTGCCCAAACGCTGTCGCTGTCGCATATGTGGTCGGGGCATGACAGCGAGATAGACAATCTGGGTGCACGTACAAATGCCAATGAGACTGCCATACATGAACTGGCGGTCGGTGCTAGGAAAAATGATGAACTGTTGAATAACCTCTCACGAAAAGCTCAGAACCTGGAAATACAATGTGAAGATCTAGAGAACCGCTCCCTTAGGTTGAGCATCCATATTAAGAACTTGTCTGAGGACTTTGAGGATAAAGACCTGAAAGAGCCAATTCAAGAGGGTTTCAGGGAGATCTTGGGAGTGGGGCCGGAAGAGGCGAGACTGATAGACCGAATTCACAAAGTTGGCCCTGAGAGGAGAGAACCCGGGGATGAGAGCAAGAGATGTGTTGGCGGTGCACCAAAGTATACTCCGAAATGGGAGGGAGGGCAGTAGTCATTGGGGCGGGGGGACTGAATACAAAGGAGTAAGAATGATCAAGGAATGCAGAGGGAGAGAAGGTCACACCAACCATTTCAAACCATGTTGTCACACTGCCGCGCGCAGGGGCAGGCGACATAAGATACATACCGTAGGGACAAAGGATGGGACCGCATATTAGACTCCTATCTTACAATGTAAGGGGGCTGAATCCCCTGTTAAAAGGAAAACACTGGAACAATATTTAGCCAAACAACACCCAGAGATCATTTCACTTCAGGAAACACAAATCTGTAAGAAGGACAGACCACGGTTCAGATTGCAGGGGTACCCGACGCTGTACTAATCCAATGCAAATGGGAAAATGTGTGGAGCCCTTATAGTGTTCAGATAGGCTGAGGACCTGACCATCCGTGGCACTAAAGGGGATAGAGGAGGCAGATACATGTTTGTTAAATGCAAACTGGGGCACTATGTCATGGCAATCATCTCGATATATGCCCCAAATGTGGGCCAAGATAGTTTTCTCAGATCCATCCTGGCTACCCTGGAGATGTTTTCCATAGGTGAGAAAATACTTATGGGAGATTTGAACATGGCATTGGACCCCCAAAAGGACCACAGTGCACAAACATACCATGGCCAGGTACCACCCTCCCGGGCACTGTAAAGTAGAATATATCAATTGGCTCTAAATGAAGTCTGGAGGGAATTAAATGGCGACTTTGATGGTTACATGTATTATTCACACCTCCATCGCACCTTCCCCAACATTGATTACGTATGGGCATCCTCCACAATACTGGGCAGGATTAGGCATGTAGAAGTTGAAACCATCCTACTGTCAGGCAATGCCACACTGGTAACAACAATGTACGCCACCAAGAAAGGCCTAACAACCTGTGGCGATGGACATTTCCAGTGGAGATACTAAAATATAAGGTCTTAGCATGTGAGATCGGGGACAACATTAAGGAGTACTTCACAATCAATAACACACCAAATGTGGGTAATGGTGTGGGATGTTTGCAAGGCTGTCACAAGGGGACACCTCATAGCAGCAATGGCCACTAGTAACAAACAACTCTGACAAATGCAGCAGGAGTTGGAAGCCAAGCCAAAAGGGATCATGGTGTGCATGATACAAGAACAGAGTAGGGCAATTAAAAGGTAATATAGGGGCAAGAGAGGCAAATTGGACATCTTATAGACTATACAGGCTGAGAAACCCCTCCTGTTTGATAAACAAAAATACTATATCAAGGCCCATAAGGCCGACAGCATGTTGGCGCGATACCTCAAGGGGAAAAGGGTCAAGCAGACTATAACTCAGATCAGAAAACAACAGGGAGGCGTACTGATATCCACACTGGATAAAATAAAACAGTATGCAGAGTTTTACCCAGACCTATACTCCTCTGACTCTCCAAGCTAGAAGAAACAAAACACCTATCTACAGACACTTCCCCTTTGAAAAATGTACCCGTACACTAGACAACTTTAAGAGGTGGGCATTACTGAGGAAGAGGAGTCCCAAGTCATTAAAGCCCTTCCCCTAAACAAAGCACCAGGCCCGATGGATATTCAGCGATTTTTTTTACAAAACACCAGGGCATCTTAACACAACAGTTGACCTCCTTGTACAACCAAATAGGGACACAGGGCGAAATCCCCCCCACGATGGAGGAGGATAAAATGGCGCTTTTACCAAAACCCAATCAAAGACTCTATAGCAATGTGGGTTGTATCGATCAATCACGCTGATCAATTTGGATGCAAAATTATACATTAAGATACTTGGTAACAGACTTGACTCCATGCTTCCAGGCCTGATTGAGCCAGCCCAATCCAGCTGTATACAAAATAAACAGACCTCTGAAAACATCATGAAAGTTTGCCACTTGGTCAAAAAGGTCACTGAGGAAAAAGCTCCTTGTGGTCCTGATAGCACTCAATGCTGAGAAATCGTTTGACCGGGTGGAGTGGACATTTCTGTTACATACCATGGAATGCATGGGGTTTGTGCCAGGGTTTTTTGTAAGATTTAGGATTACTATGTTAATGCCATGATAAGACTATCCATAAATGTATCCCTATTCCAGCCAACACAGATTAGAAGAGGTACGTTATCACCATTGCTCTATGCAATATATCTCAAAACCCTCTTATTAAAGGTATGATTGTCCGACGAGATTATGGGAATCCAGTTCGGGGGAAGAACACAGAATCATGGATTTTGTTGATGACCTAATTCTCACTGTGAGGGACCCGACAATATCGGTCTCAGGGATCGCCCAGGAGCTAGAGCAATTTGGGGCAACAGCGGCTTCAAAATTAATGCAAAGAAATCGGGGATGCTAAATTTATAACTGGATTCCACACGAATAGCTACAATACAACAAAGGTCCCCATTCACCCAACTAACCTATCTAGGAACCCAGATTACAAAATCCATAGCATCATTATACACTGCAAACTACATCCCTTTTTTGGAGAAAGTGAAGCAATTTTCGAGCAAATTGAGCCCACTGATGGTATCGTGGTTGGGTAGGGTTAATACAATAAACCTGGTGATACTCCCAAATGTGTTATATCTATTCCAAGCCCTACCTGTCAAGTTTCCGCAATCGTTTTTCAAATAATTTGATACATTAATATCAGTATTTGTTTGGAAGAAGCGGAAATCCAGTATTTCCCTTAAGGTATTGATGGCCTTGTGGGATGAAAGGTGGTTGGCCCTCCCAAATTTCCACACATATTACGCAGCGGCCCAACTCAGGATCATGTGAGAGTGGTTTACTGGCAGTCCTGACAAGATATGCAACAGGATGGAAAGGCCGGTGGTGGGGAAGCAGCTAGACAGGTTTTATGGCTACCCCATGCAGATCAACCAGGGAACATGCATAACATTGCAATTAAGGCCTTAGTTGAGGAAGTATGGGATGAACAGATTAAAAAGAAAGAGATAACCACATTTCCATCACCACTAACACTGCTCTTCGAAACCCCCCAATTCCCTCTGGGTATGGAGTGGGGAGCATACCATTTGGAAATTCAAATCTAGGCGCTTTCTAAAATCTATTGCCTAAGTGAACTGCCTGCATTTTAGTGTCTGTTTGGAAACTCAAATCTAGGCCTTTTCTAATAGCTATTGCCACACTGAACTGCTTGCATGTTAGTGTCTGCTTTTGAATCTGAAATCGAGGCATTTTTCTAAAATCTGTCCACACACTGTAGGGTTGTTTCTTTCCCTGCTTTTTCTTGAAACTTCTTATTGGTGTAAGAAAAATGGTTCCCCTGCTCTGCATGTATGAGTGAACTTTTTTTCAAATCTGGTATTTTTTACCTTCACTTGAATCTTGTTTAAAGTACCTGCTTTATCTGCTCCTATGTGACTTCTAGGCTGCATAGTGAATTCCGTTGTGCACTGTGCAGTTTCATCCCTCTCCATGCCATAGCACCTTTTTATCTTAGCCACCCCCTTTGGTGCTCTCCATCTTCCCTATCTATTCTAACTGTTTCTCCTTCACCTATCCTCCCTCTCTCTGGAAGCCTGGAAGGAAAACGTTTAAGAAGGCTCTCCTAGTCTCTGATCTTGGTCTGCCCATTGCTAAAACCTTTGTCAATGCTTCCTCCAGGCAAACTAGCACTGACATTCTATTTGTCGCTCCCTCCCCTGACCTATGGACTCCCCATATGGATTCTGTCCTGTCTCCTTTCTCTTGCTCACCCATTAATGGTGGTACAAGATGGGAAGGTCTCTTGGCACACTTCTCATCATCCAGGTGCATCATCGATGTCTATCGTAATGGCTATCATGGCCCAGGGCTCTCAGCCCAACCACCTACATCTTGACAGGCATTTACTGTCTCTTTTGAATTTCCTCCCTTCTCCTGCCTCTCCACCATTTTCCATCCCCCCTCTGGTGGTGGTAGCCTGCCCCTGTACCCCTCCTCGGAAAACCTTTAAAGGGGGCAACCAGCTTAACTTAGTTACCCTAAATTCTCACTCTGCTGTCAAACACTCTTCTGAAATCTGTCACCTCCTTGAAGACCTTGACCTTGATGTCCTGGCTTCCACTGAGACGTGGTTAATTAAAGGCCAGCTCTGTTACAGCCTTTGACAGTCTTCTCCCAAAGGGCTTCAAGATCTTCTCCAATTCTAGGCCCATCCATTCCGGAAGCAGAGCGGCTCTGATTTAGCCTGAGTGGATTCTGGGCACCATCACTCCTACTCAATCCTACTCCTCCTTTCAATGCCTTGTATGTAGGCTGTGTGTCTCTCCTACCCTCTCCCTCACTCACCCCGCTATCTATAGGTCCCCCGGACCTACCTCCTTATTCCTGTCTAAAAGGGTGGACCTCTCCTCCTCTCTCCTGGCCTCCTCCCCAAACTTCTCTTCCTTGGGCCCTTTAACATCCATCTTGACTCTTGGCCGCCATTGTACTGTTCCATGATCTATGTGACTCTCTTTCTCTCAAAATTCTTCCCTCCTTTCCAATCCACTCCGTTGGACACACCTTTTATCTCAGCAGACATTCCTCTCTCCAACCCTCTATTAACTCCTCCCTCCTGGTCTGACCACTCTCTCCTCTCCTCCCATCTTGAGCTCCCGGCCCCCCCGGCGATGGCTCTGCCCGCACTGCCAGTCTCCTTCTCAGTCATGTGACCAATGAAGCGTGTTTCAGTCGCTGCATTCGCCGCCACCTTCATCCCTCCTCCCACCCCTGCTATCGACTCTAATACTGACTCAGCTCTTGGTATGACTGTGACTTGGCTGCTCTGAAACGCAAGTGCAGATTTGCTGAGCGGAAGTGGCAGGACTCAAATATACCCTCTGATAAACCGGCCTGCTGCCTCCAAAGGCAATATTGACTCTCCATCCGCTCTAAGAAGAGGGTTCATGTCCAAGCCTGCATCAAGGGGGCCACCAATAACACAGCTGAACTTTTCAAAATCTGCAAGGAACTTGCCAATCCTACTGCAGTCTCCCCTTCTCCTCTTTCCCCCAAGCCCTATGCAGTGTACTGGCCTCCCACCTCTCAACCAAAACTGAGAACATCCTGCCCTCACTCTCCTCTATTACTCTCCCCATCTCTCTTGCTTCAATTAGTGACCTCTCAAACCCCTACATACTCTCCTCTTTCTCTCCCATTGCACCGCACAAGGTCGCTAGTGTAGTGCATTCAATGAAAGTCTCCTCCAAATAGGTGCTCCCATGCTCTTTCAGAATTATCAAGGACAACATCTCCTCTCTTGCCCCTGCCTTGGCTGATTTATGTAACCATTCATTTGCCATTGGCTCTTTCCCACAAACCCTCAAGCACTCTCCTATGCACCCTATCCTAAAAAAGACGTCTGCTGACCCTTCATTGCCTTATCTCCATCACTCCTTTCTTGGCCAAACTCCTGGAAAAGTTGGTAATCCCCCAACTGACCCACCACACTGAATCGTCTGGCTGCATCCACGACCAACAGTCCGGCTTCAGAGCATTCAGAGGCATGGAAACTGCTCTTCTGAACACACGTCAAGAGTTGCTCTCGAATTTGGATTCAACTTCTCCCTTTGTTCTAATCCTTCTAGATCTTTCCTCTGCCTTTGACACTGTCATTCATGCCATTCTCATAACTCGTCTATGCAATACCCTAGGCATCACAGACTGGGCACTGGCCTGGCAAAACTACTTCCTTTCTAACTGACCCTCTCATGTGCAACTGGGCCCTTTCCTCTCCTCACACCTCACTCTCTACCTGTGGCATCCCTCAGGGCTCTATCCTATCGCCGTGGCTCTTCAATATCTACCTTGCCCGTCTGCCCCACTTGATCTCTACCTTCTCTCCCACTTCCGGTGTTATGTTGATGACACTCAGCTCTCCTTTAAGCTTCTAGCCTCTACCTCCTCTTTTTCCTCTCTCATACCTGATTGCCTGACTGCTATTCAGGCAGACATCCTTCACATTGGGATGCCTGCTCCCTGTTTCTCTCCCACTCTCTGGCCGCCATCCCTTCCCTCAAGGCAAAAAACCTTGGGGTCATCTTTTGACTCCTTTCTCTCCTTCTCTCCTCACATTGGGGACCTTGCCAAGAAGTCGAGCTTTCAGCTCCAGCTCCTCAGAGGCATTCTCCCTTTCCTCACCTTTCCCAAGAGGCTCAATGTCTCCAGAGCTTTGGTGCTATCTAGGCTGGATTTTTCCTCAATCTGCCTCTTTCCTCCCTTCGCCTTCGTCAACTAATCCAGAATAGGGCTGCGAGACTTATCCTTGGCCTCAAGCCCATGGACCACATCTTCCAGCCCTAAAATCTCTCCACTGGCTCCCAGTGACTGAAAGAATTCCTTTGCATCATCCACAA
Organism: Ambystoma mexicanum; assembly: GCF_040938575.1. Classification (NCBI taxonomy): domain Eukaryota; kingdom Metazoa; phylum Chordata; class Amphibia; order Caudata; family Ambystomatidae; genus Ambystoma; species Ambystoma mexicanum. The sequence continues at coordinate 1,097,350,202 of NC_090933.1, forward strand.
GGGTGTCTGGGGCCTGGGACCTTCCTATATCCAGCTTTCTCTCTCTAAATACCTCCCTAGTAGAGTTCTTCTGTCCTCTAGCTCCAATTCTCTGCAGATGAGACGTTTCTTCAAGCAGAGCGTTGAGGTAGATCCCTTTCTTTGGTAGGTGCCTCCCTCTGGAATGGCCTCTCTGCTCCCCTCAGAATTGAGCCATATCTCCTTAAGTTCCGTAAAGTTTGCAAGACTTTCCTTTTCGCCCCCTCCCTTGCTAATGTACCCCTGTCACTGAAACTGGTGCCTGGTCCTTTATGAGTCCTACAGGGGCCAGGCCCTCCTCGACCAATCTACCCAAGCACCCTTAACCAGTACTTGCCCTCGGGCACCCTTCCCAGACTAGCCTGGGGTCAGGGGTGAGGGGGAGGGCCGTGGGGGTCCTCTGTGGGAGTGGGCAGCACACGTTTATCACAGCGTGTCAATGCAAATGCTGCTGGCTTGAGATTGGTGTTTTGCTGGGTCTAGGCCAGTACTTGTGTTCAAGAAGCAATCAAGGCATAGTATTAACGTACTGTCTGAATTTTAGGGATATCAAAGGAGGCAAAAAACTCTTCAATCTCTTCTACTCCTACTACTCTCTCCGGAGTATATCATTTTTCATAATAAGTTCAAAAGACTTTACAGATCTCTTCTTCTTTTCATTGTATTATATTATTTCTATCAGTAATTGACAAAACACATCTGCTATCTTCTTTATTTTTAAGATGACTCTCTAATAGACAGCCTTCTCTTTCCATGTGTTCTCAAAAGGCTTGTCATGTATAAAATAGGGTTTACTCCACCTTACATGTTAATTTATGATCCAGTGCGTGCTTTGCGCTCTCAACCCTAGGTCTCATCATATTATCTAGGTTATTGTTATTATACTGTTCCGCTCTCCTGAGAGCTTCTTATAAACTTAATAATTCCCTCTCTCTCTCTTTACGTCTATGTGTTGCATAGCTGATTATCTTATCCATTATTGTTGTTTTAATGCATTCCACACAAAACATAGGTCAGTTTCTGTCTGATCATGGATTAATAAGTATTCTTCACTCTTAAACAACTCGTCTGACAACTATGGTGTATACATTCTCCATCAGTTTGTCCGCAATGTTCTGCAGAGGATTTGTCCAATATCACCTTCACCGAGGCATTATCTGTTATGACTATGCTGCCTATATATATTGATAATATATTTCCAAAGACACTTCTAAAGATAAATAATAAGTCAATCCGTGAATAGGTTTTGTGAGGGGAGGAGTAGAAAGTGTATTGTCTCTCAGTTAAATTGAAATTCCCTCCATACATCTAAATCCCATGTATTTTGAAATTCTAATACATCTTTCCTTGGTTATTGCCCAAAAATAACATAAAAGAAAAGCTGAATGCTCACTGTGCTCAGAGAGGCACAGATCTACCTTACTGATGAGGCCCAAAAAGGCTGAAACACGTGTATGGGGTTGCTGTTGGTACTCTTGTTCAGAATGGAATTGCCATAGCATTTTGGTGCTGGACTGCCCAATTGGGCGGGACAAAGACTGATATGCAAATAGATATTTCCCATCTCTGTCACTGAAAAGGTTATCATGCTGTGTTGTTTCTGGAGAGGAGCGCCTGCTACCTTTTTTGAAAAGTTCAATGTGCGTTTTCTGCGCATTCAGCATAGCAGAAAATGTTGAAGCCCTATATGCTGAACTTGGTGAGTGGGGGTTGTGGGGATGCCCCCCGCTCCAATTAAATGTAAAGCTGGGGACAAATGAAGAAAATCCCCAAATCTTGAATTTTCATATGCAAACAAGTCGGCTTTGCAATATTGTAACTCAAGCTTTTGGGATTTGTTTTTTTAAATAGATCCATTTCCTTGCCCTTTCTTCCGAATTTGATCTGCCCTACCCATATTGTCCAATACTACTCTGTTAAAATCCCATCCTATCACCAAACCATGAGGTCCGAAATCTTTTAATATGTTGCTCAGCATCTCCAAGAACCCATCCTGAGCTACATTCGGTGCATATATATCGACAAGTATTAGTGGGCTGTTTTCTAGAAAAACATTTGCGACCACATTCCCCTCTACATCTCATCTCACTGCAGAAACAGAAACTCTTAGGTCATTTCTAAACAAAATATTCACTCCCGTTGAGCGGCCACTAAAACAGCTTGCAGTGGCCTTAATCAATATATACTTCTTATCTTCCTCCTTGAGGTGAGTCTCTTAACTCAGAAATGTTCAAATTTGTTTTCTCTTCCCTGGGTTATTTGCACCCTTTACATTCCAATTTAACATTTTCAATTGTTCAGCCATCTACATGTTGATGGCCAGAAGAACAAAAATACCATAATAACATACATGTAAAAAACTAAATTGGTTTAGAAAGGAGAGTATAAATATTACCTGTAAAAATTGAAGGGTATCCAACTGACCCATCATATTATATTGTTCACTAAGAAACTACGTTAACGTCTAAATCAAAAGGTAAACAAGATGCCTAGTAACATTTGCCACAGAACGTATGCAATTTAAAACTGGTGAGAACAGGTCAGCTGCTAGCAGCCTCCCTAATAATAAAATATAAACAGTGTAGTCAGTATTTAAAATTGTGCCGCTACCCCTCCTAATAGCATATATAGAAAAGGAACAACAAAGACAATCCAAATGTTAATTTCAAATAGAAGTTGCCTTTGACCCAAATGTCTCTACAAACTATTCCCAAAAAACAGTGTAAGCTCTCATTTCCTATAAACTTATGAGCTCATGTCTAAGTCCCTCATTACAAGTTTGCCAGTATCCTGCCAGTAATTCCGTCGGGATACCGGCAAACTGACATACTGTTTCCACTTGATATCCCGGAATTACTGGGATATTACAGGTGGCAGAAAGGGTGGTAAATCCCCATTCCATGGAGTCCTATAGGACTCTATGGAGTGGATGGCCGTCTTTTCCAGCACCAGTAATACCGGTGCCAGAAATACGGGCTGTTTTTTGCCAGTGGGGTCTGACTTACCTCTAGCTCTTGGCTGGAGGTAAATCAGAGAACCCCCGCCAGTGAATCTGTAGTTTGCCAGTCTTGGAAAAGTGCCGGTCATGGTATTGGCACCACTTTTACCGGCATTTTCCCCAGACCGGCAAACTTGTACTGAGGGCCAAATGTCTAAAAAGTAAAACCAAACCCAAATCTTTTTATGTATACACGATGTATCTATTAATAAAATGCTGCAAGTGAGACTCCAAATTCACTGCGTCTCGCGACCCGACCTCTTGCGACAAACCTGGTGTTGCCCCCCTTCCTCTCGTATTTTCACAAGAGGGGCATGGCACAAGGAGCCATCAGGGGAATAAATACCCTGATTCAGGCACAATAACATTAAGACATGGCTAGAGCAATTTAGCTTTTTCCCCCCGCCGCCGCTGTATCTTAACAACAGCCAGGGAATCATTCTGTATGCTGGGAACCAAACTTTTTCCTCAAAGGAGGACTCCTCCTTCTCCGAGTGTGTGAATATAAAAGCTAAGCGTATAGGAGATTACTGAAGGACGCCATTACGCACACTCCATTCTGCACATTAGAGGAAGGAGCACTTCACCTAATGAACAATGCTATGCTAGGTATTTAAACTCCAACTGTTTTACTCATACAGCACCATCTTTACCATATTGTAATATTTAGAAATCATTTAAATCTAATTATTTAATTATTTAATTAAACCTAAGCAAACAAATGAACAATGTTCCATGGAAATTCAAAATTAAAACAGTCAACACTAACTACTAATACAATCCTACAATGCAAGACCCATTCATACCTAATTTTTATGCTTTCATTTTCTATATTGTTTTGTATGGGTGCAGCTCTTCCTTTTTCAAGAAACAGTTTCACCTTATCATGATCCATAAAGGAATCAATCAAAATATTTAGGAAAGCAGGGTAGACCATATGATAGATGGGCTGTTTTGCTCTATCTAGCTTTTTCACTTCTGCACATGCTTTCATTTGTACAACAACCTCTTCTCCATAGTCAATGAAGAATCAAATCTCACGCTCATTCCATAGTATTTTTCCAAGTTCTCTGGCTCTATTCAATATCATTTCTTTAACTGGATACCACAGAAAGCTAAGTGCAAAAGCTGTTGGGGGTTGATCAATTTCAGGTTTGGGGACCATTGTGCGATGAGCCCTCTCAATCTCGAATAATTTACTGAGTGGTAGGCCAAGGAGTCTTGGCAAGGTTTTTTTTTAATACAATGTATAGGTCTTTCTTTTTCCACATTTCAGGAAAACCCACAATCCTTAAATTGGATATCCTTGAAAAATGTTCTTGTTTAGCTATTTTCCTATTAGCCACATCCAATTGCAAGGACAGGTCTGAAATTCTCTTTTCCAGAGCAGAGATTTTGGGCCTCATTACATGGTAGGCGCTAAGGGATTACTGGCACCGGTAAGGTCACCGGTGCCGGTAATCCCTTAGCACCCTACTACGAGGTCCCTCAGCGGGTCCCGTCCTTAACGCCTGGTATAACCAGGCGTTAAGGATGGGAACTGCTGAGGGACTTCAGAGCTAATAACGGTACCACAAATTGCGGTACCGTTATTAGCTCCTTCCCCATTCCCTTTGGCCCAATGGGGGCTCAAATGGGAATGGGGAATGGTATTTGGAATGGGGATTTACCGGGTCCTCAGGGTCGGAATGGCCCAGTAAGTCCCCATACCGCCTACCCGGACCCGGTACCCGGTAAGGGAGTAGCCATGCCGCTAATAGCAGCATGGTTACCTCCTACAGTGTAATGAGGCCCTTTGTCTTCACGGCTTGATACTCTTTCTTCAAGTTTTTCTGTGGGCTTTTTAACTTGATCATGATCTTGCCTCATTTCCAGAACAGTTTGTTTAATTTTGACAATCGAAAGTACAACACCATCCATTATATCCATGAAGTAATACTCAGCTCTAGCCTGGCATATCAAACCTTCTTCCCAGACTCTTTTTGAAGGCTGGCCTCAGGTAGAGATTTTAGATACTACTACTTCATCTACTCCTATCATCTTCTTCTCCTTCTCTGCCTCTTTTCCCAGTTGGAGGATCAATTATCTCAAATGACTATGCCATGTATTCAATTTTTTCCAGGATTGATGGAGGCTGCAGGAGTTGGACACCTAAGCTTCTGCCACTTGTCATGGAATAGTGGACGATATATGATGATGACTCAGCAGTGTTACTAAATTACGGTATCTTTGCCTTAAAAGAAGTTTGGTTATCCAAATGTCCAATATTACATGGTTACTGTGTATTCCTAAACAAAGCTAAAAGAGGCACTAGAGGGCTGCCCTCTGGTGACCTTATTTTTGGAATTAGAAATACTCTTTACCCCCATATTGAAAAATGGGAGTTACCTTCGGATGATATATTAGAAGTGAAACTCACATGACACCAGTGGAAAATTACCACTGGTTTTCATATGTTTGTTATAAACATCTATTTGAATTTCAATAAGACTATAGATAAGACAATTTTTGACTTTTTGAATACTAGTCTAAATGATTGGCACTGTGTATATGGTGCCGATAATATGATCCTGATGGGAGATCTTAACTGCCCAATTTCTAACTTGGACAGAAGGGATCTTGCCTTTTAAATCAACAATTTAAAACAGAAATTAAATAGATGTGGTTTTGAGTGGACAGAGGCTATGCAGCTCTGGTCTTTTCATGACCTTAATGGAAATACACCAGATGACATTCATAGTAGTCCACCATGGCATTTGAGGTCATGGAGAACAATGTTAGATTGCGTTTTTGTATCTGAAAACCAAGTACCAAAAAATGAATTCATTGTAGTGACACATTGTTCCACTAGTGACCTTGGGCCTCATTATGAGCATGGCGGTAGCCATGCCTGTGTGGCAGGCATGGCTACTGCCATGCTCACTACCGGCACCGCCTTCCGCGATTGGGCAATAACCGGCCCATTACGAGATGAATGGGCCGGTAATTGCCCATTCGCTGGTGGCAGTATTGCTGGGCTCCCGATCACAATTCTGCCCCAGAGGGCAGAATGGGGGAGGGGAGCATGGATGCGCTGCCACCGTTGGTAACGGTGCCAGCGGCATTACGAGATATGTTCGCGGGTGCCGCAAAAACCTGATGGGCTCTCAGGAACCCGCGAGCAGAACTCATAATGCGGCGGGACGGTATGAACGGTGACGGTGCCTTACCAGCACCATTCATACCATCACCGCCAGGGTCCTAATGAGGCCCCATGTGTTTTTATCAGTTAAACTGGTACGAGAAGCACAATGCCAGGCACTTGGAGGGGGACCCATTGGCATTGTCACTGTGACACAAAAAAATCATATTAGGTGGTCTAACAAGTTTATTAACAACTATAACATGTTTTTAACCTCAAAGGAGAACCAATCTCTATGTATGAGAACAAGAACGGTATATTCAGCTTATTCTACTAATTTCCACAAGTTACACTGTACACTGAACACAAGGCCATTTGCAAGGATACAAAGGTACATTTTAGTCATTTAACAACGAAAGAGAGACTTCAGACTCTCTCTAAGAGATATAATGAGGGATGCCTCAATAACAGACAATCAGCTTTCTAAGCAAAAAAAAGAACCATACAAGCCTGTCGTAACTGGTTGAAATATTGCCGCCATTGCTTATATAATGGTGACAGTCAAAATATGTTAAATATTGCCATGAAATGTATCCTTTGTATATTTTGGGAACTGGTCAAAATCCCGCCCATCAAAGACCAATGTAAGCTGCACAATGAGCAATATAATTTCGGGAAGCTAATTGGAAAACATATTTCACAGACATTCAGGGACTGCTAAGTTATGCATTTCACCCAATTTCCTTGGGTTCATGGCAAGGCTCTTTCAAACAACTCCATGTGGCTCATTTGATCAACAAATGCAAACCTCTCGGGCAGCAGGGCCAGATGGTCTCCCAAATGTACTTATGAAAAAATATCATTCTTTATGGGCGCAGATTTTATATAAGCTAGTCTTTTATATCGCCCTGAAGGGTTCTATCCCAGATTCAAGGAGGGCCTGTTACATTGTTCCAATATATAGAAAGGTTGATTATATGGTTATAACAACCCTGCTAATTACACAGCAATTGCCCTTCTTGATGCCTCAGGGAAGAGCTTTGATTCTCTACTGTCGGGGGAATTCTCTGCTTGGGCATTAATGATACACAAACACGTAATATCAAACTGGATTTCGCAAACAATGCAGGACCATGTCAAATGGCTTGATCATTCATCTTTTACAAAACATGCTAAAGCTAAGTATCAGCCGGCTATGTACATGGCAGGTGTTGACTTATCAAACGCCTTTGACTGTGTAGATTGCATTTCATTATGGAATACATTATTTACCTGGGGCATTACAGAGGGATTATTAAAGTTACTTATCGAACTACACTCTTACACTACAGTCTAGATTAGGCTAAATAACAACAAGAGTTTATGGGCTTTGCTTTGCTCGACACATATTCGGGACTTAGATAGGGATGCGTGTTGGTTCACTGTCTGTTCAATTTATATCTGTCATACATAGTGTATCATTTAACTCTCGGTCGAGCATTCTGCCGAAAGATTGGCAACGGAAAGATTCCTGCCCTTTTGTTCGCTGATGACAATGTATTAATTGACAGAACTGCCATCAGGCTTTAAATGCGCACATTTACACATTTACACTCGGAGACTTCTGTATGCATAAGACTCAACGCGGCTGGTAAACTTTCTAAATTCATGGCCACTATTTGTGGTGTGAAGCAAGGCTGCATGATCGCTGACATCCTTTTCAACCTTTATCTGTCAGATATCATGAAAGCATTTCTTATCCCAGAGGCAAATCCCTTGAGAGTAAATGGAGTAAATGGATTGACCATCAACATTGACAAGAGTAAGATAATGGTCTTTTCAAATAAATGTAGAACTAAGAAATACTCGTGAAACCTAGCCCTCAAAAAAGTTGAACAGGTGAAATCAGACAAATACTTGGGAGTTATCACTGATGAAAGGTAAACAGGGTAATTCATAGAATTTTGCAAAAAAGTGGCGCACGTGGCTGGCGCACAGTGTGCGCGTGCGAATGTCTGCGCCAGCCGCGTGCGCTAAAATCGATTTCCGCGCACAGCATATTCATGGATTTTAGCCTCCAAAACCAGCCGTGGCGCAGAGTGGCGCAGCGACCCGGAAGCAGCGCCAGTTACGCCCCCAAGAATGCCCTCGAGCAAGGGAAAGCCATCAAAATTCCCAATTCAGCGCAAAGGGCTGCGCTAACCCTGGACCAGTTTACAGGGCTGCCAAACAGCAAACGCCAAGCGGGGAACGTGTATTACTGGGGTGCGCGTGAAGTTTCACACGCGAAAGGGCCTGTGCGAGTGGGGTACGTGTATGGGGTTCGCGGGAAGTTTCACACGCGATTTCAGCAGGGTATGTGTATTACGGGGTTCGCAGGAACTTTCACACGCGAAAGGGCCTGTGCGAGTGGGGTACGTGTATTTCAGGGGTGTGCGGGAAGTTTCACACGCGATTGGCCTGGGTACGTGTATTTCAGCGGTGCGCGGGAAGTTTCACACGCGATTGGTCTGGGTACGTGTATTTCAGGGGTGCGTGGGAAGTTTCACATGCGATTGACCTGGGTACATGTATTTCAGGGGTGCGCGGGAAGTTTCACACGCGATTGGCCTGGGTACGTGTATTGCAGGGGTGCGCGGGAAGTTTCACACGCAATTGGGCTTCTTACGTGTATTTCGGGGATGCGCAGGACGTTTCACACGCGATTGGAATGGGTACGTGTATTTTAGGGGTGCGCAGGAAATTTCACACGCGATTGGCCTGGGTACGTGTATTTCAGGGGTGCGCGGGAAGTTTCACACGCGATTGGCCTGGGTACGTGTATTTCAGGGGTGCGCAGGAAGTTTCACATGCGATTGGGCTTCGTACATGTATTTCGGGGGTGCGCGGGAAGTTTCACACGCGATTGGCCTGGGTACGTGTATTTTGGGGGTGCGCGGGGAGTCCTACACGTGAATCGCAGTGTGGGTCCTCCCAGGTGTCCCCTCTACCCCCTCCATGGCCCCTGCAGGCAGCCCACACCACAGGGGACTACCCTGCTAACCTGGTCATGTCCAGCAGGCAGCCCATCCACCATGGGCATGCCCCCCAGCCAAGCCACATGTCACATTGCAATATGATCACCAACTCATGTCTCCCAGCACCCCCACCCCCCAGCAGTGCAGGGCACCTGCCACCAGGCCCCCACTCATGTCCCCCAGCACCCCCACCCCCCAGCAGTGCAGGGCACCTGCCAGAAGGCCCCCACTCATGTCCCCCAGCACCCCCACCCCCCAGCAGTAAGGGGCACCTGCCAGCATGCCCCCACTCATGTCCCCTTGCACCCCCACCCCCCAGCAGTGCAGGGCACCTGCCAGCAGGCCCCCACTCATGTCCCCCAGCACCCCCACCCCCCAGCACTGAGGGGCACCTGCCAGCAGGCCCCCACTCATGTCCCCCAGCACCACCACCCCCCAGCAGTCAGGGGCACCTGCCAGCAGGCCCCCACTCATGTCCCACTCATGTCCCCTTGCACCCCCACACCCCAGCAGTGCAGGGCACCTGCCAGTAGGCCCCCACTCATGACCCCCTGCCCCCAGGTCATGACGATCCTCAATCATGGCCCTTATGGCCAGCCTCCCCAGCCTAAAGACCCAACCAAGTATTGCATCCACACACATAGAAAAGGCAATTACATGATACAGCCCAATGGCAAGTATGTAAATGAACACATGTCCGTCACACACACACAATGGTTGCAAGTGAATGTGAAAACCCATATGATGACATGCATGAAACCAATGAGATAATACCACACATCAAAGAATGAAGAAAAAAATGTATTAAACGCAACATGAATGGAATTAGAATCAAACAAACAACAATGGGAATAAAAAAAGAAATGCTGCATGTCTGTAAAATAATGAAAAGCAATAAATCATAATCCAAAGAAAAGGTGTCCAAAGTCACAGTCCAACAGAGCAAATCCAAGGGAAAACCATTGCTCCATGGGGAAATCCAAAAAAAAGAGATGAATCCAATAGTGAACTATATACAGATGAACAATCCAAGGTCCATGATCCCAACTGAAGAAATGAAACCTATCAAAAATACTACCTAATGAAAAACTATATACAGAAACGTGGTGCATTGTCCAAGCGCAACCAAAATAAAGAAAAAAACCAAAGGAAACCTAACACTATCTAACTATTTACATTGGCAGCGGGCTAGTCCGACGGCTCAATTTTGGATGTCCCGGGCCAGGGCATCATCGAACTCCTGCTCAATGTGCCGGAGGCGGTCCTCTTCCATGGCCCCGAGGGTTCACAGGGACGACGACATGTTCTCCTCCAACTCCCTGCAAATTGCCTCGAGGCACTCTGCCCGCCTCAGGCCCTCCGCATGGAGTTCTCCGCCCTGACCATCGTGAGCCGTGTCTCTTCAGCCCGCTGCCGCTCCACATCTATGGCATGGCCTAACCGCTGCCACACGGAAGACACTTCCCGTCCTGGGTCCTCCTGCCCTCTGGCCGATGCCTGCCCCTCCGATGACGAAGGACCCGAGCCATCATGACTCCCACCTTGTTGCTGCTGCTGCTGTGCCTCTGCCCGTGCCCTGGCTCTTGCTGCCTGCACATCCTCCTCCAGCTGGGGTGCAGTTGTTGAGGTGGCCACACCTGCTGGACGTCCGACTCCCGACTGTGGCAGGGATGTGTCCTCCACCAGCCTGGCTGCAGGGTCAGAGGCAGCTCCACAGGGCACCCAGGTGACACATGGGTGGGTAGATGGCACGGAGTACGACTGGCCCATAAGGGTTTCAGTTGAGGAAGGGGTCGGAACAAGGCCCAGCAAACGGAGGAATCCAGCCCTGGTGACCTGTCCCAGTAGGTCGACTTGGTAAACGAGCCATTCGAGACGACATGCAGTCTCCCCATGAAAAGACTGCATTTAGCCTCGCATGGCCCGTTGATGCAACACCACACCACCCAGGACAGGGTCAACCCGGTCCCGGATAGCCACGTCTGCAGGCAGAGGAAGGCCAGTTGTCGTAAGCTCACCCCCTGCCTGAAAACGGGTCTGGACGTAGGTATCCCTGCTGGATGATGCACCTCCAGACCCCGTCTCTGTCCCTTGCACAGCCTCCTCCTCCACCAAACCTCCCACCAACCTGGATGACTCCGTGCCATCTTCCTCCAACGGGCCCTGTGGGGTCTCAGCTGCTCCTTCTGCTGCCGAGGAGTCCAACTCCGACCTCTGCCTCTTGGACCTCCCATCGGCAGCTGCGACCTGGGACATGGCACCGGACTCCTCGCTCCCCGACGAGATGACAACCTGGGAGGGGAGCCGGGCCTTGCGTCTCTGGCTGGCGGTGCGATCCCTGCCGCTGTGCCACACAGCACCCTCTCCGCCCTCTTCATCAGTCGATGCTGCACACAGGGAGAGATAGGACACAGGCATCAGGGCACTGTACAATGGACTCATACACACATGACAGTTGCACACGAGTGTCATTGTCAAACTTCAGACATGGCATTACAATCCCCAACACACATGTCATTTCAAATCACACACATGAGCTATTCCACAGCCATATCGCAACAGCCAGCACCATCCATACATATACAACAGCATGAGCAGGCAAAGGTGAGCCAGACATCACATGAGTCACAGGGAGTGCGCTAGACATGCACACATGCCACCACACTTACATGCATGTGTACACCTCCACCTCGGCATTCATGTCACATCTGGCAATCAGTCTTCTACATATCAGTCTCACATGCATCCATGTTGCATGACAGTTGCACACTTGTCAGATACACATACATGCACATGTACACAGTGCAGATACATGCAGCTGGAACCAACATCCGTGTGTGACACCACAACCTTGACAACTGACATACACAGTCATTCAAACATGTGTGATCACACATCTGCATTTGGCCTGCATGCTTACCCACAAATACACCATCCATGTGTCTCACACATGAAAGGACTCGCATGTGTCAGCCTCACGGCCCTGTACATACACATCCATACATGGCCCTAAAAAACCACATGTCCAACCTGCACACTACTGGCACACCACCACACGCACAGCTTCCAATCAGTAAGCATGAACACTTACCGCTCGACTCCAGACGTATGTGCCTCTCAAGGATCTGGATGTGGAGCGCTGGGCATACGCGTTCCAGGATCCTCATTTGGTCTTCCGACAGGTGGACCCGGCGCCCCTTAGCATCCGCTGCCTTCAAGAGGCGCCGGGCCTTGTTGAGGGTCCTATACCTGAAGTCCTCCCAGCACTTCTTTACATGATGGAATTCGTGGACTGCCACCACCTCCGCATTGATGGCAGTCATGATGTCCGTCCAGATCCTGGTCCGTCCTTCCTTGTCGGCGCGCAACCTTCCGAAGAGGGCATCATACCGCCCCGGGACTTGCTCCACCAGGACACCAACTTTGGTGGCAGTGAAGCTGGTGGCCCTCTGCCTCTCTGGCTGGGGGTTGCCAGTGCCGCCAGGTGGCATAGTGCTGTAAATGGCAATCCCAGAGGCAGGAGTGGGTGGGCAACTGGGTCCTGGGGCTGGGCTGTGGAACGATGGAATCCCAGTCGGGAGTCTTCGGTTCCAGCAGGGGTGGTCACAGCAACAGCACCCCTGGCTGATGTGCAGGCAGCAAATAGCAGAGCACATGGGCAGCAGGCAGTCAGGCAGCAGCAGATGGCAGGTGGGAGCATGCTCGGGGCTCTGGGGGGCAGTAATTCGGCCTTCTGGGCAAGAGCGTGGTCTTGCATGTGCTTGCGTGTGGCCAGCTTGATACAAAGTGATTTGGCACGTGAAAATCTTGCACGTCAGCGTGTAATTCGAGGAAAGGCCCTTAGCGCGTAAGCGCGTCAGCACACGTACGCGATTTCATTGGACCAAAGGCCCTTAGCGCATAAGCGCGTCTGTGACGTGGGCGCGCGGGTGTTTCCCTGAACACGGGTGTTAGGCGGAAACCTGTGCAGTTCCCTCTGGGACCACTGCAAAAGATTTAGGACTACAGGTGTTTGGCAGTAAACCCACTTGGTAGCAGTCTGTACCACACAGATTCACTTGGTAGCTGTGGCTGAGCAGTCAGACTTCCCTCAAGAAGAGATAGGCAGTATGTGGAGTATACAAAATAGGGCAATTTACACAGTAGAATAAGCAAACACGGAACAGAGCTTGGGTGTAAAGATATATAGGTATTTATTTATAACAACACATCTATGAAAAACACTCTGGCACTAATACGGCAAAACTCTTCAATTACAATTACTATAAGTAAATCAATCCCCCTAACAATAGTTCAACAAGTCTAGGTTCAACGGCACCACTTATTTGCAGACAGAGGTGAATGCCTTAACCTAGATGGCACTCTAGTATTCGTTAGGACGGGAGAGAAAAGGCAGGGTATGAAATCAACTCGGTACCAACACTTTTACGAACAAATGCAAGGCAAGTAAGGCAGGGTCTACTGTAGATCGCAAAATTCAGAGGCCAGGCCCACTCGGAGAGAGGCAAGGCGATATGTCCCAAAAAGTATCACAGTGGAAATGCACTTCGAGTCTTTGTCGCAAATTGTTATCGAAAGAGTGGGCCAGTTCAGAACAGAAAGTTAAGAAGGCTTGGAGGCGATCCAATGGAAAGGCGAGGATTAAGACACCTCACATTACCCGTAGAAAAGGGAAGCCAGGTGGACACGGTACCTTGTATGTGGAGAGACAGCTCCGGCGGGGGCAGTTGTTCCTGGTGGTGGATGCAAGACGGGGCTTTGCCAAGAGAAGAGATGATCTCGTAGTCGAAGGATAGTTGAAGATCGTTGCACCACCAGGGAAGAGACCAGCCGTGGAGTGCTCCATCACAAGGCACCACCTTTTGGTCACGGTACAGGTTAGTGGCTATCCGGTTGCCGGGGTGCTCAGCATGGGCAATTCGACCACTACACCCTGGAAGCGAAGAAAAAGCAAAGGGGACTGGTTGTTCCCACCAGTCAGGGGAAGAAGACTCTCCGGCGGGGGGATCTCCTCTGTTGTCGGGAAGTGGTGAGTCGGTTCAGCAGGGCTCCACCAGAGGTGTCGTCGTTGCAGGTCGGCTCAGCTTTACCCTCGTCGGATTCTTAGGTCCTGTGATGACTTCTGAAGATCCAGTCCCAAAAGCCCTGCTTTTATGCAGAAAACCCCCATTCATTCAGCCTAGCTGTCAATCAAAACACGCTAAGTGGTGAGCGGGGTGGCTCACCACTTGGGCCAATCACACCAGAGTGCGACTTGAGTTGGCAAGGCAACTCAGTCCAGGGTGCCTAAACCCCATCCCACACCCCCTGTGGTACTCAGGCAGAATGGCACCACTTAGGAGGGCCTCTGTGCAGAAGCCCGCCAAAAGTGGAACAAAGGGCTCAACCTTTGGCTTAGGAGTCACAGAGACGAACACAGACGCCATTTTAAAAACCGAGTTCTGGCAGAAAATACCAACCGATAGATTTATTTAAGATAAATAAACCGGTGGTATGTTAGAGATTAACGAGAAAAAGTATTAACCTCCAACAATGGGAAGAATCCCATAGAGTTATATTCGGGGTTGAATATAACAAGTAGTTTCCACTGCCACCAGCCAAAACTCGACGAGGGGGGACGGGACAGTGCCCCCTCGAATAACAGACCCAGGGTTAATTGAATTACCCCTACTAGAACGTCCACAATATGATGGTTTGTACTAGTTCTGTTAGTAAATTTAGGTCTAGTAAAGCCAATGGTGACTTTACATGCCCTGGGAGACAGAAGTCAGTCCCAGGGTATGGAGTCTATGGTGGGGATCCTCTAGGACGCCCCAGTGTTACGGCACGGAGGGTGCGGTGTAACACACATAGTAAAACATATGAGACCCTATGGAGTAAAAGACCCCATAGCCCATAGAACACATTGGGCCTCATTACCACTCAGGCGTTAAGGGTTAACGCCGTTGTTAACCCTTAACGCCTGATTCCAATTTTAACGGCTGCTTTTAGCAGGCGTTAAAATCCATGGCGCTAAACCGCCTTGGTGCTAATTACGGCACCGTAATTTATGGTGCCATAATTAGCGCCTTCCCCACTCCCATTATGCCCTATGGTGCAAAAATGGGAATGGGGAAGGGTAAATGGGAAATGGGGATTTACCGCCCCACTCACCTCGGAATGGGGCGGTAAATCCGCCATCCACCATGGTGTAAATGTAGTTTACACCATGGTGGTAAAGTTGGTGTACTTACCGCCTGGGTCGTAATGACCCCAATTGACATTCAAAGGAATTAACCACATTCATGTCCAAGAGTGGGAGAAAAAGAGTCTCACTCTTGGCAGGATGGAAAAAACCAAACTCCAGAAATCCAGCAAAGCTGCTGGGGGACTCACTAGGTTAGGAAATTCAGCCTAAACAGAGAGTTCTCCCTAACACTCGCCCCCCACACTAAGGGACAGGAGGATTTAATCCACTCCTGGATGAATCTCATACGTCTAGTCGATGACATACATCCTAGAGAGACCATCAGCATTTTGGTGGTGACACCCTGACCTGTGCTCAATGGTGAAATCAAACCCTTGCAGGCAGATCGACCATCTCAGTAGTTTTGGGTTTTCCCCTTTCATTTGCATTAACCATCTCAAGGGTTGGTGGTCAGTCTGAATGACAAAAGTAGAACCATACAAGTATGGCCTAAACTTCTTCAGAGCCCACACAATAGCAAAGCATTCTCTTTCGATTATTGCCCACCTTGTTTCAGGATCCTTCAGCTTGCGGCTGATGAAGCAAACGGGGTGCTCCCTACCTTTCCCATCCAGTTGACTGAGTATGGAACCTATTCCTACATTTGAAGCATCTGTCTGCACAATGAAAGTTTGGTGGTAATCAGGAGCTCTGAGTACTGGCGCTTGGCAAAGAGCCTTTTTCAGGTTTTCAAAAGCCTGATTGCACTCCCCGTTCCATGTAACCTTTTTAGGAAATTTGGGAGAGGAGATGACATTCAGAGGAGAAGCTATGGTCCCATAGTTCTCAATGAAATTCCTGTAATACCCAGTGAGGCCTAGGAAGGCTCTCACTTGGGTCTGAGTAGTAGGTGTTGTCCAATTTTGCACAGCTTCAATCTTACTGAGCAAAGGCCTTATTTCTCCACCTCCTACCTCATGTCCAAGATAGACTACCTTACTCTGTCCAATTTGGCATTTACTTGCCTTTATGGTCAGATTGGCTCATCCAAGAGCCTGCCAAACATCTCTCAGGTGGGTTACATGTTCTTCCCAGGAATTGATGAACACTGCTATGTCATCCAAGTATGCCATGCAGAAGTCCTCCATCCCATTCAGAACCTGTAGCAGGTGCATTTTTCAATCCGAAAGGCATTACCTTAAACTGGTATAAGCCAACGGGGGTAGAAAATGCAGTTTTCTCCTTGGCATGGTCTGTCAGGGCTATTTGCCAGTAGCCTGACGTCAAGTCAAATGTGCTGAGGAACTTGGCTGCGCCAAGTTTATCCACCAACTCATCTGTTCTTGGCAAAGGGTGGGCATCAGTCTTGGTGACTGCGTTAAGAGCTCTATAATCCATGCAGAATCTAAGTTCTTTAGATCCGGCCTTTGGTACTAACACTACTGGGCTAGACCATGGACTAGTAGAGGGCTCTATTACCCCGAGATCAAGCATCTTGCTGACCTCCCCTTTGATGTGGGTTTGTACATTTTCTGACATTCGGTATCCTCTGCTTTTGTCTGGCAGACAGTCACCAGTGAGTATGTCATGCTGGCCCCAAGGGGTCAAGCCTGGTGAAAGCGAGAACAGAGAGGCAAACTGGTTCAACATAGATTTGCACTCTTCTTGTTGCTCGGGTGTCAGATTTGAAGAGAGATTTACTCCTTCAATTTTTTTGTCTAAAGGTAAGCCTCGGAGGAGATCCGGAAGAGCTTCACTCTCTTCTTCTTCCTCTGATGATGCTAGAAGCAACGCTCCTACATCAGGTCTTGAGACATACGCTTTGAGTCGGTTGGTGTGGAAGACTGTCGGAGCCTCCTTGGGATTGCCGAAGTCCACCAGATAGTTGACCTCTCTGAGTTTGCCCACCACTCTGAAGGGTCCCATCCATTTGTCTTGCAAGGCCCTCTGCCTTGTTGTGATCATAACAAGAACGAGCTGGTCTTGAGCAAACTCAACCATGTTAGCCTTTTGATCATGCCAGTGCTTGACCAATGCTTGTCCAGCTTTCAAGTTATCGCTTGCTTCTGTCATCATGTGCGACATTCTCCTCCGGAGACCTATCACATAGTCAGTCACTCTGACTGGCTTGGTGGAAGGAGCACTCTCCAACCCCTCCTTAATCAGGGCCAATGGACCTCTGACGGGATGACCATAGAGAAGCTCAAAGGGAGAATAACCTACTCCCTCCTGAGGGACTTCTCTATAAGCAAAGAGAAGGCATGGCAGTCGAAGGTCCCACTTTCGTTTAAGGGGTTCTTCTAAAGCACCTATCATGCTCATCATGGTTCGGTTGAATCGTTCTACCAACCCATTGGTTTGGGTGGTAAGCCGTTGAGAACTTGTAAGTAACTCCACAGGTTTTCCACATGGCTTTCATGTAGTGGGACATAAAGTTTGACCCACCTGTCAGAGATTACTTCCTTAGGAAACCCGACCCTGGTAGAAATACCAAGGAGGGCCTTAGCCACAGCCGAAGCTGTAACAGTCCTCATAGGAATGGCCTCAGGATACCTAGTAGCATGGTCTACTACAACAAGTATAAACCTTTTGCCTGAGGAGGTTGGAGGATCGACGAGACCAACAATGTCAATCCCTACTCTCTCAAATGGGACTCCCACAACTGGGAGAGGCACTAAAGGTGCCACATTCTTGGAGCCAACCTTACCAGAGGTCTGGCTGGTGTGGCAGCTCCTGCAGTGTTTTTCTACTTCGGACACCATCTTGGACAAATAAAAGTAGAGAGAGAGCCTTTCCTTAGTCTTCTTGAAACTCAAGTGACCAGCCAAAGGAATCTTGTGGGCTAACTGCAAGAACTGTGGTCTGTTCTCTTGGGGTACTACAAGTCGTTTGTAGCCTCCAGGTGCAGACTTGGTCGGTTCACTGTAGAAGAGGCCATCTTCCCATTGCAACCTGTATTTCCCAGGCTCTTGCCCTTCAGCCTGAGCTTCTGCCTGGTGGCGAAGACCTTCCAGAGTTGGACATTCTCTCTGTCCCTTACTGAAGTCTGCCCTTCTGGGTCCACCTTCTGCCAGTAAAGACTGCAGCTCAGGATGGTCAACAGGATCCAGATCTCCAATGAGTTCCTGGCCTTCCATTAGCTCTTCTTCAGAGTCTAATTCTACCACACAGGGTTGTACCACCCTCTCAGCCTCAGCTGGAGGTGGAGTTACGGGTGTAACTTTGGACAACCGCGGGGAAGTCCTTGTTGGCTGCACTGAAATGAAGGCTGCTGGTTTTGGTATAGAAGTCTTAGGTTTCCCTTTTGCTTCTGATTTCTTTGAACAGCAGTTGACAATTCCAGTGGAGCAGGAGTGATATCTTTCTTCATCATCTCCTGGAGACTACCTCGCATGGTTCTCTCCCTTGCAGGTCTGGTTAACTCCGGCAACCGTTCACTAGGAGGTCTGGGGGTATGCAACACAACTCCGAGAGTTTTCAAATCGTTACCCAACAGAACGCGTCCTGGTACCTCACTCTGTATGCTGACAGGTATCTTCACAGTCATGTCGTTACACTGGATGAGAACTGTTAATTGGGGAAGCATCTGCACACGCCCTCCAGCTAACTTGGTGAGGCGTTTGGGTGCCTTAGCAACATCCTCAGCCTGAAAAAAAGATTTATCCACCACAGTTATGCTGGCCCCAGTGTCCCTAATGGCAGGAGTCTCCTGACCATTCACCTGGACACTGTCCTTATAATACTCTTTAGTATTTTCGGGGATGGAGTTATAGACATCTAAATTCTGTTCTTCCCACAAACCCAGAGACACTAAAGAAACACTGGCTGAGACTCCAATGGGTTCATCAGCAAGCAGTAGAAAGTTTCCACTTGCGATTTGGACTTCCTCCTCTGGAGCGAAGGCTAAGGAGACAAGCTGGACCCCTGAAGGTTTACCCTTACATCTGGGATCTCCTTTCACGTGGTCAGTCGAGCCACAAACAAAGCATTTCCCGAAGGCTTTCTGGAATGGTGGCTTGTTCTGGCCTCCTTCCGGTTTGGCACCAGAAGGCACACTATTCTGCTGCGGTTTTCCTTGTGGCTTACCCTTCTGGTTTTGTTTGGGGCCCTCTTTGGAATTTGAGTTATTTGAATTCTCTTTTGAGTTTTTCTTAGGCTGTTTTCACTCATCCTTTTTCTGAGTTGCCCCAGAATCCTTATGAGTAGCCCTGTTGGCAACCCACAAGTCAGCAGCCTTAGCTAGCTTCCTTGAATCCAATTCCTTCGAATCAGCCAAGTGCTGTCTGAGCTCAGGAGAACAGGCATCATAAATAGACTCCAACATAAAAAGATTCTTCATACCCTCATAAGTGTTCACTTTGTAACCCTTAATCCATCCCTCTAGGTTTTTCAACCCTTCACTCACCCAGGTAGCCCAAGGGGTACCATCATGCTTTTTGAGGGTTCTAAACCTCTTCAGATACTGGGAAGGGGTCTTCCCGAACCTAGCTATCAAAGCTAGTTTCACACTTTCGTAATCCTTCTTATCCACCTCCCCCAACTCCATTACCACATCAGCCGTAACAGGGGGGAGCCTAGAGAACAACCAGGGAAGTAACTCATTCCCTGTGATGTCCTGGAGCCCATGATTGTACTCAAACAAACTCAGCCAATCCAACACATCCAACTTTGGTTCATACATACCAATTAATTCCTTCGGCATCCGGGGTCTTTTGGGACTGGAGCTTCTAGAGGAGCCAGAGACAGAAGCAGTTTTGACAGACAACTTTTTCATTTCTAACTCATGCTTGAGCTCCATTTCTCGGAGCCTAAGAATTTGTTGAATTTCTTGCTGCTTCTGTTCAGTTTGAGCAGTAATCCTTCTGAATTCCAAGCCTATTTTCATTTTTTCTAGTTCAAGGACTTGAGGACTTCCCCGCGGTTGTCCAAAGTTACACCCGTAACTCCACCTCCAGCTGAGGCTGAGAGGGAGATACAAGCCTGTGTGGTAGAATTAGACTCTGAAGAAGAGCTAATGGAAGGCCAGGAACTCATTGGAGATCTGGATCCTGTTGATCATCCTGAGCTGCAGTCTTTACTGGCATAAGGTGGACCCAGCAGGGCATACTTCAGTAAGGGACAGAGAGAATGTCCAACTCTGGAGGTCTTCGCCACCAGGCAGAAGCTCAGGCTGAAGGGCAAGAGCCTGGGAAATACAGGTTACACTGGGAAGATGGCCTCTTCTACAGTGAACCGACCGAGTCTGCACCTGGAGACTACAAACGACTTGTAGTACCCCAAGAGAGCAGACCACAGTTCTTGCAGTTAGCCCACGAGATTCCTTTGGATAGTCACTTGAGTTTCAAGAAGACTAAGGAAAGGCTCTCTCTCTACTTTTATTGGCCGAAGATGAGGGCCGAAGTAGAAAAACACTGCAGGAGCTGCCACACCTGCCAGACCTCTGGTAAGGTTGGCTCCAAGAATGTGGCACCTTTAGTGCCTCTCCCAGTTGTGGGAGTCCCATTTGAGAGAGTAGGGATTGACATTGTTGGTCCCCTTGATCCTCCAACCTCCTCAGGCAACAGGTTTATACTTGTTGTAGTAGATCATGCTACTAGGTATCCTGAGGCAATTCCCATGAGGACTGTTACAGCTCCGGCTGTGGCTAAGGCCCTCCTTAGTATTTTTACCAGGGTCGGGTTTCCTAAGGAAGTAATCTCTGACAGGGGATCAAACTTTATGTCCCACTACATGAAAGCCATGTGGAAAACCTGTGGAGTTACTTACAAGTTCTCAACTGCTTACCACCCACAAACCAATGGATTGGTAGAATGGTTCAACCGAACCATGAAGAGCATGATAGGTTCTATAGAAGAACCCCTTAAGCGAAAGTGGGACCTTCTACTGCCATTCCTTCTCTTTGCTTATAGAGAAGTCCCTCAGGAGGGAGTAGGTTATTCTCCCTTTGAGCTTCTCTATGGTCATCCCGTCAGAGGTCCATTGGCCATGATTAAGGAGGGGTTGGAGAGTGCTCCTTCCCCCAAGCCAGTCAGAGTGACTGACTACGTGATAGGTCTCCGGAGGAGAATGTCGCACATGATGACAGAAGCAAGCGATAACTTGAAAGCTGGACAAGCATTGGTCAAACACTGGCATGATCAAAAGGCTAACATGGTTGAGTTCACTCAAGACCAGCTAGTTCTCGTTATGATCCCAACAAGGCAGAGGGACTTGCACGACAAATGGATGGGACCCTTCAGAGTTGTGGGTAAACTCGGAGAGGTCAACTATCTGGTGGACCTGGGCAATCCCAAGGAGGCTCCGACAGTCTTCCACACCAACCGAATCAAAGCGTATGTCTCAAGACCTGATGTAGGAGCGTTGCTTCTAGCATCATCTGAGGAAGAAGAAGAGAGTGAAGCTCTTCTGGATCTCCTCAGAGGCTTACCTTTAGACGAAAAAATTGAAGGAGTAAATCTCTCTTCAAATCTGACCCCCGAGCAACAAGAAGAGTGCAAATCTATGTTGAATCAGTTTGCCTCTCTGTTCTCGCTTTCACCAGTCTTGACCCCTTGGGGCCAGCACGACATACTCACTGGTGACTGTCTGCCAGTCAAAAGCAGAGGATACCGAATGTCAGAAAACGCATGAACCCACATCAAAGGTGAGGTCAGCAAGATGCTTGATCTCGGGGTTATAGAGCCCTCTACTAGTCCATGGTCTAGCCCAGTTGTGTTAGTACCAAAGGCCGGATCTAAAGAACGTAGATCCTGCGTGGATTATAGAGCTCTTAATGCAGTCACCAAGACTGATGCCCACCCTTTGCCAAGAACAGATGAGTTGGTGGATAAACTTGGAGCAGCCAAGTTCCTCAGCACATTTGACTTGAGGTCAGGCTATTGGCAAATAGCCCTGACAGACCATGCCAAGGAGAACACTGCATTTTCTACCCCCGTTGGCTTATACCAGTTTAAGGTAATACCTTTCAGATTGAAAAATGCACCTGCTACATTTCAACGGATGGTAAACCAGGTTCTGAATGGGATGGAGGACTTCTGCATGGCATACTTGGATGACATAGCAGTGTTCAGCAATTCCTGGGAAGAAAATGTAACCCACCTAAGAGATAATTTGCAGGCTCTTGGACGAGCCAATCTGACCATAAAGGCGAGTGAATGCCAAATTGGACAGAGTAAGGTAGTCTATCTTGGACATGAGGTAGGAGGTGGAGAAATAAGGCCTTTGCTCAGTAAGATTGAAGCTGTGCAAAATTGGACAACACCTACTACTCAGACCCAGGGTAGAGCCTTCTTAGGCCTCACTGGGTATTACAGGAATTTCATTGAGAACTATGGGACCATAGCTTCTCCACTGAATGTCATCTCCTCGCCCAAATTTCCTAAAAAGGTTAGATGGAACGAGGAGTGCAATCAGGCTTTTGAAAATCTGAAAAAGGCTCTTTGCCAAGCCCCAGTACTCAGAGCTCCTGATTACCGCCAATCTTTCATTGTGCAGACAGATGCTTCTAATGTAGGAATAGGTGCCGTACTCAGTCAACTGGATGGGAAAGGTAGGGAGCACCCCGTTTGCTTCAAAAGCCGCAAGCTGAAGAACCCTGAAACAAGGTGGGCAACAATCGAAAAAGAGTGCTTTGCTATCGTGTGGGCTCGGAAGAAGTTTAGGCCATACTTGTATGGTTCTACTTTTGTCATTCAGACTGACCACCAACCCTTGAGATGGTTAATGCAAATGAAAGGGGAAAACCCAAAACTACTGAGATGGTCGATCTGCCTGCAAGGGTTTGATTTTACCATTGAGCACAGGTCAGGGTGTCACCACCAAAATGCTGATGGTCTCTCTAGGATGTATGTCATCGACTAGAGGTATGAGATTCATCCAGGAGTGGATTAAATCCTCCTGTCCCTTAGTCTGGGGGGGGCGAGTGTTAGGGAGAATTCTCTGTTTAGGCTGAATTTCCTAACCTAGTGAGTCCCCCAGCAGCTTTGCTGGATTTCTGGAGTTTGTTTTTTTCCATGCTGCCAAGAGTGAGACTCTTTTTCCTCCCACTCTTGGACATGAATGTGTGTAATTCCTTTGAATGTCAATGAGTTCTATGGGCTTTGGGGTCTTTTACTCCATAGGGTCTCATATGTTTTGCTATGTGTGTTACAACGCACCCTCCGTGCCGTAACACTGGGGCGTCCTAGAGGATCTCCACCATAGACTCCATACCCTGGGACTGACTACTATCTCCCAGGGCATGTAAAGTCACCATTGTCTTTACCAGACCTAAATTTACTAACAGAACTAGTACAAACCATCCTATTGTGGACGTGCTAGAAGGGGGTTATTCGATTACCCCTGGGTCTGTTATTCGAGGGGGCACTGTCCCGTCCCCCCACGTCGAGTCTTGGCTGGTGGCAGTGGAAACTACTTGTTATATTCGACCCCGAATATAACTCTATGGGATTCTTCCCATTGTTGGAGGTTAATACTTTTTCTCGTTAGTCTCTAACATACCACCGGTTTATTTATCTTAAATAAATCTATCGGTTGGTATTTTCTGCCAGAACTCGGTTTTTAAAATGGCGTCTGTGTTCGTCTCTGTGACTCCTAAACCAAAGGTTGAGCCCTTTGTTTCACTTTTGGCGGGCTTCTCCACAGAGGCCCTCCAAAGTGGTGCCATTCTGTCTGGGTACCACAGGGGGTGTGGGAGGGGGTTTAGGCACCCTGGACTGAGTTGCCGTGCCAACTCAAGTCGCACTCTGGTGTGATTGGCCCAAGTGGTGAGCCACCCCGCTCACCACTTAGCGTGTTTTGATTGACAGCTAGGCTGAATGAATGGGGGTTTTCTGCATAAAAGCAGGGCTTTTGGGACTGGATCTTCAGAAGTCGCCACAGGACCTAAGAATCCGACGAAGGTAAAGCTGAGCCGACCTGCAACGACGACACCTCCGGTGGAGCCCTGCTGAACCGGCTCACCACTTCCCGACGACAGAGGAGATCTCCCCGCCGGAGAGTCTCTTCCCCTGACTGGTGGGAACAACCAGTCCCCTTTGCTTTTTCTTCGTTCCAGGACGTAGTGGTCGAATTGCCCGTGCTGAGCACCCCGGCAACCGGATAGCCACTAACCCCTGTACCGCGAACAAAAGGTGGTGCCTTGTGACGGAGCACTCCGCGGCTGGTCTCTTCCCTGCTGGTGCAACGATCTTCAACTTTCCTTCAAAGACGAGATCATCTCTATTCTTGGCAAAGCCCCGACTTGCATCCACCACCAGGAACAACTGCCCCCGCCGGAGCTGTCTCTCCACACACAAGGTACCGTGTCCGCCTGGCTTCCCTTGTGTCGGTTAGCGTGAGGTGTCTTAATCCTCGCCTCTCCATTGGGTCGCCTCCAAGCCTTCTTAACTTTCTGTTCTGAACTGGTCCAATCTTTCTGTGACAATTTGCGCCAAAGACTCGAAGTGCATTTCCACTGTGATACTTTTTGGAACATTTCGCCTTGCCTCTCTCCGAGTGGGCCTGGCCTCTGAACTATGCGATCTACAGTAGACCCTGCCTTACTTGGCTTGCATTTGTTCGTAAAAGTGTTGGTACCGAGTTGATTTCATACCCTGCCTTTTCTCTCCCGTCCTAACGAATACTAGAGTGCCATCTAGGTTAAAGCATTCACCTCTGTCTGCAAATAAGTGGTGGCATTGAACCTAGACTTGTCAAACTATTGTTAGGGGGATTGATTTACTTATAGTAATTGTAATTGAAGTTGTTTGCCGTATTAGTGCCAGAGTGTTTTCCATAGATGTGTTGTTATAAATAAATACCTATATATCTTTACACCAAAGCTCTGTTCCGTGTTTGCTTGTTCTACTGTGTAAATTGCCCTATTTTGTATACTCCACATACTGCCTAACTCTTCTTGAGGGAAGTCTGACTGCTCAGCCACAGCTACCAAGTGAATCTGTGGGGTACAGACTGCTACCAAGTGGGTTTACTGCCAAACACCTGTAGTCCTAAATCTTTTGCAATGGTCCCAGAGGGAACTGCACAGGTTTCCGCCTAACAGGCACCTGTCAGCAGGCCCCCACTCATGTCCCCCAGCACCCCCACCCCCCAGCAGTCAGGAGCACCTGCCAGCAGGCCCCCACTCATGTCCCCCAGCACCCCCACCCCCCAGCAGTCAGGGGCACCTGCCAGCAGGCCCCCACTCATGTCCCCCAGCACCCCCACCACCCAGCAGTCAGGGGCACCTGCCAGCAGGCCCCCACTTATATCCCACTCATGTGCCCCATCACCCCCTCACCCAGCAGTCAGGGGCACCTGCCAGCAGGCCCCCACTCATTTCCCCCAGCACCCCACCCCCCAGCAGTCAGGGGCACCTGGTAGCAGGACCCCACTCATGTCCCATTCATGTCCCCCTGCACCCCCACACCCCAGCAGTCAGGGGCATCTGCCAGCAGGCCCCCACTCATTTCCCCCAGCACCCCACCCCCCAGCAGTCAGGGGCACCTGCCAGCAGGCCCCCACTCATGTCCCACTCATGTCCCCCTGCACCCCCACCCCCAGCAGTCAGGGGCACCTGCCAGCAGGCCCCCACTCATGTCCCCTTGCACCCCCACCCCCCAGCAGTCAGGGGCACCTGCCAGCAGGCCCCCACACATGTCCCCAAGCACCCCCACCCCCCAGCAGTCAGGGGCACCTGCCAGCAGGCCCCACTCATGTCCCATTCGTGTCCCCCTGCACCCCCACCCCCCAGGAGTGCAGGGGCACCTGCCAGCAGGCCCCCACTCATGTCCCCAAGCACCCCTACCCCCCAGCCGTCAGGGGCACCTGCCAGCAGGCCCCCACTCATGTCCCACTCATGTCCCCCTGCACCCCACCCCCCAGCAGTGCAGGGCAACTGCCAGCAGGCCCCCACTCATATCCCCTTGCACACCCACCCCCCAGCAGTCAGGGGCACCTGCCAGCAGGCCCCCACTCATGTCCCCCAGCACCCCCACCCCGAAGCAGTCAGGGGCACCTGCCAGCAGGCCCCACTCGTGTCCCATTCATGTCCCCCTGCACCCCCACCCCCCAGCAGTGCAGGGCACCTGCCAGCAGGCCCCCACTTATGTCCCCAAGCACCCCCACCCCCCAGCAGTCAGGGGCACCTGCCAGCAGGACCCCATTCATGTCCCACTCATGTCCCCCTGCACCCCCACCCCCCAGCAGTGCAGGGCACCTGCCAGCAGGCCCCCACTCATGTCCCCTTGCACCCCCACCCCCCAGCAGTCAGGGGCACCTGCCAGCAGGCCCCCACTCATGTCCCACTCATGTCCCCCAGCACCCCCACCCCCCAGCAGTCAGGGGCACCTGCCAGCAGGCCCCCACTCATGTCCCCCAGCACCCCTACCCCCCAGCAGTCAGGGGCCCCTGCCAGCAGGCCCCCACTGATGTCCCCCGGCACCCCCACCCACCAGCAGTCAGGGGCACCTGCCAGCAGGACCCCATTCATGTCCCACTCATGTCCCCCTGCACCCCACCCCCCAGTAGTCAGGGGCACCTGCCAGCAGGCCCCCACCCATGTCCCACTCATGTCCCCCAGCACCCCCATCGCCCCAGCAGTCAGGGGCACCTGCAAGCAGGCCCCCACTCATGTCCCACTCATGTCCCCCTGCACCCCCACCCCCCAGCAGTCAGGGGCACCTGCCAGCAGGCCCCACCCATGTCCCACTCATGTCCCCCAGCACCCCCATCCCCCCAGCAGTCAGGGGCACCTGCCAGCAGGCCCCCACTCATGTCCCCTTGCACCCCCACCCCCCAGCAGTCAGGGGCACCTGCCAGCAGGCCCCCACCCATGTCCCCACGCTCCCCCACCCCCCAGCAGTCAGGGGCACCTGCCAGCAGGCCCCCACTCATGTCTCACTCATGTCACCATGCACAACCACCCCCCAGCAGTGCAGGGCACCTACCAGCAGTCCCCCACTCATGTACCCTTGCACCCCAACCCCCCAACAGTCAGGGGCACCTGCCAGCAGGCCCCCACTCATGTCCCCCAGCACCCCCACTCCGAAGCAGTCAGGGGTACCTGCCAGCCGGCCCCCACTCATGTCCCCCAGCACCCCCACCCCCCAGCAGTCAGGGTCACCTGCCAGCAGGCCCCCACTCATGTCCCCCAGCAACCCCAACCCCAGCAGTCAGGGGCACCTGCCAGCAGGCCCCCACTCATGTCCCCTTGCACCCCCACCCCCCAGCAGTCAGGGGCACCTGCCAGCAGGCCCCCACTCATGTCCTCCAGCACCCCCACCCCCAAGCAGTCAGGGGCACCTATCAGCAGGCCCCCACTCATGTCCCACTCATGTCCCCCGCACCCCCACTCCCCAGCAGCCAGGGGCACCTGCCAGCAGGCCCCCACTCATGTCCCCTTGCACCCCCACCCCCCAGAAGTCAAGGGCACCTACCAGCAGGCCCCCACTCATGTCCCCTTGCACCCCCACCCCCCAGCCATCAGGGGCACCTGCCAGCAGGCCCCCACTCATGTCCCACTCATGTCCCTTTTGCACCCCCACCCCCTAGTAGTCAGGGGCACCTGCCAGCAGGCCCCCACTCATATCCCCTTGCACCCCCACCCCCCAGCAGTCAGGGGCACCTGCCAGCAGGCCCCCACTCATGTCCCACTCATGTCTGCCAGCACCCCCACCCCCAGCAGTCAGGGGCACCTGCCAGCAGGCCCCCACTCATGTCCCCCAGCACCCCCACCCCCCAGCAGTCAGGGGCACCTGACAGTAGGCCCCCACTCATGTCCCCCGCACCCCCTCCCCCCAGCAGTCAGGGGCACCTGCCAGCAGGCCCCCACTCATGTCCCCCAGCACCCCCACTCCCCAGCAGTCAGGGGCGCCTGCCAGCAGGACCCCACTCATGTCCCACTCATGTCCCCCTGCACCCCCACCCCCCAGCAGTCAGGGGCACCTGACTGTAGGCCCCTACCCATGTCCCACTCATGTCCCCCAGCACCCCAACCCCCCAGCAGTCAGGGGCACCTGCCAGCAGACCCCCACTCATGTCCCCAAGCACCCCCACCCCCCAGCAGTCAGGGGTACCTGCCAGCAGGCCCCCAATAATGTCCCACTCATGTCCCCCTGCACTCCCACGCCCCAGCAGTACAGGGCACCTGCCAGCAGGCCCCCGCTCATGTCCCCTTGCACCCTCACCCCCCAGCAGTCAGGAGCACCTGCCAGCAGGCCCCCACTCATGTCCCCCAGCACCCCCACCCCCCAGCAGTCAGGGGCACCTGCCAGCATGCCTCCACTCATGTCCCCCAGCACCCCCAACCCCCAGCAGTCAGGGGCACCTGCCAGCAGACCCCCACTCATGTCCCCCAGCACCCCCCCAGCAGTCAGGGGCACCTGCCAGCAGGCCCCCACTCATGTCCCACTCATGTCCCCCAGCACCCCCACCCCCCAGCAGTCAGGGCCACATGCCAGCAGGCCCCCACTCATGTCCCCCAGAACCCCCACCCCCCAGCAGTCAGGGGCACCTGCCAGCAGGCCCCCACTCATGTCCCCCAGCACCCCTACCCCCCAGCAGTCAGGGGCACCTGCCAGCAGGCCCCCACCCATGTCCCACTCATGTCCCCCAGCACCCCCATCTCCCCAGCAGTCAGGGGCACCTGCAAGCAGGCCCCCACTCATGTCCCCCAGCACCCCTACCCCCCAGCAGTCAGGGGCACCTGCCAGCAGGCCCCCACCCATGTCCCACTCATGTCCCCCAGCACCCCCATCTCCCCAGCAGTCAGGGGCACCTGCAAGCAGGCCCCCATTCATGTCCCACTCATGTCCCCCTGCACCCCACCCCCCAGCAGTCAGGGGCACCTGCCAGCAGGCCCCCACCCATGTCCCACTCATGTCCCCCAGCACCCCCATCTCCCCAGCAGTCAGGGGCACCTGCAAGCAGGCCCCCACTCATGTCCCACTCATGTCCCCCTGCACCCCCACCCCCCAGCAGTCAGGGGCACCTGCCAGCAGGCCCCACCCATGTCCCACTCATGTCCCCCAGCACCCCCATCCCCACAGCAGTCAGGGGCACCTGCCAGCAGGCCCCCACTCATGTCCCCTTGCACCCCCACCCCCCAGCAGTCAGGGGCACCTGCCAGCAGGCCCCCACCCATGTCCCCACGCTCCCCCACCCCCCAGCAGTCAGGGGCACCTGCCAGCAGGCCCCCACTCATGTCTCACTCATGTCACCATGCACAACCACCCCCCAGCAGTGCAGGGCACCTACCAGCAGTCCCCCACTCATGACCCCTTGCACCCCAACCCCCCAACAGTCAGGGGCACCTGCCAGCAGGCCCCCACTCATGTCCCCCAGCACCCCCACCCCGAAGCAGTCAGGGGTACCTGCCAGCAGGCCCCCACTCATGTCCCCTTGCACCCCCACCCCCCAGCAGTCAGGGGCACCTGCCAGCAGGCCCCCACTCATGTCCTCCAGCACCCCCACCCCGCAGCAGTCAGGGGCACCTATCAGCAGGCCCCCACTCATGTCCCACTCATGTCCCCCTGCACCCCCACTCCCCAGCAGCCAGGGGCACCTGCCAGCAGGCCCCCACTCATGTCCCCTTGCACCCCCACCCCCCAGCAGTCAAGGGCACCTACCAGCAGGCCCCCACTCATGTCCCCTTGCACCCCCACCCCCAGCCATCAGGGGCACCTGCCAGCAGGCCCCCACTCATATCCCACTCATGTGCCTCTGCACCCCCACCCCCTAGTAGTCAGGGGCACCTGCCAGCAGGCCCCCACTCATATCCCCTTGCACCCCCACCCCCCAGCAGTCAGGGGCACCTGCCAGCAGGCCCCCACTCATGTCCCACTCATGTCTGCCAGCACCCCCACCCCCAGCAGTCAGGGGCACCTGCCAGCAGGCCCCCACTCATGTCCCCCAGCACCCCCACCCCCCAGCAGTCAGGGGCACCTGCCAGTAGGCCCCCACTCATGTCCCCCGCACCCCCTCCCCCCAGCAGTCAGGGGCACCTGCCAGCAGGCCCCCACTCATGTCCCCCAGCACCCCCACCCCCCAGCAGTCAGGGGCGCCTGCCAGCAGGACCCCACTCATGTCCCACTCATGTCCCCCTGCACCCCCACCCCCCAGCAGTCAGGGGCACCTGACAGTAGGCCCCTACCCATGTCCCACTCATGTCCCCCAGCACCCCAACCCCCCAGCAGTCAGGGGCACCTGCCAGCAGGCCCCCACTCATGTCCCCTTGCACCCCCGCCCACCAGCAGTCAGGGGCACCTGCCAGCAGGTCCCCACTCATGTCCCCAAGCACCCCCACCCCCCAGCACTCAGGGGTACCTGCCAGCAGGCCCCCAATAATGTCCCACTCATGTGCCCCTGCACTCCCACACCCCAGCAGTACAGGGCACCTGCCAGCAGGCCCCCGCTCATGTCCCCTTGCACCCTCACCCCCCAGCAGTCAGGAGCACCTGCCAGCCGGCCCCCACTCATGTCCCCCAGCACCCCCACCCCCCAGCAGTCAGGGGCACCTGCCAGCAGGCCCCCACTCATGTCCCCCAGCACCCCCAACCCCCAGCAGTCAGGGGCACCTGCCAGCAGACCCCCACTCATGTCCCCCAGCACCCCCCCAGCAGTCAGGGGCACCTGCCAGCAGGCCCCCACTCATGTCCCACTCATGTCCCCCAGCACCCACACCCCCCAGCAGTCAGGGCCACATGCCAGCAGGCCCCCACTCATGTCCCCCAGAACCCCCACCCCCCAGCAGTCAGGGGCACCTGCCAGCAGGACCCACTCATGTCCCCCAGCACGCCTACCCCCCAGCAGTCAGGTGCACCTGCCAGCAGGCCCCCACTCATGTCCCCCAGCACCCCCACCCCCCAGCAGTCAGGGGCACCTGCCAGCAGGCCCCCACTCATGTCCCACTCATGTCCCCCAGCACCCCCACCCCCCAGCAGTCAGGGGCACCTGCCAGCAGGCCCCCACCCATGTCCCACTCATGTCCCCCAGCACCCCCAACCCCCCAGCAGTCAGGGGCACCTGCCAGCAGGCCCCCACTCATGTCCTTTTGCACCCCCACCCCCCAGCAGTCCGGGGCACCTGCCAGCAGGCCCCCACTCATGTCCCAAAGCACCCCCACCCCCCAGCAGTCAGGGGCACCTGCCAGCAGGCCCCACTCATGTCCCATTCATGTCCCCCTGCACCCCCACCCCCCAGCAGTGCAGGGCACCTGCCAGCAGGCCCCCATCATGTCCCCAAGCACCCCCACCCCCCAGCAGTCAGGGGCACCTGCCAGCACCCCCCCACTCATGTCCCACTCATGTCCCCCTGCACCCCCACCCCCCAGCAGTGCAGGGCACCTGCCAGCAGGCCCCCACTCATGTCTCCTTGCACCCCCACCCCCCAGCAGTCAGGGGCACCTGCCAGCAGGCCCCCACTCATGTCCCCCAGCACCCCCACCCCGAAGCAGTCAGGGGCACCTGCCAGCAGGCCCCACTCATGTCCCATTCATGTCCCCCTGCACCCCCACCCCTCAGCAGTGCAGGGCACCTGTCAGCAGGCCCCCACTCATGTCCCCAAGCACCGCCAACCCCCAGCAGTCAGGGGCACCTGCCAGCAGGACCCCACACATGTCCCACTCATGTCCCCCTGCACCCCCACCCCCCAGCAGTGCAGGGCACCTGCCAGCAGGCCCCCACTCATGTCCCTTTGCACCCCCACCCCCCAGCAGTCAGGGGCACCTGCCAGCAGGCCCCCACTCATGTCCCACTCATGTCCCCCAGCACCCCCACCCCCAGCAGTCAGGGGCACCTGCCAGCAGGCCCCCACCCATGTCCCCCAGCACCCCCACCCCCAGCAGTCAGGGGCACCTGCCAGCAGGTCCCCACTGATGTCCCCCGGCACCCCCACCCCCCAGCAGTCAGGGGCACCTGCCAGCAGGACCCCACTCATGTCCCACTCATGTCCCCCTGCACCCCACCCCCCAGCAGTCAGGGGCACCTGCCAGCAGGCCCCCACCCATGTCCCACTCATGTCCCCCAGCACCCCCATCCCCCCAGCAGTCAGGGGCACCTGCAAGCAGGCCCCCACTCATGTCCCACTCATGTCCCCCTGCACCCCTACCCCCCAGCAGTCAGGGGTACCTGCCAGCAGGCCCCACCCATGTCCCACTCACTTCCCCCAGCACCCCCATTCCCCCAGCAGTCACGGGCACCTGCAAGCAGGCCCCCACTCATATCCCACTCATGTCCCCCTGCACCCCCACCCCCAGCAGTCAGGGGCACCTGCCAGCAGGCCCCCACTCATGTCCCCTTGCACCCCCCCCCCAGCAGTCAGGGGCACCTGCCAGCAGGCCCCCACCCATGTCCCCAAGCTCCCCCACCACCCCATCAGTCAGGGGCACCTGACTGCAGGCCCCCACTCATGTCCCACTCATGTCACCCTGCACAACCACCCCCCAGCAGTGCAGGGCACCTACCAGCAGTCCCCCACTCATGTCCCCTTGCACCCCAACCCCCCAACAGTCAGGGGCACCTGCCAGAAGGACCCCACTCATGTCCCCCAGCACCCCCACCCTGAAGCAGTCAGGGGTACCTGCCAGCAGGCCCCCACTCATGTCCCCCAGCACCCCCACCCCCCAGCAGTCAGGGTCACCTGCCAGCAGGCCCCCACTCATGTCCCCCAGCAACCCCTACCCCAGCAGTCAGGGGCACCTGCCAGCAGGCCCGCACTCATGTCCCCTTGCACCCCCACCCCCCAGCAGTCAGGGGCACCTGCCAGCAGGCCCCCACTCATGTCCTCCAGCACCCCCACCCCACAGCAGTCAGGGGCACCTATCAGCAGGCCCCCACTCATGTCCCACTCATGTCCCCCTGCACCCCCACTCCCCAGCAGCCAGGGGCACCTGCCAGCAGGCCCCCACTCATGTCCCCTTGCACCCCCACCCCCCAGCAGTCAAGGGCACCTACCAGCAGGCCCCCACTCATGTCCCCTTGCACCCCCACCCCCCAGCCATCAGGGGCACCTGCCAGCAGGCCCCCACTCATGTCCCACTCATGTCTCTCTGCACCCCCACCCCCTAGTAGTCAGGGGCACCTGCCAGCAGGCCCCCGCTCATATCCCCTTGCACCCCCACCCCCCAGCAGTCAGGGGCACCTGCCAGCAGGCCCCACTCATGTCCCACTCATGTCTGCCAGCACCCATACCCCCAGCAGTCAGGGGCACCTGCCAGTAGGCCCCCACTCATGTCCCCTGCACCCCCTCCCCCCAGCAGTCAGGAGCACCTGCCAGCAGGCCCCCACTCATGGCCCCCAGCACCCCCACCCCCCAGCAGTCAGGGGTGCCTGCCATCAGGACCCCACTCAAGTCCCACTCATGTCCCCCTGCACCCCCACCCCCCAGCAGTCAGGGGCACCTGACAGTAGGCCCCTACCCATGTCCCACTCATGTCCCCCAGCACCCCAACCCCCCAGCAGTAAGGGGCACCTGCCAGCAGGCCCCCACTCATGTCCCCTTTCACCCCCACCCACCAGCAGTCAGGGGCACCTGCCAGCAGGCCCCCACTCATGTCCCCAAGCACCCCCACCCCCCAGCAGTCAGGGGTACCTGCCAGAAGGCCCCCAATAATGTCCCACTCATGTCCCCCTGCACCCCCACACCCCAGCAGTACAGGGCACCTGCCAGCAGGCCCCCGCTCATGTCCCCTTGCACCCTCACCCCCCAGCAGTCAGGAGCACCTGCTAGCAGGCCCCCACTCATGTCCCCCAGCACCCCCACCCCCCAGCAGTCAGGGGCACCTGCCAGCAGGTCCCCACTCATGTCCCCCAGCACCCCCAACCCCCAGCAGTCAGGGGCACCTGCCAGCAGACCCCCACTCATGTCCCCCAGCACCCCCCCAGCAGTCAGGGGCACCTGCCAGCAGGCCCCCACTCTTGTCCCCCAGCACCCCCACCCCCAGCAGTCAGGGGCACCTGCCAGCAGGCCCCCACTCATGTCCCACTCATGTCCCCCAGCAGCCCCACCCCCCAGCAGTCAGGGCCACATGCCAGCAGGCCCCCACTCATGTCCCCCAGCACCCCCACCCCCCAGCAGTCAGGGGCACCTGCCAGCAGGCCCCCACTCATGTCCCCCAGCACCCCTACCCCCAGCAGTCAGGGGCACCTGCCAGCAGGCCCCCACTCATGTCCCCCAGCACCCCCACCCCCCAGCAGTCAGGGGCACCTGCCAGCAGGCCCCCACTCATGTCCCACTCATGTTCCCCAGCACCTCCACCCCCCAGCAGTCAGGGGCACCTGCCAGCAGGCCCCCACCCATGTCCCACTCATGTCCCCCAGCACCCCCAACCCCCCAGCAGTCAGGGGCACCTGCCAGCAGGCCTCCACTCATGTCCCACTCATGTCCCCCTGCAGCCCCACCCCCCAGCAGTCAGGGGCACCTGCCAGCAGGCCCCACTCATGTCCCCTTGCGCCCCCACCCCCCAGCTGTCCGGGGCACCTGCCAGCAGGCCCCCACTCATGTCCCCAAGCACCCCCACCCCCCAGCAGCCAGGGGCACCTGCCAGCAGGCCCCCACTCATGTCCCACTCATGTCCCCCTGCACCCCCACCCCCCAGCAGTGCAAGGTGTTAGGGAGAATTCTCTGTTTAGGCTGAATTTCCTAACCTAGTGAGTCCCCCAGCAGCTTTGCTGGATTTCTGGAGTTTGTTTTTTCCATCCTGCCAAGAGTGAGACTCTTTTTCTCCCACTCTTGGAAATGAATGTGGTTAATTCCTTTGAATGTCAATGTTTTCTATGGGCTATGGGGTCTTTTACTCCATAGGGTCTCATATGATTTACTATTTGTGTTACACCGCACCATCCGTGCCGTAACACTGGGGCGTCCTAGAGGATCCCCACCATAGACTCCATACCCTGGGACTGACTCCTGTCTCCCAGGGCATGTAAAGTCACCATTGGCTTTACTAGACCTACATTTACTAACAGAACTAGTACAAACCATCCTATTGTGGACGTACTAGTAGGGGTAATTTGATTACTCCTGGGTCTGGTATTCGAGGGGGCACTGTCCCGTCCCTCCTCGTCGAGTTTTGGCTGGTGGCAGTGGAAACTACTTGTTGTATTCGACCCCGAATATAACCCAATGGGATTCTTCCCATTGTTGGAGGTTAATACTTTTCCTCGTTAATCTCTAACATAACACCGGTTTATTTATCTTAAATAAATCTACCGGTTGGTATTTTCTGCCAGAACTCGGTTTTTAAAATGGCGTCTGTGTTCGTCTCTGTGACTCCTAAACCAAAGGTTGAGCCCCTTGTTCCACTTTTGCCGGGCTCTGCACAGAAGCTCTCCAAAGTGGTGCCATTCTGTCTGGGTACCACAGGGGGTGTGGGAGGGGGTTTAGACACCCTGGACTGAGTTGCCTTGCCAACTCCAGTCGCTCTCTGGTGTGATTGGCCCAAGTGGTGAGCCACCCCGCTCACCACTTAGCGTGTGTTGAATGACAGCTAGGCTGAATGAATGGGGGTTTTCTGCATAAAAGCAGGGCTTTTGGGACTGGATCTTCAGAAGTCGCCACAGGACCTAAGAATCCGACAAGGGTAAAGCTGAGCCGACCTGCAACGACGACACCTCCGGTGGAGCCCTGCTGAACTGACTCACCACTTCCCGACGACAGAGAAGATCTCCCCGCCGGAGAGTCTCTTCCCCTGACTGGTGGGAACAACCAGTCCCCTTTGCTTTTTCTTCGTTCCAGGACGTAGTGGTCGAATTGCCCGTGCAGATCACCCCGGCAACCGGATAGCCACTAACCCCTGTACCGTCACCAAAAGGTGGTGCCTTGTGACGGAGCACTCCGCAGCTGGTCTCTTTCCTTGTGGTGCAACGATCTTCAACTTTCCCTTCGACGAGGAGATCATCTCTTCTCTTGGCAAAGCCCCGACTTACATCCACCACCAGGAACAACTGCCCCCGCCGGAGCTGTCTCTCCACATACAAGGTACCGTGTCCGCCTGGCTTCCCTTGTGTCGGTTAGAGTGAGGTGTCTTAATCCTCGCCTCTCCATTGGGTCGCCTCCAAGCCTTCTTAACTTTCTGTTCTGAACTGGTCCAATCTTTCTATAACAATTTGCGACAAAGACTCGAAGTGCATTTCCACTGTGATACTTTTTGGGACATATCGCCTTGCCTCTCTCCGAGTGGGCCTGGCCTCTGAACTTTGCGATCTACAGTACACCCTGCCTTACTTGCCTTGCATTTGTTCGTAAAAGTGTTGGTACCGAGTTGATTTCATACCATGCCTTTTCTCTCCCGTCCTAACGAATATTAGAGTGCCATCTAGGTTAAAGCATTCACCTTTGTCTGCAGATAAGTGGTGCCGTGAACCTAGACTTGTCGAACTATTGTTAGGGGGATTGATTTACTTATAGTAATTGTGATTGAAGTTGTTTACCGTATTAGTGCCAGTGTGTTTTTCATAGATGTGTTTTTATAAATAAATAACTATACATCTTTACACCGAAGCTCTGTTCCGTGTTTTCTTGTTCTACTGTGTAAATTGCCCTATTTTGTATACTCCACATACTGCCTAACTCTTCTTGAGGGAAGTCTGACTGCTCAGCCACAGCTACCAAGTAAATCTGTGTGGTACAGACTGCTACCAAGTGGGTTTACTGCCAAACACCTGCAGTCCTAAATCTTTTGCAGTGGTCCCAGAGGGAACTGCACAGGTTTCCGCCTAACACTGGTGTACAGCAGTGGGATTTGTATTGAGTATACAGTTTAGAGTGCTTCTCAACACTTTAGGATAACTAACCACAAAGCTTAGCACTAAAAGCAACTTTCAAAAACATGTCTACTATGGAAGTTTACAGTCAAGAATCCTTGTCAGGTGAAAATACTGAGAGTTTGCGAGCCCTCTGTAGACAAGAGAATATTTCTGTAAGAGGCAAGAAAGTAGAACTGATAGCGAGATTGCTGGCAAACCAAAGTCTGGGTACTGGTTCAGAGGAACCAACTTCGCCAGCAAATGTAGATAAGAGTAATGGTGTTGATCTAAATCAAAGTTCTGATGATAGAGATGAAGAGGCTGAAGAGGAAGGAGAGGCTAACGAAACTGTCTCCCCTGCTCCTCTGTCTGCCTTACCAGCTGTACCTACGGGGCCCATACCAGGTCCCACCTGTAACCCTGCTTATTTTGAACTTGAAAAAATGAAGCTCGAATTAGAATACAAACGGTTTTTGGCCCAGTCTGAAAGAAACCAAGAGCTAGAGTTCAGACGGATGAATGCCCAGGCTGAGCAGAAGCAAGCTGAGTTAAGGCTCAGAGAAATAGAACTTAATCACGAGTTAGAGATGAAAACGTTTTCTGTGGAAAATGTTTCTCTCTCCTCTGGTTCCTCTAGAAGCTCCAGTCCCAAAAGACCCCGGATGCCGAAGGAATTAGTGGGTATGTATGAACCGAGATTGGATGTGTTGGATTGGTTAAAACTGTTTGAATATAATCATGGGCTCCAGGACATCACCGGGAATGAGTTACTTCCCTGGTTGTTCTGTAGGCTTCCCCCTGTTGCGACTGATGTGGTAATGGAGTTGGGGGAGGTGGATAAGAAGGATTACGAAAGTGTGAAACTAGCTTTGATAGCTAGATTCGGGAAGACCCCTTCCCAGTATCTTAAGAGGTTTAGAACCCTCAAAAAGCATGATGGTACCCCTTGGGCTACCTGGATGAGTGAAGGGTTGAAAAACTTAGAGGGAGGGATTAAGGGTTACAAAGTGAACACTTATGAGGGTATGAAGAATCTTTTTATGTTGGAGTCTATTTATGATGCCTGTTCTCCTGAGCTCAGACAGCACTTGGCTGATTCGAAGGAATTGGATTCCAGGGAGCTAGCTAAGGCTGCTGACTTGTGGGCTGCCAACAGGGCTACTCATAGGATTCTGGGGCGACTCAGAAAAAGGATGAGGGAAAACAGCCTAAAAAAGACTCAAAAGAGAATTTGAATAACTCAAATTCCAAAGAGGGCCCCAAACAAAACCAGAAGGGTAAGCCACAAGGAAAACCGCAGCAGAATAGTGTGCCTTCTGGTGCCAAACCGGAAGGAGGCCAGAACAAGCCACCATTCCAGAAAGCATTCGGTAAATGCTTTGTTTGTGGCTCGACTGACCACGTGAAAGGAGATCCCAGATGTAACGGTAAACCTTCAGGGGTCCAGCTTGTCTCCTTAGCCTTCGCTCCAGAGGAGGAAGTCCAAATGGCAAGTGGAAACTTTCTACTGCTGGCTGATGAACCCATTGGAGTCTCAGCCAGTGTTTCTTTAGTATCTCTGGGGTTGTGGGAACAACAGAATTTAGACGTCTATAATTCTATACCCGATAATACTAAAGAGTATTATAAGGACAGTGTCCAGGTGAATGGTCAGGAGACTCCTGCCATTAGGGACACTGGGGCCAGCATAACTGTGGTGGATAAATCGTTTTTTCAGGCTGAGGATGTTGCTAAGGCACCCAAACGCCTCACCAAGTTAGCTGGAGGGCCTGTGCAGATGCTTCCCCAATTTATTTGTTTTTGTTTTGTTTTTATTTTATTAGTTCATTACAAACTTTTAAAATACAGATTTTGAATTACAGGAATTCCATAGTAAAAAAAAATCCACAGTAAAAAATTCCTCAGTAAAAAAGACAAAGAAAGAGGAATAAAAAACAAAAGAAAGTAAAAGAAGACAAGCGAACTTAGAGAAGGAATGAATACGGGTGGTTGTTCCGCTTAATCTAAAATAGAAAGATGAAAAGTCGTACTATTTCAAATGGTCCAAGAAGCTAATTTTAGGATGAACAAAGACGGTAGATGAAATGGCACCCTTCGTCCAGATTCACATGTTATTTCCCTTTGTTGTTGAGGCACTTTTCCAAATTCTCTAAAAAGAATGTTAGTGCAAAAGTTACTTGTTTGATGTCTCCTTGATGGAGCAGACTCCACACTATTTCTGCGCCTCGGCATGTTGCCAAGACATTTACCTTTTTAAGAATGGCTTGCCTTAGTCCATCAAACTTTGGACATATCAGGACGAGATGTTTCAGGGTTTCTTTGTCTTTTTTACAAAACCGACATTCATCATTGGTTATTACTGGTTTGTTCCAAATGTTTGTTTTTTCCTTAGTGAGGTACAAATTTAGGCGAAACAGCATAAAAGTTCTTCTTTTATGATTAGAAGGGAAGAGTTCCAAATATTTAGGAAGTTTCAAGGGTTGTTGAGCTTCTATGGGCGCGTTCTTCATGCAACTATGTGCTCTTCTCAGTTCCGACGTTTCAGTCCAATCTTGATCCCATAGTTTTTTTTTATATTGTTTGGGTTGTTAATGAGTGTATGTAGATCTGTTGCCAGATCACTTAGAATTTTTGCGCATGATTCTTTCCACATCGTCAGTATAGACGTTGGTTGGGCCGCCCCATCAGAATTTAAAATTTGGAACTGCGGGTAGCAGTCGGCTCCCATAATTTTCCGATATAAGGTTAAAGTGCTCCATTGTATTTGGGCATTTATCGAGATCAACCCAAGTTCGTACCCGAGACATGCAATCGGAGCTCCTTTTGGTAACCGTAAGATCTTGGACCAAAAATTGTTTTCACACCAAGGCCAGATTGTGTGTGAGCATCCAAGCATCGTTTCCACTCCAAATATTAGCGATGGAATGACTTTCACTCGATAAAAGTCCATGACCGGTTTCAGACTGAACTTCCCATATTTGTTGTTGATCACAGCTCCTTGAGCTGTTAGCATTGTGCATTTTCGTCTGATCCTTTGCATCATTGGCTCATCGTTTATGTTTGAGCTGATTGTTACTCCCAAGTACTGCACTTGGGTCGCTTGGGCTATTAGCTTGTTTCCGATGTACCTTTTCGGTTCCTTTTTCCTCTTCTTTGTCCTTAGATTCTGAAAAGTTAGGATCTCCGTTTTAGATGGATTAATTGTTAGCCCATTTTTTTCCATATACAGCTCTAGGGCTATCAGCTTTCTCTGCAGACCAATTGGAGTCTGATCTAAAATGACCATGTCATCTGCATAGGCCATGTGGTGCAGCACTCTCTCATTTGTCTTCGGAGGGAAGGAGCGGACTTCCGACAGGTCTTTATCCACATCTGAGATTAGGAAATTAAACAGAGTTGCCCCAATGGGCAGCCCTGCTTGACCCCTCTTGATGTTAATATTGGAGAGGAGAGCAAACCCGCCTGGTTCAGCCTTATGCGAATTGATGTATCTGAATGTAGATCGTGTATTGGTGTTAACAAATTTCCTGGGCAGCCGTAGTGCTCAAGTTTTCTCCATAGGATTTGACGGTCTACACTGTCAAAAGCACAGGCCAAATCAACAAATGCCACATAAACCTTCTTGTTGTTTTTAATCGCCTCCATTTTCAGGATATTAAGCATCAACAGATTTAGGGCACAGCCAACTCCTTTCACGAATCCCGTTTGCCGGGTGTCGAAGTTGTTGGAATCGTGTATCCATTTGGTCAGATGGTATAATATTTGACTTGCAAAGATTTTCCCGAGGACATCCAGGAGAGCGATTGGCCTAAAGTTTCCCGGCTGGCTTCTATCTCCTTTTTTGAATATTGGTACTATAATGCCTGTCTTCCATGACATTGGGACTCTTTGTTCTTTTGATATGTTTCGAAAGAGGTTGATGCAAAACTTTGACCAGGCCTCAGGATGTTCTTTGAAGAGCTGATTTGTGAGCCCATCGGGCCCTGGGGCTCTTGAAGTACTCAATTTATATATATTCTTGAGTATATCTTGTTCGGAGATTTGGAGCACCCAATCTTTCTTATCCTTTGTTAGTTCATATCCAATAGCCGTTTGTTTTGCATACAGGTCTGAGAAATGTTTAATCCAACGAGCCTCTGGGACTAGACTTGAAAGGAGCGCTTTCTGTGGAGCTTCTGTTTTGTTTATGACTTCCCAGTATTTTGCTAGATTTCTGTTGTTCATAAGTTTTAACATTGCCTCTGCATCTTCTTGTAGCATGTTCTGTTTGTGAAGTTTTAGCTATCTTTTATACGTTTTTTCGATGTTGTCAAATTCCAGCCACCATTCTTGGGTTCCTTTTTTTTGCAATTGTCTTCGTGTTTCCCTCAATTCTCACTTCTTTGCCACTATCTTTGGATCATACATATGCTTATGGGTCAGTTTGTTCTTTAACGGGCCACGCACCGTCTCTGAGTATTGCTCGAACATTGTCAGATATTCTTCGTTTGTGTCCAAGTCTTCTTTGTATATATTTTCCAGGATAGAGGACATTTTGTAAATTTTTCTTTCGTTCCATCGGATCCTGTTTCGCCCTGGTTCGACCGTAATCGGGGTTTGCCAATGATCCCTCGTTGTTCTTTTGGTTCCA
Organism: Ambystoma mexicanum; assembly: GCF_040938575.1. NCBI lineage: Eukaryota > Metazoa > Chordata > Amphibia > Caudata > Ambystomatidae > Ambystoma > Ambystoma mexicanum. Next base: position 1,097,391,853 of record NC_090933.1, read on the forward strand.
TCTATAGTCGCTATCACCAGATTGTGGTCACTTTGTGGCATTTCTACTATGTTTAGACTATAGACTTGTTCAAGGATTGAATTTGCAACATAAAAGTAGTCCAAGATTGAGTGGTACTTTCCATTGCTCCATGTAAATTGTGGAGGTATATCCCCGTTTGTGTTTCTGTTCAATAGGGCCATTCTTCTTACGTCCATTTCTTCGACCCATGCCGTTTGTATCTTAAAGGCATCTTTGGACACAACTGGGTTAGAGGCAATTTGATTAGAACCCACTAGATGAAGAGAGGGCATGTTCAAGCCACCACATAAGATTATATGAGGTTTCCCTTCATCACTCTGCAACGAGTCGATTATATCGCATATCTGGTCAAGAAAGTCTGATTCGTCATTGACATCATGCTGCCAATAGATATTGATGATGGCAAATTGTTCTTTTTTGCCATTTTTGGCAGATCCAACCTCAATCCAAGTTACTTGAACATATGGCGAAATAATTTTAGAGGTTCTCATAGTTATCGATGTTCCGCTTTTGGTTAGTGTAATTAAGCCTGCTTTTGGTCGTCCTTTCTTTAATCTCACTGCTGGATTAAAGGCAATTTCGTAATTTGTCACAACAGGGCATTCTACAACCCATGTTTCCTGAAGACAGATTACGTCCAACTGCCTGAGTTCCTTTGGGAATGTATTAAAAAGATACGCAAATCCTCGGGTGTTCCATGACCTTATCCTTAGGGTCTGGTCCGGCGGCTCCTTCCGGCATTATTTGTCTGAGTTGGCATTTAGAACACTCGGTAACCACGCCCAGGAGTCTTTCTCCCTTGTGACACCCACTTGCTTTGCATTTGTAGGTTCCATATCAGGGATCGCTTCAGCTGCGAACGTGATTTGAATTACGTCACGGTCTTCTGATCTCTGGCTTTTTCCCTGACATATTTGTCTTTCGTTTGCAACGATTGCACAATCAGAGGTTTCCAATTTCTTCTGTTGATGGTGATTATCGAGATCTCGGGAGGTCTGAGCTTGTTCAATGGCTTTTTTTGTCCAATTATTTCTGGAATTCGCATTCGGACTGTAGGATCGCTCTCCTTCTCTCTCTTGAAATTCAGACAGATCGAAGCCTAAACAGTTCAAGTCCGAGCTGTTCGACAGCAACAAATCTCTCACAATTAGTGAGTGTATGTGGAGTTTTACTATATCCATTAGATTTTCGTTGACAAATTCCACTGTCCTAATATCTTCAGAGGCAATTGATCTCAATTGTGGTATATGATTAAACAGTTGGAAAACAGTTCTACGATTTAAGATTAGCTCATCTTTCCCTTTTAGGATCTGCTCTAAAATCAAACAGTAATTTGCTGCCCTTATCGTTTTTATTACTGGTTGTTTTATTTTTTGTGTTTTTGAGATCCATCTTTGCTTTGGGTGAGAGTTTTCATCTATTTCGCGTTCAATTATGCTCAGCTTAATACCACTTATTTGCTGGTCTTCATTTACATGACCTAAATCATTAGTGTTTACCAAATACAGAGCTGCTTTTTTTTTGCCTTCTATTATATTTAGACGCTCACTTAGGGTCAGATAAATAGGTTCTGAAGGCAGTTTGTTACTGTGATTTGGTATTGAACTATTGGATTCTTGGAGCTGCTTAATAATTTGACACCTTCTTCCTGTTTTCCCACAATCCCTTCCAGTTGGACGAGCACTTTCCTGAGGTTCCGCTGCCAGTTTAAGAAGTTTATCGCCCGTAGATTCGGGCTGGTTCGAGGCTGGCTGTTCTTCACTAGCTTCTCCTTGATCCTCTTCGTATGTGGAAAGGTTTATTAGATCTGTGATATCGATAACTTCTGCAAGATCTTCTTCTGGGATCGCTGAAGGATCGGTGTCGTGGGCAGCTGCTTCCCCAGACGTGCTCGGTTGGGCGGCTGATTTCAAATCAGCATTTAAATTGATTGGAAGTACAGCCTCAGATTCTAATCTCGTCTGTAACAAGGCATTTAAAGTCTTCACGTTCCTTAGGAATTTACTTGAGCCCCGTGCTTGGAGATTTTTTCGTTTGATTATGTTTTTGGATTTGCGTTGTTGTTTTTGACAGACTTTTTTTGTATTTCCTGTCTCCATCCCTTCGTTTTCACCTTGGACAGGTTTTTGGAAAATTGGAAAAGTAGGTTGACTTTTCTCCATCACTTTATCGAGACAAGGTTCCAGGGGGATCTCAGTAGCAGTTGTTTTTGGGGGGGACGCGAATGGTTGAGCAGCGATAGAGGGCAAGCTTTCGCAAGACGAATCCGTCGACTCTCTAGAGTCCAATTGCGGATTTATCCGGCTGGTATCATTAGGCATGATTGCATTATTAAGAGATTTGTCCCTAGTTGATACCGGCATATCCATTTGGACTTCTCGGGTAATAGCATTGCAGCTTCTCTGCAGGATGTCTTCAACATCGGTGCTGTTAGAAAATATCACATCGCCTGTTGCCTCTTGTCTTAGATTTTTGTCAGATTTCGACTCAAAGCGTGCTTGTGAGCCAACCTTTTGACTTTGCTCATCACTATTATGCCAAAAAGGCAAATTTTGTGTTTGGTAACTTTTCATCATTGATACTGTTTCTCTAGCTACCTCCGCGAAAAGGCGTTTATCTTCCGCGTTTGTTTTTAGCTGCTCTCGGATTATCTCCATAAATGTGCCACAGGTCTTTGTATCATTTTTCGAATTGGTTTTTAACCCTTTAATTTCGTCTTCACAGCATTTCATCTTCGCGTTTAGTAAAGCTAGCAACGCATTTTGATCTCGACATGCCTCATTCAACTGTTCATAAAGTTTAATTAAAGGTGCAACTGTTATTGTCAGGGCCGATGTTAAATTAGGTCGAAGTTCATTTATTACTTGTTCAATGAAACTAAAATATTGTTGCCTATTTTTGTCGCCTTTATCTTTGGTACTAAGTTTGCCATTATCAAGTTGGGACATCCGTCCGTTTATTTTTTGATTCGTATGATTTGACGAATCGGAATCTGACGAATTTGTCTCCGAGCTAGATGGAGAACTTGGACGGGGACCTCTCTTTGTAGTTGTTTGCAGGCATTTACCCGCTTCCTGTTCCCGGTCTGAGCATAGCCGTTTCTGGGATAACGGAATTGATCCGTGAAAACTATGCTCCATCCTTCTCCGCTTCAGTTGCTGAAATGAGTTTATCATGGGCCTCTGACCAAGACTCGGTATAACAGGTTGTGTAGCCACTAGATTTTCAGACAAGGTTTCACGTGATTGTGGCTCTAAGTTTTCCAACATAGATGAAATGTTTTGTTTTTGTCTGGTTTGAGCGGCTGCCATTGATTGGTTCATTACTCTTAGGTCTTCAATCAGTTTGTCAGCAACACTCAGAGAATCACGTTTTTTTGTAGAGTCGGCCGGATTCTGAGCTTGTGCATCAGACGGATGTGGGCTAGTAATTAAGAGCTTCGTAGGTAACGAAGGACCTTCGGAGCGTTGCTGTTGCTGTGTTTGTACGTGTGCCACAAAAACTTCCTCCTGAGCGAAGATCAGCGCCCCCTCAGACAGATGATTGCTTAGTTTTTCCAATATTTCCGGGTCGCTAGAATTATGATAGATTACTTTGTGATCCATGTCGCGACCTAAGCTCTCAGTTTTGTTTCTTGTCTCGTTTATAAGTGTTTTTTGCGCTAAATTGGACAATGAGCTTATTTTGCCAACAGGACTATCATTGGCACTACTAACATAGATTTCTTTAAAATCTGTGTTATTTTTGCCACTTAGATTGTTAGCCGAGTCTCCAGGTTCACATGCACTAAGACACACGTCAGCATTTAATAATTTAGGAATAGATGCAAAAGTCATAGGAAGTTCATTTTCGGTTGCAATACAACCCTTACTACTTTGCTCCGCCAGCGTATCTTGACCGGCTGAGTTTAAATGTTTTTCCAAAATACACTGACATTGTTTACATTTAGTGGGCGTTGGCGTTCCCACACTCCCAAATTGACTTACGTGTGTTGGGCACAAGGTCTCATGATGATGCTCAGCAGCGGCACACATGTTGGAAGAGGAAGAAGTCTGCCACATTTCAGATAGAGTGCTGCTTTACGCTTCCCCAGCGAACACAGCAAACACACTGAGCTCACTCCGCCTCAGCTCTGCCGAGGGGTGGGTGTTTTAAAGCTCCGCCTGGCAAGTTCAAAGAAAATGAAGACAGACTCCGGTCTGGGTCTTCAAAGGCACGGCAGCAATTCCACTGGAGAATGGAGGTTACAGAGCAGCAAACACACTCAGCTCACTCCGCCTCGGCTCCGCCGAGGGGTGGGTGTTTCATAGCTCCGCCTGGCAAGTTCAAAGAAAATGAAGACAGACTCCGGTCTGGGTCTTCAAAGGCACGGCAGCAATTCCACTGGAGAATGGAGGTTACAGAGCAGCAAACACACTCAGCTCACTCTGCCTCGGCTCCGCCGAGGGGTGGGTGTTTTATAGCTCTGCCTGGCAAGTTCAAAGAAAATGAAGACAGACTCCGGTGTGGGTCTTCAAAGGCACGGCAGCAATTCCACTGGAGAATGGAGGTTACAGAGCAGCAAACACACTCAGCTCACTCCGCCTTCCCCAATTACCAGTTCTCATCCAGTGTAACGACATGACTGTGAAGATACCTGTCAGCATACAGAGTGAGGTACCAGGACGCGTTCTGTTGGGTAACGATTTGAAAACTCTCGGAGTTGTGTCGCATACCCCCAGACCTCCTAGTAAACAGTTACAGGAGCTAACCAGACCTGCAAGGGAGAGAACCATGCAAGGTACTCTCCAGGAGATGATGAAGAAAGATATCACTCCTGCTCCACTGGAATTGTCAGCTGCTGTCTCCAAGATATCAGAAGCGAAAGGGAAACCTAAGACTTCTATACCGAAACCAGCAGCCAGTATTTCAGTGCAGCCCACAAGGACTTCCCCGCGGTTGTCCAAAGTTACACCCGTAAGTCCACCTCCAGCTGTGGCTGAGAGGGAGGTACAACCCTGTGTGGTAGAATTAGACTCTGAAGAGGAGCTAATGGAAGGCCAGGAACTCATTGGAGATCTGGATCCTGTTGACCATCCTGAGCTGCAGTCTTTACTGGCAGAAGGTGGACCCAGCAGGGCAGACTTCAGTAAGGGACAGAGAGAATGTCCGAATCTGGAAGGTCTTCGCCACCAGGCAGAAGCTCAGGTTGAAGGACAAGAGCCTGGGAAATACAGGTTGCACTGGGAAGATGGCCTCTCCTGCAGTGAACCGACCGAGTCTGCACCTGGAGACTACAAACGACTTGTAGTACCCCAAGAGAACAGACCACGGTTCTTGCAGTTAGTCCACTACTAAGGAAAGCCTCTCTCTCTACTTTTATTGGCCGAAGATGGGGGCCGAAGTAGAAAAACACTGCAGGAGCTGCCACACCTGCCAGACCTCTGGTAAGGTTGGCTCCAAGAATGTGGCACCTTTAGTGCCTCTCCCAGTTGTGGGAGTCCCATTTGAGAGAGTAGGGATTGACATTGTTGGTCCCCTTGATCCTCCAACCTCCTCAGGCAACAGGTTTATACTTGTTGTAGTAGACCATGCTACTAGGTATCCTGAGGCAATTCCCATGAGGACTGTTACAGCTCCGGCTGTGGCTAAGGCCCTCCTTGGTATTTTTACTAGGGTCAGGTTTCCTAAGGAAGTAATCTCTGACAGGGGGTCAAACTTTATGTCCCACTACATGAAAGCCATGTGGAAAACCTCTGGAGTTACTTACAAGTTCTCAACAGCCTACCACCCCCAAACCAATGGGCTGGTAGAACGGTTCAACCGAACCATGAAGAGCATGATAGGTGCTTTAGAGGAACCTCTTAAGCGTAAGTGGGAACTTCTACTGCCATGCCTTCTCTTTGCTTATAGAGAAGTCCTTCAGGAGGGAGTAGGTTATTCTCCCTTTGAGCTTCTCTATGGTCATCCCGTCAGAGGTCCATTGGCCCTGATTAAGGAGGGGTTGGAGAGTGCTCCTTCCCCCAATCCAGTCAGAGTGACTGACTACGTGATAGGTCTCCGGAGGAGAATGTCACACATGATGACAGAAGCAAGCGATAACTTGAAAGCTGGACAAGCATTGGTCAAGCACTGGCATGATCAAAAAGCTAACATGGTTGAGTTCGCTCAAGACCAGCTCATTCTTGTTATGATCCCAACAAGGCAGAGGGCCTTGCAAGACAAATGGATGGAACCCTTCAGAGTTGTGGGTAAACTCAGAGAGGTCACCTATCTGGTGGACTTGGGCAATCCCAAGGAGGCTCCGACAGTCTTCCACACCAACCGACTCAAAGCGTATGTCTCTAGATCTAATGTAGGAGCGTTGCTTCTAGCATCATCCGAGGAAGAAGAAGAGAGTGAAGCTCTTCCGGATCTCCTCAGAGGCTTACCTTTAGACAAAAAAATTGAAGGAGTAAATCTCTCTTCAAATCTGACACCCTAGCAACAAGAAGAGTGCAAATCTATGTTGAATCAGTTTGCCTCTCTGTTCTCGCTTTCACCAGGCTTGACACCTTGGGGCCAGCACGACATACTCACTGGTGACTGTCTGCCAGTCAAAAGCAGAGGATACCGAATGTCAGAAAATGTAAGAACCCACATCAAAGGTAAGGTCAGCAAGATGCTTGATCTCGGGGTAACAGAGCCCTCTACTAGTCCATGGTCTAGCCCAGTTGTGTTAGTACCAAAGGCCGGATCTAAAGAACTTAGATTCTGCGTAGATTATAGAGCTCTTAATGCAGTCACCAAGACTGATGCCCACCCTTTGCCAAGAACAGATGAGTTGGTGGATAAACTCAGCACATTTGACTTGACGTCAGGGTATTGGCAAATAGCCCTGCAGACCATGCCAAGGAGAAAACTGCATTTTCTACCCCCGTTGGCTTATACCAGTTTAAGGTAATGCCTTTTGGATTGAAAAATGCACCTGCTACATTTTAACAGATGGTAAACCAGGTTCTGAATGGGATGGAGGACTTCTGCATGGCATACTTGGATGACATAGCAGTGTTCAGCAATTCCTGGGAAGAACATGTAACCCACCTGAGAGATGTTTGGCAGGCTCTTGGATGAGCCAATCGGACCATAAAGGCGAGTAAAGGCCAAATTGGACAGAGTAAGGTAGTCTATCTTAGACATGAGGTAGGAGGTGGAGAAATAAGGCTTTTGCTCAGTAAGATTGAAGCTGTGCAAAATTGGACAACACCTACTACTCAGACCCAAGTGAGAGCCTTCCTAGGCCTCACTGGGTATTACAGGAATTTCATTGAGAACTATGGGACCATAGCTTCTCCACTGAATGTCATCTCCTCTCCCAAATTTCCTAAAAAGGTTAGATGGAACGAGGAGTGCAAGCAGGCTTTTGAAAACCTGAAAAAGGCTCTTTGCCAAGCCCCAGTACTCAGAGCTCCTGATTACCGCCAATCTTTCATTGTGCAGACAGATGCTTCAAATGCAGGAATAGATGCCGTACTCAGTCAACTGGATGGGAAAGGTAGGGAGCACCCGTTTTCTTCATCAGCCGCAAGCTGAAGGATCCTGAAACAAGGTGGGCAACAATCGAAAGAGAATGCTTTGCTATCGTGTGGGCTCTGATGAAGTTTAGGCCATACTTGTATGGTTCTACTTTTGTCATTCAGACTGACCACCAACCCTTGAGATGGTTAATGCAAATGAAAGGGGAAAACCCAAAACTACTGAGATGGTCAATCTGCCTGCAAGGGTTTGATTTCACCATTGAGCACAGGTCAGGGTGTCACCACCAAAATGCTGATGGTCTCTCTAGGATGTATGTCATCGACTAGAATTTCCTAACCTAGTGAGTCCCCCAGCAGCTTTGCTGGATTTCTGGAGTTTGTTTTTTCCATCCTGCCAAGAGTGAGACTCTTTTTCTCCCACTCTTGGATATAAATGTGGTTAATTCCTTTGAATGTCAATATGTTCTATGGGCTATGGGGTCTTTTACTCCATAGGGTCTCATATGTTTTACTATGGGTGTTACACCGCACCCTCCGTGCCGTAACACTGGGGCGTCCTAGAGGATCCCCACCATGGACTCCATACCCTGGGACTGACTACTGTCTCCCAGGGCATGTAAAGTCACCATTGGCTTTACTAGACCTACATTTACTAACAGAACTATTACAAACCATCCTATTGTGGACGTACTGGTAGGGGTAATTCGATTACTCCTGGGTCTGTTATTCGAGGGGGCACTGTCCCGTCCCTCCTCGTCGAGTTTTGGCTGGTGGCAGTGGAAACTACTTGCTGTATTCGACCCCGAATATAACCCAATGGGATTCTTCCTATTGCTGGAGGTTAATACTTTTCCTGGTTAATCTCTAACATACCACCGGTTTATTTATCTTAAATAAATCTACCGGTTGGTATTTTCTGCCAGAACTCGGTTTTTAAAATGGCGTCTGTGTTTGTCTCTGTGACTCCTAAACCAAAGGTTGAGCCCTTTGTTCCACTTTTGGCGGAATTCTGCACAGAAGCTCTCCAAAGTGGTGCCATTCTGTCTGGGTACCACAGGAGGTGTGGGAGGGGGTTTAGGCACCCGGGACTGAGTTGCCTTGCCAACTCCAGTTGCACTCTGGTGTGATTGGCCCAAGTGGTGAACCACCCCGCTCACCACTTAGCGTGTGTTGATTGACAGCCAGGCTGAATGAATGGGGGTTTTATGCATAAAAGTAGGGCTTTTGGGACTGGATCTTCAGAAGTCGCCACAGGACCTAAGAGTCCGACGAGTGTAAAGCTGAGCCGACCTGCAATGACGACACCTCCGGTGGAGCCCTGCTGAACCGACTCACCACTTCCCGACGACAGAGGAGATCTCCCCGCCGGAGAGTCTCTTCCCCTGACTGGTGGGAACAACCAGTCCCCTTTGCTTTTTCTTCGTTCCAGGACGTAGTGGTCGAATTGCCCGTGCAGAGCACCCTGGCAACCGGATAGCCACTAACTCCTGTACCGCAACCAAAAGGTGGTGCCTTGTAACGGAGCACTCCGCGGCTGGTCTCTTCCCTGGTGGTGCAACGATCTTCAACTTTCCCTTCGACGACGAGATCATCTCTTCTCTTGGCAAAGCCCCGACTTGCATCCACCACCAGGAACAACTGCCCCCGCCGGAGCTGTCTCTCCACATACAAGGTACCGTGTCCACCTGGCTTCCCTTGTGTCGGTTAGAGTGAGGTGTCTTAATCCTCGCCTCTCCATTGGGTCGCCTCCAAGCCTTCTTAACTTTCTGTTCTGAACTGGTCCAATCTTTCTATAACAATTTGCGAGAAAGACTCGAAGTGCATTTCCACTGTGATACATTTTGGGACATATCGCCTTGCCTCTCTCCGAGAGGGCCGGGCCTCTGAACTTTGCGATCTACAGTAGACCCTGCCTTACTTGCCTTGCATTTGTTCGTAAAAGTGTTGGTACCGAGTTCATTTCATACCCTGCCTATCGAATATTAGAGTGCCATCTAGGTTAAAGCATTCACCTCTGTCTGCAAATAAGTGGTGCCTTGAACCTAGACTTGTCAAACTATTGTTAGGGGGATTGATTTACTTATAGTAATTGTGATTGAAGTTGTTTACCGTATTAGTGCCAGTGTGTTTATCATAGATGTGTTTTTATAAATAAATAACTATATATCTTTACACCGAAGCTCTGTTCCGTGTTTGCTTGTTCTACTGTGTAAATTGCCCTATTTTGTATACTCCACATACTGCCTAACTCTTCTTGAGGGAAGTCTGACTGCTCAGCCACAGCTACCAAGTGAATCTGTGTGGTACAGACTGCTACCAAGTGGGTTTACTGCCAAATACCTGTAGTCCTAAATCTTTTGCAGTGGTCCCAGAGGGAACTGCACAGCTTTCCGCCTAACACAGGGCACCTGCCAGCCGGTCCCCACTCATGTCCCCTTGCACCCCCACCCCCCAGCAGTCAGGGGCACCTTCCAGCAGGCCCCCACTCATGTCCCCCAGCACCCCCACCCCCCAGCAGTCAGGGGCACCTGCCAGCAGGCCCCCACTCATGTCCTCCAGCACCCTCACCCCCCAGCAGTCAGGGGCACCTGCCAGCAGGCCCCCACTCATGTCCCCCAGCACCCCCACCCCCCAGCAGTCAGGGGCACCTGCCAGCAGGCCCCCACTCATATCCCCCAGCACCCACACCCCCCAGCAGTCAGGGGCACCTGCCAGCAGCCCCCACTCATGTCCCCCAGCACCCCCACCCCCCAGCAGTCAGGGGCACCTGCCAGCAGGCCCCCACTCATGTCCCCCAGCACCCCCACCCCCAGCAGTCAGGGGCACCTGCCAGCAGGCCCCCACTCATGTCCCACTCATGTCCCCCAGCACCCCCACCCCCCAGCAGTGAGGGGCACCTGCCAGCAGGTCCCCACTCATGTCCCTTTGCACCCCCACCCCAGAAGTCAGGGGCACCAGCCAGCAGGCCCCCACTCATGTCCCCCAGCACCCCCACCCCCCAGCAGTCAGGGGCACCTGCCAGCAGGCCCCCACTCATGTCCCACTCATGTCCCCCTGCACCCCCACCCCCAGCAGTGCAGGGCACCTTACAGCAGGCCCCCACTCATGTCCCCCAGCACTCCCACCCCCCAGCAGTCAGGGGCACCTGCCAGCAGGACCCCACTCATGTCCCCTTGGACCCCCAGCCCCCAGCAGTCAGGGGCACCTGCCAGCAGGCCCCCACTCATGTCCCCCTGCACCCCCCATCAGTGCAGGGCACCTGCCAGCAGGCCCCCACTCATGTCCCCCAGCACCCCCACCCCCAGCAGTGAAATCGTGATTCCATGACACAAACCAAAAGTCAACTATGTACATCAACACATGTCCGCCACACGAAGGCAGGCGGTAGCGTCCCTGCGCATAAAAAAAATGTGTACTATCAAAAAGCACGTATATACAGCTCTGATGAATTTCCCATACTGTGGCCCTCCAGGGCAAATGACGTGCAAAGGGGTATGCGTGTATTTCGTGGGTGCGCGGGAAGTTTCACATGCGATTGTGCCTGGGCGAACGGGATATGTGTACTTCAGGGGCTCGCGGGAAGTTGGGCTCGCGTGAAGTTTTACACGTGATTGGGCCTGTGTGAGCGGGGTACGTGTAAATCTGGGGAGGGCGGGGAAGTACCTGAGGCAAATGCGTGGAACGCCCACACGCACGCGCCAGAAAAGAGGAGCTAATCCGGAAACACGTACGCCAGCAGGAAGCAGGTGTACGTGGACCCGCGCAGCATAAAAGTGCGCGCAAACAACAAGCAAGCTCAGACGCCAGAATGAACATACTGTTCCTAGCAGCAGTGGTTGTGGGATACCGCAGGAGGAGGAGGAGGATAGTCAGGCCCAGAATTTTCACACCCAGAACCAGCCTTTTTGGCATGCCTGATGACCAGGTGTATGGGAGGTACAGGTTTCCACCTCACATAATACTCAACCTGGTCAGTGAGTGGGAGGATGACCTCACATCACCCACCCTCTGCTCCCAAGCACTCAGCCCCCTGGAGAAGGTCCTCAATGTACTGCACTTTTTGGCCACCGGATCATTTCAGCAGACAAGTGCCATAGTGGGGGGGGTGTCACAACCCACACAGTCACGCTGCCTACACCAGGTCTTGGCCATCATGACTGCACGCCCATCAGTCCACAGGCACATATACCTGCCCAGAACACCTGCAGAAAGGCAGGCTGTTGTCCAGGATTTCTACGGGGTGGAAAAATTCCCCAAAGTCCTCGGTGCCATTGATTGCACCCATGGGGCCCTACGTCCCCCCATGGCATCAGAGCACATCTATAGAAACCGCAAGCACTGGCATTCCATCAACGTGCAGGTAGTATGTGATACCAAGGGAATCATCAGCTCAGTATATGCCAACTATCCAGGGTCCACCCACGACAGTTTCATTTACAGAATGTCAACCCTAAACCGGGACCTAGAAGCTGGGCGGCATGGCGATACATGGCTGCTTGGTGAGTATAAATGCCACAGCACATGCATGCATGCCAGATACTGAGTAATGTCACAACTCCACTAATGATACCCATCACCACCTCCCCAGGGGACAGTGCCTACCCTCTGAGCACCCACATGATGACGCCAATTCGGAACCCCACCACGCCACCCGAGGTAAGATACAACACAGCCCATATTGCAACCCGGGGCATAGTGGAGCGCACATTCGGAGAGCTCAAGTCACGCTTTCGCTCCCTTGACCGTTCTGGTGGGCAGCTGTTGCACGCTCCCCCAGTAGTGTACAGGATCATAGTGGCAGCATGTGTCCTGCACAACGTTGCAACACGCCGGGGCCTGCTGGTGGACATGGTGGTGCCCCCACATCCCCAACCACATGCAAGCCCGCTGCGCATGGGAGGGGAAAGGGCACGGGGTGAGGCAGCCCGAACACAGCTGGTGGCTAATTACTTCACTTAGAATCACACCCCTGTGGAGTGCACACAGCCCTGCCACATACCAGCTGACAATCAATGATGATGACATGAGGGACAGTCAACTGTCACAACCATACCATCCTGAGATTGGTCACCTGGAAGTGTCACAATTTGTGCATCCCTACCTACAGAAACACCACCAATGCTGTGTCATCAAAAGACACATACGCTGTTAAATGCATGACCCCCTTGCAAAATACAACATGAGAAGAGTGCCATGTCTCCCAACCCCTCCCCAGCACCGCCACCGAACACACCATACCATGTCATGCTATGTGAGAGCAAACAAAGCAATGCCAAAAACCTGACACAAGTGTCACAAAGTACAGTGTCCCAAATGGAAACTGGCCACACACAATATGCTCCTAGTAATGTTGAACTAACAACACACATGACCAAATACTTACCAACTAAACAATGCATCTAGACAAGTTCAAACATTTCTAAAACATGACGGTACTAAGTTAAAGTAGTCGTAGTCATACAACCTGAATATGCCACCACATCACCCTCTTCAAACTGTAGTCTTGTAGCATTCAAAACTGGTCTGTGTACTGCATACAACATGAACTCCATCTCCAAAGTAGACGGCTTTGTGAAGACATGAGGAATGAACCTGCAAATTCAGAGGGAGACATGGAAGCAACATCATACATTAATACAACATGCAGTGTACAATACAACAACAATATACACAAGGCATGTCGACACAGTATTGACTACAGACTGCCCACACAGCTCACGGGAGCCCAACGTCACTGTGTAGATCACTTTCACTTGGTCACACCCTTTGCAAGCCCATGGAAACGGGAAGCAGGAGGGGTGTGTGTCTCATGAACCCAAGCATCTAACCCAAACTCAGGACAAGCCTGCATGTGCCCAGCCTGAATACAGTGGATGCCCATGGGAGCCACACAAGGCAACACACTGTCAAATTATTTTTAAAAAAAATCAAAAATCAAAAATCAAAAATCAAAAATGGCCATGTGGGGGCCGGGGGGAGGTGGGGAGTCCACCCAGGAGGTCCGAGGACAGGGTGCGCACCAACAGCCACCTGTGTGGATTTTGGGAAAAAAAACACCTCCATGGGCTCCTGGCCTGCACCGCTATGCTAATGTGGGAGAATTGCTGCCGTCGCCCTCATGACCCGCTGCTGCTGCATCAGGAGGTGGTGGTGCAATGGGAGGCAGCCCACGCAAAGCCCTGGTATGGTCCTCCATGGCAGCAAGCATGCGGGTGTGGAAGGTCTCGTTCTGGAGGATTATAGTGTGGAGATCCCCATGCAACACCTGATGTGATGCCCGGATCTCCTCCCGAGTTGCCACATCTCAGCTGAGAGCGTACTTGTGAGGTGCTCCAGCTGCTGTTCTGCCCTAAAATTAGCAGAAGTCTCAAGCTCAAGAAGAGTCTGCCTGAGGTTATGGAGTTCCTCACTCAGGGCTTCCCTGTGGGCCTGGGACTCTATTGAGAAGGATTGGCGCAGAGTCTCCAGTGCCGCCCGTCGGTCCCTGTTGGACGCCAACATGTCTTCCCTGTGTGATTGGCAAATGGAGTCTGTTGCCTGCTGTAGTTGCTCCATCTGCCTTTCAGGGGGGATAATGGAAGTGGCCACCCTCTCCATTGCCTGAGCCATCATTTCAACTGATGCTGACTGTTGGGTTGCCATAGCGTACATGGAGTTCTCCCATACGCTATTGCCTGGTGGCGTACGGCCACCACGTCGACGGGCAGCACACCTGTTTGGGGCAAGGCGATGTGCACCTTGCTGTGCTGGCACCGCCTGAGGCTGCAGGACTGCATTCCCCCTCTGATCTGCTGGCCCAGGAACAGGATCAGATGCTGTGGAGTGTGACACTGCATCCGTAACTGCCAAAGACGCCTCTACCAACACTGACATCCCCATAGAGGGATCTACCCCTGGTGCAGATGGGTTGGCCAGAACAGAATCCCTGCCAGAAACACTTACCTGTGACGGCACATAGGTCTCATCATCCGAATCAGCACCTGAATAGAGGTTTGGGGAGGTGCACCCAGAGACACCCCTGGAAAGTATGGTCTGCAGGAGGATTGGGTTCTCACCCACCACCACACTACTTCCCCCGCTGGTGCCCGGCCGTGCCTGGGATTCCTCCTGGGTCTGCACCATCTCCTCAACCTCAACTGCATCAAGTGTGTCATCCCCTGCAAAAACATGAAAGAGAAAAAATGGAAACAGGCATTAGCACCATAGCACACAAATAGGCCTGTCAAGCTACAGAACCAGTACATGATTCACACATGTCCCACATGACTATAACCCTCCCATGCCTGCACTGTCACTGAGTAGTAAGGGGAGGCAAAAGGCAGACACTGATGACACCAATATGGGAGAGCAACACATTTGCTGCATGCTGGGTAGCACTGCCATCACACATTGGCCTGTGAGTGGCATGTCCAATACACATACATGACACATGGCAGCACACAGATGGCATTTAGCATAGCCATGGTACATTTGACAAGTACAGCCATATGTCAGTGATTGAGTACTGTCACCCATCCATGTGAGATGGACATGATGACATGAAAAATGCTGCATACTGGGACTAAGTACACATGTGCCACTCACTGCAACACATGCAAGGTACAAGAATACAGTAATAGTTGGCTGATCTATTTTTCCTCACATTGACATCTCAGGAAACATCTGTCGTTTTCAACATGCAAACAGGCACTCATCTAAACATTTGTGCTGGCCAATACTCCATCAGCCTGAATGGTCTCATTGTGTACATAACCAGGTAAAGCATTGCCCCATTGTGGCCAGTAAACAATGACCGAAGCATATCATATATGTCACAATATGGTTGATAAATGTCTAGCAAAAAAAGGGGAGAGTGGAAAATATCATCCTGAAGGCACACTTACAAATTCTGACCAATGTAGTTGCAAGATGGCAGTACAAGGTCAACTGCACAATTGTGGACCTAATAGGATACTGTGGGCAGAAGGGATGCTGTCATAGCCAAATACAAGGCACGTGATCCCATGTGAGGAAGGAAATGGGTGACCCATAACACTCTGGAGTACACACCCTCACCTGGCACTCAATCAGAACCCGTCACCCAAAATACATACACATGCACTACACACACACGCATGGGCACTCACCGGACAATGCTTCATAATCAGGTAGTTCTCCCACACCTCGGATCTGTTCCTCTGTGACGAAGGTCCCAGCAACAGACTCATGTTCAGTGAGTTTGTTGTCCTCTTGTGGAGACCCACCTCCAGTCACCAGAGTAGCGGCATGATTTGAGGCCAGCTTGTCCTTTGCTCAGCGTTTCAGGTCGTTCCACCGCTTGTAGCAATCATCAGCTGAGCGCCTCACAAATCCAAGGGCACTTATGTGGTTGGCGATGGTCTGCCAGTGTGCCTTACATTGGCCAGGTGTGGTCTTGGACCCTGCATTCACCACCATTTCGTGGCTATGTTGCGACACATAGCTCACAAGTGCATTAAGCTCTGCGTCTTTAAAGCAAGGCTTCCTTGACGTGCCGGAGTGTGTACCCGTGCCTGGGGTCTCAGCCTGTCGTGCCAGAGCAACCTTCTTCCTCTTTTTAGAAGGTGGAGCGGAGCCAGAGTGGCTAACGCCGCTCTGGTCAGTAGGGGCAGAATCGCCGGTGGACTCGGTTGTTGGAGTGTGAGAATGCACATTGACCATAGGACTAGGTGCAGGCATTGTCTGAAGTGTGATGTTGGCAGGGGGAACATCAGTATGATGGACCAGGACCGACACCGTCCTGGCTGGGAGAGTCAGAGCTGGGGCGGATGGAGCTGCAGCTGCCCCTGCAGCCTCACCACCCTGCATACTTGGGGCAGCAGATGACATAGCTGCCCCAGATCCACGTGCCTTGGTGACAACTTGCACCGCCACACGTGGCCTAGACTTGCTGACCTGGAAGTCAGCCAGGGAGTCATCCTGTGCCAGGTCAGGTGCCACAATGGGCTGGTCCAACAGGGGCTGAGCTGGGATGGTCTCAGCCGCGTTTCCCTCAACCATGGGGG
The DNA here is from genome assembly GCF_040938575.1 of Ambystoma mexicanum. Taxonomy (NCBI): domain Eukaryota; kingdom Metazoa; phylum Chordata; class Amphibia; order Caudata; family Ambystomatidae; genus Ambystoma; species Ambystoma mexicanum. The sequence goes on from NC_090933.1 coordinate 1,097,408,393, forward strand.
GGAGCATGGGCGTCCCTGATTGGTCCTCCAGCCGTTAGGCAGAATTCTCTGTTTAGGCTGAATTTCCTAACCTAGTGAGTCCCCCAGCAGCTTTGCTGGATTTCTGGAGTTTATTTTTTTCCATCCTGCCAAGAGTGAGACTCTTTTTCTCCCACTCTTGGACATGAATGTGGTTAATTCCTTTAAATGACAATGTGTTCTATGGGCTATGGGGTCTTTTACTCCATAGGGTCTCATATGTTTTACTATGTGTGTTACACCGCACCCTCCGTGCCGTAACACTGGGGCGTCCTAGAGGATCCCCACCATAGACTCCATACCCTGGGACTGACTACTGTCTCCCAGGGCATGTAAAGTCACCATTGGCTTTACTAGACCTACATTTACTAACAGAACTAGTACAAACCATCCTATTGTGGACGTACTAGTAGGGGTAATTCGATTACCCCTGGGTCTGTTAATCGAGGGGGCACTGTCCCGTCCCCCCTCGTCGAGTTTTGGCTGGTGGCAGTGGAAACTACTTGTTATATTCGACCCCGAATATAACTCTATGGGATTCTTCCCATTGTTGGAGGTTAATACTTTTTCTTGTTAGTCTCTAACGTACCACCGGTTTATTTGTCTTAAATAAATCTATTGGTTGGTATTTTCTGCCAGAACTCGGTTTTTAAGATGGCGTCTGTGTTCGTCTCTGTAACTCCGAACCAAAGGTTGAGCCCTTTGTTCCACTTTTGGCGGGCTTCTACACAGAAGCCCTCCAAAGTGGTGCCATTCTGTCTGGGTACCACAGAGGGTGTGGGAGGGGGTTTAGGCAAACTCGACTGAGTTGCCTTGCCAACTCATGTCGCACTCTGGTGTGATTGGCCCAAGTGGTGAGCCACCCTGCTCACCACTTAGCGTGTTTTGGTTGACAGCTACGCTGAATGAATGGGGGTTTTCTGCATAAAAGCAGGGCTTTTGGGACTGATATGATATGATATGATATGGTATTTGTAACGCGCCTATACACATGTGTTTCAAGGCGCGACGAGGCAGGGAGGGGGGGACAAGGGGAGACAGACAACGATCTTACTAGGCCAGGTGTCATTCAGATCGCGCAAGTGCAGGGGTGGGGGAGGGGGAAAAGTGCAAGGGGAAGGGGAGGGGGGGAAGTGCAGTACAAGGTAAGTGGCGTAACGTAATAAATAAATAAATAGGGCCAGCTGGTGGCAAGTGTGAGGTAAGTGCAGAACAAGTGCTGGGGGAGGGGGGGGGCTGTAGGGATACAGAGACAGTCCCGCAGTGCAAAGGGGTTCCAGGGCATCAGTGCAAGTGGAGAGTGGCAGGGCCCAGGACCGAGGCCGTTTAGAGTGGTCCAGTTGCAGGATCAGTGCAGTTTCAGTGAGGAATTAATTAGCTGTTCAGCAGGGGAGAGGGAGAGAGAAAGCAGAAGCAAAGAGGAAGGTTTTGAGGTGCTTCCGGAACCGGAGATGGTTCTCCTCAAGTTTCAGGGAGGCAGGAAGGCTGTTCCAGAGGGAGGCCCCTGCCGCGGAGAGAGATCTACCCCCAGCTTGTTGCTTCGAGAAGCGGCTAACCCTGAGGGAATTGGAGGCGGATGAGCGAAGGGCTCGGGAAGGAAGATATTTGGGAAGAGAGAGTTGAAGGTATTTAGGACCCAGGCCCCAGAAGGCCTTGTGGACAATGCAGAGGGTTTTGAACTTTATCCTCGCAGCCACTGGGAGCCAGTGTAGAGATTTCAGTCCTGGATAGATACGGTCCCTGGGCTTGAGGCCAAGGACAAGTTTCGCAGTTCTGTTCTGGATGAGTTGCAGAGGGCGGAGAGTGGAGGCAGGCAGATTAAGATAGAGGCTGTTACAGTAGTCCAGCTTCGAGAGAACCAGGGCTCGGGAGACAGTGAGCTTCTGGGGGAAGGAGAGGAAGGGAAGAATACCTCTGAGGAGGTTCAGCTGGTAGTGTGACCTCTTGGCGACGTCAGAAATATGAGGAGAGAAGGAGAGTGTAGAGTCGAAGATGACCCCAAGGTTTTTTGCCTTGCAGGTAGGAGCAGGGAGGGGGCCAAGGGAGGCAGGCCAGAGAGCTACAGGGAAGGAGGGAGTGGGAGTACCGATGAGTAGAATCTCAGTCTTACTGGCATTAAGGCAGAGGTCATTGGCGGCACACCATTCTTGGATAGCAGACAGACAGTCAGAGATGAGGGAAGGAGAGGGGGAGGCTGAGGGTAGCCTGAAAATGAGTTGGGTATCGTCCGCATAGCACTGGAAATTAGGGCAGAGAGCGGCGATGCGGTGGGCAAGGAGTGCCAGATACTGGTTGAACAGCCAGGGAGAGAGATTAGATCCCTGGGGGACACCACAGGTGGAGAAAAAGATGTCGGAGAGGAAGGACCCCAGTTGGACCTGGGAGGGTCGATTTGAAAGGAAAGAGGTCAACCACGCCAGAGCCTGACCAGTGATACCCAGGTTTTCCCGGAGACGGTTGAGCAGGATGGCATGGTTGACAGTGTCAAAGGCAGAGGAGAGATCGAGCAGAATGAGAACACACGGAGTGTTGGAATCGAGGTTCAAGAGCAGGTCTTCACGGATGTTCAGGAGAGCAGTTTCCGTGCTTCTGGCAGCTCTGAAGCCAGATTGATGGTCATGAAGACTACCAACAGATTCAGCATGGAGGTTAAGCTGGGAGATGGCCAGTTTCTCCAGGAGCTTGCCCAGGAAGGGAGTGATGGAGATAGGGCGATAGTTAGCCGGGCAGGAGGGGTCGGAAGAGACTGGATCTTGAGAAGTCGCCACAGGACCTAAGAATCCGATGAGGGTAAAGCTGAGCCGACCTGCAATGACGACACCTCTGGTGGAGCCCTGCTGAACCGACTCACCACTTCCCAACGACAGAGGAGATCTCCCGGCTGGAGAGTCTTCTTCCCCTGACTGGTGGGAACAACCAGTCCCTTTGCTTTTTCTTCGCTTCCAGGGCGTAGTGGTCGAATTGCCCGTGCTGAGCACACCGGCAACCGGATAGCCACTAGCACGTACCGCGACCAAAAGGTGGTGCCTTGTGACGGAGAACTCCGCGGCTGGTCTCTTCCCTGGTGGTGCAGCGATCTTCAACTTTCCTTCGACAACGAGAGCATCTCTTCTCTTGGCAAAGCCCCGACTTGCATCCACCACCAGGAACAACTGCCCCCACCGGAGCTGTCTCGCCACATACAAGGTACCGTGTCCGCCTAGCTTCCCTTGTGATGGTTAGCGTGAGGTGTCTTAATCCTCGCCTCTCCATTGGGTCGCCTCCAAGCCTTCTTAACTTTCTGTTCTGAACTGGTCCAAACTTTCTGTGACAATTTGCGACAAAGACTCGAAGTGCATTTCCACTGTGATACTTTTTGGGACATATCGCCTTGCCTCTCTCCGAGTGGGCCTGGCCTCTGAACTTTGCGATCTACAGTAGACCCTGCCTTACTTGCCTTGCATTTGTTCGTAAAAGTGTTGGTACCGAGTTGATTTCATACCCTGCCTTTTCTCTCCCGTCCTAACGAATATTAGAGTGCCATCTAGGTTAAAGCATTCACCTCTGTCTGCAGATAAGTGGTGCCGTTGAACCTAGACTTGTCGAACTATTGTTAGAGGAGTGAGATACTTATAGTAATTGTGATTGAAATTGTTTACCGTATTAGTGCCAGTGTGTTTTTCATAGATGTGTTTTTATAAATAAATAACTATATATCTTTACACCGAAGCTCTGTTCCGTGTTTGCTTGTTCTACTGTGTAAATTGCCCTATTTTGTATACTGCACATACTGCCTAACTCTTCTTGAGGGAGGTCTGACTGCTCAGCCACAGCTACCAAGTGAATCTGTGTGGTACAGACTGCTACCAAGTGGGTTTACTTCCAAACACCTGTAGTCCTAAATCTTTTGCAGTGGTCCCAGAGGGAACTGCACAGGTTTCCGCCTAACATCCACACATGGGGGTCTAGGGGCACCCTGCAAATCCTGGCCACGTCCCCTACCGCGCCCTCCACGTCCACCTTTTGAAGGTCAGCCACCTTTGCCTCCCTTACCGCTTGGTCGCCTCCCAACCATGGCACTGATGTTGTTGTGCTTATGGGAGGAGCAGTAAACTATTGTCCTGGGCTATTGGGGGTCAAAGGGGTAGGGTACTAGATGGAATTCGTACCCAAGTGCTCTAACAAGGCTCTCTGTGACCCCTGGGGGAATATGACGGGTCACGCAATGCACAGGCAGCCCAAAAACAAAAATAAACGTGCACGCAACCCCTCGTATACCACGTGCGTGGAAAAGTGAACCCGCACTACGCTCTGGCACCCAGAAACACAAAAATAAGCGTACGCGTAATACACACAGCCTACAATGACCTCTGAAGGGGAACGCGACACACGGGGAAAGAACAGTTGCTAAGTACGTGCGGAACTCACCGTCTGCCTGGAATAAGAACGGGAAATATACACACGTGTGCGCGTTGGCAACACCCCCGCCAAAGAAGAATTGTACGCTGTCTGAGGAGACAGGACAAAAGGAGAAGTGAACACTGAGGAAACAGGCCCAAAAAAAGTAGAAAAATGAAAGCTGTCAGAGGTAACAGGGAGTACGAACTTGAAACGCTGTGAAGTAATCACATGTGAACCGACAAGAAGTACAGAATTCACCCACTCGCCCTCCACGAAAAGCACATACAATAAAATGGCATTCTACACGTACCTTTTAAACTGGCCCACACGTACACATCACTTACGGGTGTACGTGTCCTTTCCTCCAATTACACGCGCTGACACCCGGACGCGCAGCTTTTCCACGTGTGCTCTGTCATCACGTGCTATGAGGGAAACACCCGCGTGTGTCACATCACAGACACGCGTACGCGCTACGGGCCTTTGGTCCAATGAAATTGCATACGTGCGCTGACGCGCTTACGCGCTAAGGGCCTTTCCTCGAATTACACGCTGACGTGCAAGATTTTCACGTGCCAAATCACTCCGTATCAAGCTGGCCACGCGTTCACACACGGAAGACCGCGCTCCTGCCCAGAAGGCCAAATTACTGCCCCCCAGAGCCCCGAGCACTCTCCCACCTGCCATCTGCTGCTGCCTGATTGCCTGCTGCCCACGTGCCCTGCCATTTGCTGCCTGCACGTCAGCCCGGGGTGCTGTTGCTGTGACCACCCCTGCTGGAACAGAAGACTCCAGACTAGGATTCCATCGCTCCACAGCCCAGCCACAGGATCCAGTTGCCCACCCACTCCTGCCTCTGGGGTTGCCATGTCGGGCACATCTCCATCTGGCACCACTGGCAACCCCCAGCCAGAGAGGCAGAGGGCCACCAGCTTCACTGCCACCGAAGTTGGTGTCCTGGTGGAGCATGTCCTGGGGCATTATGATGCCCTCTTCGGAACATTACACGCCAACAAGGAAGGACGGGAGAGGATCTGGGACGACGTAGTGGTTGCCATCAACGCGGAGGGGGTGGCAACCCGCGACATCAAGCACGTCAAGAAGCGCTGGGAGGACTTCAGGTCCAGGACCCTCCACAAGGCCCAGCGCCTCGCAGAGGGGGGCCGGGCATGCATGAGTACCATCCAGATGAGGGTCCTGGAACGCAGGGGGACATGAGTTGGTGATCAGTGGTGCAAGTGGACAGGTGGCTTGTCTGGGGTGCATGGCCATGGTGGATGAGCTGCCTGCGGAACATGACCAGGGGTGCGGGGTAGTCCCCTGTGGTGTGGTCTGCCTGCAGGGGCCGTGGAGGGTGTAGAGGGAACACCTGGGAGGACCCACACTGCCAATTCCCGTGCACCCCCGAAATTCACGTACCCCGCTCTGACAGCTAAATCGCATGTAAAACTTCCCGCGAACCCCTGAAATACACATACCCCACTCGCTGTTAGGCGGAAACCTGTGCAGTTCCCTCTGGGACCACTGCAAAAGATTTAGGACTACAGGTGTTTGGCAGTAAACCCACTTGGTAGCAGTCTGTACCACACAGATTCACTTGGTAGCTGTGGCTGAGCAGTCAGACTTCCCTCAAGAAGAGTTAAGCAGTATGTGGAGTATACAAGATAGGGCAATTGTTCACAGTAAGACAAGCAAACACGCAACGAGGCTCAGTGTAAAGATATTAAGGTATTTATTTATAACGGAACATCTATGAAAAACACTATGGCACTATCACGGCAAACACTTCAATCACAATTACTCTACGAAGAAGAAACAATCAATACCCCTAACAATATTTCGACAAGTCTAGGTTCTACCAGCATCACTTATTTGCAGACAGAGGTGTATGCCTCAACCTAGATGGTACTCTAATATCAGTTAGGACGGTAGAGAAAAATAAGCAGGTTACGAAATCAACACAGTTCAATACTTCACGGGAAAAAATGCAAGGCAAGAAGGCAAGAACTACAATAGATCATTAAGTTCAGAGGCCAGGCCCACTTGGAGAGAGGCAAGGCGATATGTCCCAAAAAGTCTCTTTGTGGAAATGCGGTCGATCCTTTGTAGCAAATTGTTATCGGCAGATTGAACCAGTTCAGAACTATAGAAAAAGCTTGGAGGCGACCCCACGGAAAGGAGAGGATTAAGACACCTCACTCGATCCGATCGAAAGGGAAGCCAGGCGGACACGGTACCTTGTTTGTGGATGGCAGCTTCGGCGGGGGCAGATGTTCCTGGTGGTGGATGCACGTCGGGTCTTTGCCAAGAGTAGAGATGATCTCGTCGTCAAAGAAAAGTGAAGTCCGGTGCACCACCAGGGAAGAGACCAGCTGCAGAGTGCTCCGTCACAAGGCACCACCTTTAGGTCGCGGTACAGGGGTAGTGGCTATCCGGTTGCCGAGGTGCTCTGCACGGGCAATTCGACCACTGCGTCCTGAGGCGAAGAAAAAGCAAAGGGGACTGGTTGTTCCCACCAGTCAGGGGAAGAGACTCTCCGCCAGGGAGATCTCCTCTGTCGTCGGGAAGTGGTGAGTCGGTTCCGCAGGGCTCCACCGGAGGTGTCGTCGTGCAGGTCGGCTCAGCGTTACCCTCGTCGGATTCTTAGGTCATGTGGCGACTTCTGAAGATCCAGTCCCAAAAGCCCTGCTTTTATGCAGAAAACCCCCATTCATTCAGCCTAGCTGTCAATCAACACACGCTAAGTGGTGAGCGGGGAGGCTCACCACTTGGGCCAATCACACCAGAGTGCGACCGGAGTTGGCAAGGCAACTCGGTCCAGGGTGCCTAAACCCCGTCCCACACCCCTGTGGTAACCCAGACAGAATGGCACCACTTTGGAGGGTCTCTGGACAGAGGCCCGCCAAAAGTGGAACAAAGGGCTCAACCTTTGGTTTAGGAGTCACAGAGACGAACACAGACGCCATTTTAACAACCGAGTTCTGGCAGAAAATACCAGCCGATAAACTTATTTATGATAGGTAGACCGGTGGTACGTTAGAGATTAACGAGGAAAAGTGTCAATCTCCAACAATGGGACGAATCCCATAGGGTTATGTTCGGGGTCGAACATAACAAGTAGTTTCCACTGCCACCAGCCAAAACTCGACGAGGGGGGATGGGACAGTGCCCCCTCGAGTAACAGACCTAGAAGTAATCGAATTACCCCTACTAGTGCGTCCACAATAAGATGGTTTGTACTAGTTCTGTTAGTCAATTTAGGTCTAGTAAAGCCAATGGTGACTTTACATGCCCGGGGAGACAGTAGTCAGTCCCCGGGTATGGAGTCTACGGTGGAGGTCCGCTAGGACGCCCCAGTGTTACGGCACGTAGGGTGCAGTGTAACACACATAGAAAAACATATGAGACCTTATGGAGTAAAAGACCCCATAGCCCATAGAACACATTGACATTCAAAGGAATTACACACATTCATGTCCAAGAGTGGGAAGAAAAGAGTCTCACTCTTGGCAGGATGGAAAAAAACAAACTCCAGAAATCCAGCAAAGCTGCTGGGGGACTCACTAGGTTAGGAAATTCAACCTAAACAGAGAATTCTCCCTAACACTCGCACAGGGCCTATCGCGGGTGAAACTTCCCGCGAACACCATTCATACACGTACCCCACTCGCACATGGCCTATCGCGTGTGAAACTTCACGCGAACCCCAGGAATATTGGCCCTGTGCGAGAGAGAGGGGTACGTGTATTCCTGGGTTCGCGTGAAGTTTCACCTGCGATTTCAGCAGGGTACGTGTATTACGGGGTACGCGTGAAGTTTCACCCGCGATTTCAGCAGGGTACGTGTATTCCTGGGGTTCGCGTGAAGTTTCACCCGCAATTTTAGCAGGGTACTTGTATTACGGGGTTCGCGTGCAGTTGCACCCGCAATTTCAGCAGGGTACGTGTATTATGGGGTTCACGTGAAGTTTCACCCACGATTTCAGCAGGGTACGTGTATTCCTGGGGTTCGCGTGAAGTTTCACCCGCGATTTCAGCAGGGTACGTGTATTACGGGGTTCGTGTGAAGTTTCTCACGCGAAAGGGCCCTGGTCGAGGGAGTATGTGAATTTCAGGGGTGCGTGGCAAGTTTTACACGCGAAAGGGCAACGCCTGTGCACAATACGTCACAGACGCACTTACGCTGTAAGGGCCTTTGGTCCAATGATATCGCGTACGTGTGCTGACACGCTTACGCGCTAAGGGCCTTTCCTCGAATTAGACACTGATGTGCAAGATTTTCACGTGCCAAATCACTCCGTATCAAGCTGGCCACACGTACACACACGGAAGACCACGCTCCTGCCCAGTAGGCCATTTTCCTGCCCCCCCCGAGCATGCTCCCACCAGCCATCTGCTGCTGCCTGTCTGCCTGCTGCCCACGTGCCCTGCTATTTGGTGCCTGCACGTCAGCCATCTGCAGGGGTCCAGTTGCTGTGTCCACCCCTGCTGGAACAGAAGACTCCAGACTGGGATTCCATCGCTCCACAGCCCAGCCACAGGATCCAGTTGCCCACCCACTCCTGCCTCTGGGGTTGCCATGTCGGGCACATCTCCATCTGGCACCACTGGCAACCCCCAGCCAGAGAGGCAGAGGGCCACCAGCTTCACTGCCACCGAAGTTGGTGTCCTGGTGGAGCATGTCCTGGGGCATTATGATGCCCTCTTCGGAACATTACACGCCAACAAGGAAGGACGGGAGAGGATCTGGGACGACGTAGTGGTTGCCATCAACGCGGAGGGGGTGGCAACCCGCGACATCAAGCACGTCAAGAAGCGCTGGGAGGACTTCAGGTCCAGGACCCTCCACAAGGCCCAGCGCCTCGCAGAGGGGGGCCGGGCATGCATGAGTACCATCCAGATGAGGGTCCTGGAACGCGTAGGCCCAGCGCTCCACGCCCAGATCCTTCGGAGGCAGACCCGTCTGGAGTTCAGTGGTAAGTGGACAAGCATTGCTGTGTGAGACAGGGCATGTTGCAGTGTGCTGGTAGTCTGATGCTTGCCTGTATGTGTGACATAGGCCATGTATGGATATGTGTGTGCAGGGACATCATGGTCATGCATGTGAGACCAGTTATATGTGAACCACATGGTTGGTGCATGTGTTTTAATGCAACATGGGGAGCTCTATGTGGAATGCACACATAAAAGCATGGCTGTCTCTGTTCCTGGACATGGAGGGGGGGTGAGGAATGGGTGCTGATGCCATGTACATGTATGGTGCACATGTGTGTGTGTGTGACTTTGAAACGCCATGGATGCATGTGACTTTGAAGGCAACATCTTGGTTTACAGGGGCCCTTCTACATGGATTTTGATGTTGATTGCAGGCGCCAGGACTGTTTCTGCATGTGTGTTGTGTGCATTCACCCATGTGTTGTGGAATGACAGGATGGAAGTGACTTTTGACAGTGCCACTCATGTGTTATTGCTTCCTGTCTAGGGTATTTTGTACTGTACCCTGATGCTTGTGTTCTATGTCTCCCTCTATGCAGCGTCAAGTGAAGAAGAGGGCGGAGACGGCGCTGTGGAGCCATGCGGCGGGGATGCCTCCACTGGGCGCCGACGCAAGGCCCAGCCACCCTCCCAGGAATTACCATCATCCGGGAGCGAGGGGGCTGGTGCTGCGTCTGCCACAAGGGCTGTGGTGGAAGGGCCGGGTGAGCTCCCACAGGGGCTTCCAATGGCGGAAGACGGTGTGGAGACATCCAGGTTGGTGGTCTCCACAGAGGAGGAGGAGCCCGCTACTGAGCCGCACATGGGGCCTGGTGGAGGTAGTACCACTGGTGCAAGTGGTGCAGTCCAGGGCCAGGAGGCAGCACAGGTCACTGCGGAGGGGCCTGTGCATGTCGCTGTCCTTAACCCTGTGACTGCACCATCATGCACCAGCAGGGAGGCCCCGTCCCAGGCCCGTCCGCAGGTAGGGGAGAGTGACATATCACCTGCCTCTCCACTACCTGCAGACGAGGGGTCCCACGACCGTATGGGATCCGTCCTGGTGGGTGTCACGTTGCGCACGCGTATCATTCGTGATGACGTGCGTTCTTCCTGGGCGGAGAACGCACGCCATCACGAAGAGCAGCGTCGTGATGTGGCACCGCTGGGAGGGGCCCTGGTCGGTGGGATCCTACATGTGATGCGCACTCTGGCGCAACTCTCCACCTCTGTGGAGGCTATGCGCCGGTCGTTCTCCACATCGTCTTCCAGCCCAGATTCCACCAGGGCCCCCTGTGGACCTGGCCTGACCAAAACAGCCAGCTTGGTGGAGATCCCATCTTTGCCATAGTCGGGAGTTGGCGGTCCAGCAGGGGTGGACACCACATCTGGAGACCAGCAGATGAAGGATGTGCAGGCACCATCGGACAGGGCACATGGACAGCAGCAGCAGCAGCAGCAGGAGCAGGCTGTAGGTGGGAGCAATGATGGCTCAGGGCCATCAACATCAGAGGGGCAGGCATCGGCCGGAGGGCAGGAGGACCCTGGACGGGAATTGTCTTCTGTGTGGCAGCGGTTGGGCCATGTGATAGATGCGGAGTGGCAGCGGCCGGAAGAGACACGGCTCATGATGGTCAGGGCGGAGAACTCCATGCGGAGGGCCCTGAGGCGGGCCGAGTGCCTCGAGGCCATTCGCAGGGACCTGGAGTTCCAGATGTCATCGTCCCTGCGAACCCTCGGGGCCATGGAAGAGGACTGCCTCCGGGACATCGAGCAGGAGTTCGATGATGCCCTGGCCCGGAACATCAACATGTGAGCAGTTGGACTTGCCCGCTGCCCTTGTAAATAGTTAGTTAGTTAGTATTAGGTTTCCTTTGGTTTTTTCTTTATTTTGGACCGCTTGGACAATGGACCACATTTTTGTATATAGTTTTTTTATTAGGTAGTAGTTTTTGGTAGGTTTCATTTCTTAAGTTGGGCTCATGGACCCTGGATTCTTCAATTGTACATAGTTTTACATTGGATTCATCTTTTTTGATATTTTTTTTGTGTTCACCATGGAGCAATGGTTTTCTGAACTGTGACTTTGGACAACATTTCTTTTTGGATTTCTTTTGCTTATGTTTTCTTGATTTTCATAATTTATCGGACATGGACCATTTCTTTTGTTATTCCCATTGTTGTGTGTTTAATTTGATTTACGTTCATGTTATCTTTAATATATTTTTTTTATACTTCCATTTGTGGTATCATCTCATTGGTTTCATGCATGTCATGATATGGGTTTTGAAATTCACTTGCACCCATTGGGCCTCATTACGACCCTGGCGGAAAGTGACTGACCGGACCGCAACAGCGTAAATAGCGTTTCCGCCATTGCACGAAGGAGCAAAGTGCGGCCAATCACGACCCATCGGGCACGAGCATTACGCCATGGCGGAATCCGAAAGGCTGCGATGGCGGAAATGACCCCAAAACGGCCCTTACCGCCGCCGTACGCTGCACCAGGTGCAATACCGCCACCCATCTTAGCGGTCACCGTAATGAGCGGTCACCGTAACGAGCGTGCACCGCAAATTACGGCCACCGTAAATATACGGAAACGGAAGTAAAAGCATGTGGCCGGAACGGGAAACAGCACGCCGCACAACTATAAAATCCGAATCCCAACACAACCATAAAAAATCCGACCCTGACACACATCCCAACCCGTTAGCAACCCCAGTTAAAAAAATAAATATGGGAAAGGTAGCCAAGAAAGCGTGTGACCGCAAGCGGCAGGTACACTTCTCCCGAGAGGAACTGACCGTGCTCACCGAGACCCTACAGGAAAATTCCGCCGTCGTCTTCTCCAGTCAAATGACCAGGACGGCCCTTGCCAACAAGAAGGCCATATGGGCCCTGGTGGCACAGCGCGTAAGTGCGGTGGGGACAACACCCCGCACGCCACAGCAATGTCGCAAGCGGTGGGACGACCTGCGGATCCGCGTACGCAGCATACTTTCTGCGAACAGGAACATCGCCACAGCTACCGGGGGGGGTTCAGAGTCGCCCATCAAGTTGACCCCCTGGGAGGAAATCTGCGCCTCCACCATAGGAATGGAGAGCATAGAGGGAGTCGGAGGGATGGAGAAAGGAGTGCCGACATCCGGAGAATCAGGTAGGTTGGCCAAGAGAAACAATGCGAAATCCACAAACCACGAACATGTGCAGTACCATGTGACCCCATAGTGCAATACATACTTTGCCCTGACAGCGCCCTCTAAAAGTCAGAATGAACAAACAAATCAATCAAGAAGCCATAAACAACCCCTACATGTGCAGCATGCACCCCCTAACTGCAGGCAGCCAAATGAATGCATCCTCAATCCACACGAAAATGAGACCACCTCCAAGGCCCAGTCCCAAATCAGCCTCATGTACCACCCCAATGCATTTGATACGTTGCCATTCCAAATCCGACAGACCCATAACTAACGCTCGCCCCTCTTTACTCCACCACAGGGTCCGATACCAACGACGAGCTGCAGGACACCCCTACCAGCACGCCTGCAAAGAGGGCCAGGACCAACGTCCCAAGAGCCTCCACCTCAGGTGCAAGGATCAAGACACGGCAGCAGCAGGAATCAAGTGGCAGCACACTGGAGGGGACTGCAACAGGCACCCCAGCAGCCAGCAAGTCCACAACCCCAGCACCACAGGTCCCCCCAAAGAACGTATCTGATGGCACTGCCTCTGGTGGTAGCAGCACCATAGGTGACACAGCTGTCATGCCAGCATGCTCCGACACGGAAAACAGTGCTGGCGACGTAGGTACCATCCATGACCTTTCCCAATCCCCCTGCATGTTCCATCCCCTACACCATGACGAAACCACGCAGGGGCACCCTGAAGACGACGACTGGCCAACCCCCACAAGTCCTGTGCCAAGGCAACATGTGTTGAGCAGCCCCCCTGTCACACCACCGCAAATGTCCATGGCCCAGCAGAGGCAACAGTCCCTCGACCTGCTGATCGAGCAACAGCAGGAAGCGTCCACGCTACTCAAGGACCATGCAAATGAATGCGGGGGTTCCAGGGCAGCCATGGAAACATCCACCGAGACACTCAGGGCACAAATAGAGAAAAGTAGTGAGAGCCTCAGGGGAGAAATGGAGAGAAGCACCGAGAGCCTGAGAGCACAAATGGAGAAAAGCACCGAGAGCCTGAGAGCACAAATGGAGAAAAGCACCGAGAGCCTGAGGGGGGAACTGCATGCGACGTCCAAAGACGTTTGTGCTGAACTTGCTGCTGTGCGCCGTGTGCTCTCGGAGCTCTCACAAACCCTCAGAGACATGCATGGACGCGAGCAGGCAGAGACATCATCCGTGGCAAGTTCCGTCCAGGGCAGCCCCCAACGCAGATCTGGCAGGAACCTGCGCTCCACGGGCAGGGGTGCCCCTGATACCCGTAGAGGGGGCTTGCAATAGCGTCTACCCACGGACAGCATGCATATTTGGACACTGGTGTTGGGGGGGGAGGTAGTAGGGTGGAGGGGGTGTGTTGGGCTTCACTGGGTGGCGGGTCCATAGGGTGTATAAATCAAATCACATCAACAATACAGCACCTCATTATCATCCAATGACATGTGTGGACATTGATATTTGCGTACGAGGCCTTCATAGGCGTACAGTCCACAATGTGCCTGTACTACACACACACAGTGCCACAGGTCCCCTTTCCGTGTAATAGGCACCATGCGTGGTTGCTAGAAGCATGCATCTATGATGCTCTGTCGGATTGCACGTGCATCCTGTGCCTCATGGACTCCTTGAGGTGCCTCCACATCCCCACCCTCATCATCATCATCATCTTCAGGTGCATGCAGTACAGCGTCAGGGGGCATGGGCACATTCCTACGTATGCACATGTTGTGCAGCATGACACATGCCATGACCATCTTAGAAACCTTCTCATGGCTGTACATGAGTGCCCCGCCAGACCTGCTGAGGCTGCGGAAACGAGCCTTCAGTAGGCCGAATGCCTGTTCAATGACCACACGGGTACGTGAGTGGGCATGGTTGTAGTCCTCCTCATGCTCGTCCTGTGGGTTCCGGATTGGTGTAAGGAGCCATCTCTTCAGTGGATACCCGGCATCACCTGTATGAGACGAATAAAGGGTGTCAGTGGAATGATAGTGCTAAGTAGCCCCCCCCCCCCCTGCAAGGTCATTGACGCATCAAATGGGCCACGATGTCATGCATGGAATGAGACTCACCGAGTAGCCAGGATCTGTGCCCTGCGTGTCGCTCCATGTAGCGTGGTATTCTTGTGTTCCTCAGGACCATAGAATCATGGGTAGATCCTGGAAATCTGGCACAACAATGCGTAAATATCTTGTTGGAGTCACACACCATTTGCACATTGATTGAATGAAATTGTTTCCGGTTGCGGTACTGGACCTCCATGGCATGTGGGACAACCAATTCAACATGGGTGCAGTCGATGGCACCAATGCAACCCGGGATGCCGCCAAGTGCATGGAATCCCACTTTAGCGTTGGTAATCTCCTGGTACGTGCGTGGTAGTGTGATGTGGTCGTCGGCGTGCTTCAGGAGGGCATCGTGCACTTGGAAGAGTGTCCGTGAGAACAGTGGCTGTGAAATGCCATGCAACTGTCCCACTGTGTGCTGGTAGGTGCCTGTGGCCAGGAAGTGGAGTGCAGACACCACCTTCAGTAGGGGTGGGATGGCGGTTGGGCTATCTATCATGCTCACGAGGTCAGCATGTGTCATGTCCACAATGGCGATTATGGTGTCCCGGTCCAAACGGTAGAGGGTGTGGATCTGCTCAGCAGTGAGGTTGAACGGATCGGCTCGGAGGCGTGGGATTGCGGGCCGCCTGCGTGGTGGTAGTGGCAGTGCTTGTGGGCCTTGCTGACCCTGCCTTGCCCTCCTCCTCCTCCTTCTCCTCCGTCTCCCCTGTGCGCCCGGTTGTTGTACCTGTTGTTGTTCGTCGTCTTCTTGTAGTTGTAGCACTTGCAGTGCTATCTGGTACCCCAGGCCCAACATCGCTAGTCCTGCCGGTAGCATTTTGGAGTGGGAGTGGTTGTGGGAGGGGTTTGGGTCTGCAATATATGTGCTGTCGGCCTGTATGGCCTCCACCTGTGCTGATTGAATGAATCTGTGGCAGATGCAATCCCTTCTGGTCGAGCACGTCCCGCACGTAAGGCTGCATTTGGCCGCATGGCATCTTGGGATTTGAATCATGTATCTAATCCCGATGGCAGTGTGATGTACTTTGACTGATCTTCATGCTATGCTCCCATTGTTACACATGCTATGATTGCAGCCGCTTACATACCTGTGAAGAGTCAGTGGTATGTAGGGCTCGATCGATGGCCGACCCTCATGCAGCACAGTAACGTAATTCACCGACGGGCGTGGCGTCCCATTTGTGATTGCAGCCAGTTAGCATCATGACACACAGCCGCACTACATTGATGTAATTGTGAATGCAAGCGTTCACAGAAGCCTTTTCGACGTAATGTTGCAAGTGAGGAATTCGAAGGCCAGCATTTTGGGTTTTGAAGTAGCGGCGAGGATACGCCCACAGGTCTGGCTGGAAATGTAACGTTCTATTGTAGAATGTCCTTGGGACATGGCCCATAACGAGCAGGCAATGAATGATATGAATTGAATGGGATGCGCAATAGCGTAGTGGACGATAAGGCAGGACGTTCCCAAATCCATCTTGCTTCACAACACTACAGATCCGGCCAGGGGCACAGTGGTTTTTGCGGACTGCATTACGCACAGACGCGATGGAAGTTTCACATATTATGTGAGTGAATATTCATGCGTTTTCATTGCGGGATGAGGGAATGATGTGTGGATGCATGGACTGATGAATCCGTTTAGGGTCTGCCATGTACATGGGTTTTTTGGTTCACTCCCCTTCCCCTGCGTTATGTGATGCAAGGCTGCCATAGTGGGACATACGTCTATCTGCCCTTGTCGGATCCTCCCTGTCTCGACGCGCCTTCATACACTTGTGTCTAGGCACGTTACTAATCCCATGTCATGGGTTCTATCTTGACGGACGCATGCACAGTAACCGACGTTGCCAATGGTGTATTTAGCTCGATTGGTTTCGTTATGATTCGATACTGATTTAGGGGTGTGTATATTCCTTTGGAGTGGGCTAGCATGCATATGGGTGTGGATTTGGTGTGTTGAATGAAGATTGTAATGCATCATGAGTCCCGTGATGCAATCGGTTGATTTGTGTTTCTTTTGGGTGACAGGTATCTCCTGCCCTATTGCAGATGCCATCTCTACGCCACTCCTCCAGATGGTTTTTACTCTCGACTCCTGCAGCTTCGGGTGAATCAGTGGAGCACCATTTCGATCATATGGGACGATCGCCAATGGGCCACATGCCCTTACGCTGTACTGGTGGCTAGGTGCAACATTTCGGCCTTTCAGCTCGACTAGTGCCTGCCTCATGGGACGGACCTGCGGTTCTTGCCGCTTCCATGTTGCCTTTTGGAACGTTGATGTAAGCCCTGTGTGCCATGATGGTACAGGGCGTCACACAAGTGGAAGCCGGTCAATTATTGCAGATGCAGCCCTCGGTGATGATGGTTGTTTTGGTGGTATTTTGCAAATTGCTGTGGGGCCTTTGTCATTTGGATGTGCATTTAAATTGTATTCCGATATTTGTCGTGTTGCGTTGTTCTTTGCAGGTGATGTGGCGATTTTCGCTTTGTGGCGGTATGTATTGCGTGATGATCTGCATTGTGTTCCGCCTTCTGAGTTGAGTTGTGTGGTACAGTACTGGCCGCGTTTGCCTACGTAGCACAGTATGGTCACGGATAGAGGCTGCCATTGTGACTGTTTACATGATGTGCTGTTCAGGGGCGGGGGATTGGCTTTTGGCCGACTGGTGCCTGTCAGCCAGGTCGATTGGTGGAATGATGGGTTGTTCAGAATGTGGCTGGTCACAGGTGACTGTGTTTGCGTGCGTTTGTTGGAGGGGGACTGGGGTCATGTCCATTGGAATAGCTTCTGTATTGATGCCATCTGTGCCCTGCAGCTCCCATCGGCCCC
The DNA here is from genome assembly GCF_040938575.1 of Ambystoma mexicanum. Taxonomy (NCBI): domain Eukaryota; kingdom Metazoa; phylum Chordata; class Amphibia; order Caudata; family Ambystomatidae; genus Ambystoma; species Ambystoma mexicanum. The sequence continues at coordinate 1,097,425,854 of NC_090933.1, forward strand.
TCTTGGGATGAGCCTGGCTGCTCAGTCACTCTGCCGACTTGTGTGGTACATGCTTCTGCTGATGGTTGGTTTGTTTACTGGCATGAGTACAGGGCTGGTGCAATCCCCCTCAGGATGCTGTTTTGGATGTTGCCTTGCGCTGGTGTCAAGCGATGGGGGACTACTGTTGTTTTGTGTCATGTGTTCTTGATTTTCATTTTGATGTGTTGTACCTTCACATGCCTGTGCTGCGTCAGTACGGCTATGGTGACATGCCGTACATGGATGCCCACTCACGGGGCGCTTTGAGCCCCTGCATGCTTTTCTACGTTGGCATGCATGGGTGAATTGTGGATTTCACTGGTTGCATAGTGTGAGTACATTGCGCCTGCCAGGAGTTGTGCAATGAGGCCAGGGAGTGGAGTACAGGCACTCAGTGGGCCATTTACGGTTGGTTCGCGTTGCCGTATTTCTCGCCATGGCGGAATGGTACTTTACGACGTGCTTGATGGCGTTCAGTACATGTCCGCTAGGGTCAGAATTCGCGTACCGTTGCGCCATGGCGGTGATTCCGGTTTTGCAAGGCGCGCGTGCGCGTACTTGGTGCAGTTAGCGTTGCCGTTCACTGCGGTGTCGCTAATGGCATCGTACTTTACGGTGACGGGTCATGATCGCAACGAGCGGTGTTCGATGGCGGTATTGCATTTCCGCCATCATTTTTCCATTTCCGCAAGGGTCGTAATGAGGCCCCTTGTGTGTGTGTGACGGACATGTGTTCATTTACATAAATGCCATTGGGGTTGTATCATGTAATTTGCATTTCTATGTTTGTGGATGCAATACTTGGGTGGGTCTTTGGCATGTGGAGGCTGGCCATAAGGGCCAGGGATCTACATTGTGATGATGTGTTGGCTGGGGGACATGTGTCGGGGCCTGCTGGCAGGTGCCCCGCACTGCTGGGGGGTAGGTGTGCAAGGGGACATGAGTGGGGGCCTTCTGGCAGGTGCCCCTCAGTGCTGGGGGGTGGGGGTGCAAGGGGACATGAGTGGGGGCCTTCTGGCAGGTGCCCCGCACTGCTGGGGGGTGGGTATGCAAGGGGACATGAGTGGGGGCCTGCTGGCAGGTGCCCCGCACTGCTGTGGGGTGGGTGTGCAAAGGGACATGAGTGGGGGCCTGCTGGCAGGTGCCCCTGACTGCTGGGGGGTGGGTGTGCAAGGGGACATGAGTGGGGGCCTGCTGGCAGGTGCCCCACACTGCTGGGGGGTGGGGGTGCAGGGGACATGTGTGGGGGCCTGATGGCAGGTGCCCCTCAGTGCTGGGTGGTCGGGGTGCAAGGGGACATGAGTGGGACATGAGTGGGGGTCTGCTGGCAGGTGCCCTGCACTGCTGGGGGGTGGGGATGCAAGGGGACATGAGTGGGGGCCTGCTGGCAGGTGCCCCTCAGTGCTGGGGGGTGGGGGTGCAAGGGGACATGAGTGGGACATGAGTGGGGGCCTGCTGGCAGGTGCCCTGCACTGCTTGGGGGTGGGGCTGCAGGGGGACATGAGTGGGGGCCTGCTGGCAGGTGCCCTGCACTGTTTGGGGGGTGGGGGTGCTGGGGGACATGAGTGGGGGCCTGCTGGCAGGTGCCCTGCACTGCTGTGGGGTGGGGGTGCAAGGGGGTAATGCGTTGGTGATCACTAGTGCAAGGTGACATGTGGATTGGCTGGGGGGGCATGCCCATGGTGGATGGGCTGCCTGCGGGACATGACCAGGGGTGCGGGGTAGTCCCCTGTGGTGTGGTCTGCCTGCAGGGGCCATGGAGGGTGTAGAGGGAACACCTGGGAGGACCCACACAGTCAATTCACATGTAGGACTCCCCTGCACCCCCGAAATACACGTACCCCACTCGCACAGGGCCTATCGCGTGTGAAACTTGCCCGCACCCCAGTAATACACATATCCTGCTGAAATCGTGTGTGGAATTTCCCGCACACCCCAGTAATACACGTACCCTGCTGAAATCGCTTGTGGAACTTCCTGCGCACCCCTGTAATACACGTACCCTGCTGAAATAGCGTGTAAAACTTCCCTGCACCCCATAAATACACATACCCTGCTGAAATCACTTGTGGAACTTCCCGCGCACCCCTGTAATACACGTACCCTGCTGAAATCGCGTGTAAAACTTCCCCGCACCCCCGAAATACACGTACCCTGCTGAAATAGCATGTAAAACATCCTGCGCACCCCTGTAATACACTTACCCTGCTGAAATCGCGTGTAAAACTTCCCTGCACCCCAGAAATACACATACCCTGCTGAAATCGCGGGTGGAACTTCCCACCCACCCCTGTAATAAACGTACCCTGCTGGAATCGCGTGTAAAACTTCCCCGCACCACAGAAATACACGTACCCTGCTGAAATCGTGTGTGGAACTTCCCGTGCACCCCTGTAATACACCTACCCTGCTGAAATTGCGTGTAAAACTTCCCCGTACCCCAGAAATACACGTACCCTGCTGAAATCGCGTGTGGAACTTCCCGCACACCCCTGTAATACACGTACCCTGCTGAAATTGCGTGTTAAACTTCCCCGCACCCCAGAAATACACGTACCCTGCTGAAATCGCGTGTGGAACTTCCCGCACACCCCTGTAATACACGTACCCTGCTGAAATCGCGTGTTAAACTTCTCCGCACCCCAGAAATACACGTACCCTGCTGAAATCGCGTATGGAGCTTCCCGCGCACCCCTGTAATACACGTACCCTGCTGAAATCGCGTGTTAAACTTCCCCGCACCCCAGAAATACACGTACTCTGCTGAAATCGCATGTGGAACTTCCCGCGCACCCCTGTAATACACGTACCCTGCTGAAATCGCGTGTTAAACTTCCCCGCACCCCAGAAATACACGTACCCTGCTGAAATCGCGTGTGGAACTTCCCGCGCACCCCTGTAATACACGTACCCTGCTGAAATCGCGTGTAGAACTTCCCCGCACCCCAGAAATACACGTACCCTGCTGAAATCGCGTGTGGAACTTCCCGCGCACCCCTGTAACACACGTACCATGCTGGAATCGCGTGTAAAACTTCCCCGCACCCCAGAAATACACGTACCCTGCTGAAATCGCGTGTGGAACTTCCCGCGCACCCCTGTAATACACGTACCCTGCTGAAATTGCGTGTAAAACTTCCCCGCACCCCAGAAATACACGTACCCTGCTGAAATCGCGTGTGGAACTTCTCGCGCACCCCTGTAACACACGTACCCTGCTGAAATTGCGTGTTAAACTTCCCCACACCGCAGAAATACACATACCCTGCTGAAATCGCGTGTGGAACTTCCCGCGCACCCCGGTAATACACGTACCCTGATGAAATCGCGTGTTAAACTTCCCGCACCCCAGAAATACACGTACCCTGCTGAAATCGCGTGTTGAACTTCCCGCGCACCCCTGTAATACACGTACCCTGCTGAAATCGCGTGTTAAACTTCCCCACACCGCAGAAATACACGTACCCTGCTGAAATCGCGTGTGGAACTTCCCGCGCACTCCTGTAATACACGTACCCTGCTGAAATTGTGTGTAGAACTTCCCCGCACCCCAGAAATGCACGTACCCTGCTGAAATCACGTGTGGAACTTCCCGCGCACCCCTGTAATACACGTACCCTGCTGTAATCGCGTGTTAAACTTCCCCGCACCCCAGAAATACACGTACCCTGCTGAAATCGCGTGTGGAACTTCCCGCGCACTCCTGTAAAACACGTACCCTGCTGAAATTGCGTGTGGAACTTCCCGCGCACCCCTGTAATCCACGTACCCTGCTGTAATCGCGTGTTAAACTTTCCCGCACCCCAGAAATACACGTACCCTGCTGAAATCGCATGTGGCACTTCCCACGCACCCCTGTAATACACGTACCCTGCTGAAATTGCGTGTAAAACTTTCCCGCACCACAGAAATACACGTACCCTGCTGAAATCGCGTGTGGAACTTCCCGCGCACCCCTGTAATACACGTACCCTGCTGGAATCGCGTGTAAAACTTCCCCGCACCCCAGAAATATACGTACCCTGCTGAAATCACGTGTGGAACTTCCCACGCACCCCTGTAATACACGTAACCTGCTGTAATCGCGTGTAGTACTTCCCCGCACCCCAGAAATACACGTACCCTGCTGAAATCGCGTGTGGAACTTCCCGCGCACCCCAGTAATACACGTTCCCCGCTCGGCGTTTGCTGTTTGCCAGCCCTGTATACTGGTCCAGGGTTAGCGCAGCCCTTTGTGCTGAATTGGGAATTTTGATGGCTTTTCCTTGCACGAAGACGTTCTTGGGGGTGTAACTGGCACTGCTGCAGGGTTGCTGTGCCACTCTGCGACACGGATGGTTTTGGAGGATAGATATCCATGAATACGCTGTTCGCGGATATCTATTTTAGCGCACGCGGCTGGCGCAGACATTCGCACGCGCACACTGTGCGCCTGCCGCGTGCGCCACTTTTGTGCGAAATTCTATGAATTACCCTGTTGTTCTTTAGCAGCAGGTTTACCATGTACACTGTAATTTCCCTGCCTAACATGCCATCTAATCCAAATTGTATGTAAATACAATATAAAATTATAGGGTGCACACCTTTAACATGTACTCAGAGAACAAAACTGTATTGTGAGTTTCAGTAAACAATGCATGTCTCAAATGACCTTACAATACAGTTGTAGGACGAGTGTAGCACAATAGTCCATTCATTTGTTTTTCATTACTGCGACTATGCACGGTGCTATTTTTCAATGTGAATTATATCTTGTAAATATTTTATTAATTTGAAATAGAACTGCAACCTATGTATAGAAAATCTTTCTGCATATTAAATTAACATTTAGATAGTTCAGCGGGTTGAGCGCTTGCTGCTGTGATCATTGTGTGATCTGCGGGTCACAGGCTCGATTAATAGCAAGGCCAACTCAGCTTTTCATTCTTCCAAGGTTGATAATTGAGTACCAACTTTGTTTGGGTGATAATAGTATGTACAATGTTCTGTGTTTTGGCAAAAGTGCTATACAAATAACAAATTGTTATCACATCATCATAACTTGCAACAATTTTGTAGATTGCCAAATGACACAGCTATAATACATCCTTGCCTGGTCCAGTCCCCGGTGTGACGTTTTAAGAGGACAAAGAGGGTTCCGAATAAATTGGCAGGTAGTGGCTTATGAAGTCATGAGTCAGCCATAGGTCAAGCCACACTTCTCATAGATCAATAATTAAACCCACTAAGCTGGGTTGCACCTGTAGAGACACATACTCATCTTGGAAAAATATATACTAAATAGTAGAAAATGCACTCTAAAAATCCACTGTCTCCTTTTATTTTATAACATAGCATTGGTCACATACTGAAAGGCCTATTTCTCACACAGTAAAGGATCAAAGAAGAGAAACTCCAGCCAGATTTAGACTTTTGACTTCTAGCTTGGCAATACTGTACAATCTAACCATGTTGAATAGATGGCTGGGATCCCATGATAGGTAAAACAGCCTAGCTCAAGTTAATGATTAGCTTAAATGACCCTCTATGAATAGAATTGTCCAGTTAAAACTGCATAAATAAAATAAATTACAATTTCACTTATAACTTTGCAACTTAGCTTGTTTGAAAAAGAGAAGAGAGTTTGTATTCAGTGGAACATCCCCCACATATAGTAATATGTATAATGTCCATAGGAAACCCAATGCAGGACTTTGCCTATATTGGACCAGGTTCCCTGAGAAGGATTTTGAAACCTGATGGTGGAAACTGGGAGGAAAAACTGATTGGGTGAAGCTGCCTGTAGCAGTGAGATTGCATAATGGTCCTGTGCCTTAAAAGACAATCCCATACTTGAGTATGAAATCCTCAGTGCCATTACATACATATACTTAGGAATCTTTTACCAGCTAGGCTACTGAATAGGTTGGGCTGTAAGGGAAGTCACTGAGGAAGAGATTCTAAATACAATGTCATAGCATTTTCTGCATAAACAGTACTGTGTTTTCTGACAGTATTAAAGTAAATGAAACACCCGTGTTTTCAAAGGTGTATTTTAAGACTGGATCTGTCAACTGGTGACCACGATAGCGAAATTTACAGGGTATTATTAAACGTTTGACCTGTGGAAGCCAGAATAATATGAAAAGAGAATTGGAATTCTGAGTACAATCACACCATTCTAGTGGGATGAGAGGGAGTTTAGTCTGTTAATTTCCGATCACACAAATTGCTGCCTATTTAAATGACTATTGGACATTTTCTGATAACATTAACTTGCAAAGAAAGGACCTTGTATTAAAAAGATTGCAAATGCCAAGTAGGATAGGAGGGTTAGTTGCTATCACATTAGAGAGTTATGTTTTTCATGCTAGTGTGGTTGTTAATTGAACCAATATTTTGCACAACTCAGAGTTTGCCGGTCCGGATACAACAGTACCGCAAAGCTTACCGGGACCATTGTATCCGGACCAACAAACCCGTAATGAGGCCCAATGAAAAACAGGATATCTGGCTGCTTTAGCACTCTGAATGCTGTGAACACCACTGCAGGGGTCTCAGGGGCAAGGTGAGACATTTTCAGTCTCTGCTCTCCAAGGCTAGGAAGGTTTATTAGCAGAGTGGCAGGCCTTGGTCCTCAGCAAAGTCACCCCAATGTGCCCTGGGGATGGAGAGAGAGCAGAGTTTCCCTAACCTGGAACTCATGTCTTCCCATCTGAAAGAGGGCTTTGGAAAGCACTGCACGCGCACCGAAGTGTATCCAAGTGTGCTGGGCTGTTTGGCTGTTCGGCGGGTCGGCAGGGTGCGGGAGTGATTACCTTTTCATATATGAATGGGAACATTTCATTTGCTTCACTAAATGTATGTATTTCCTCTCACATGTAACTCTGCAATCAGATTGTTTAATTGAAACCCTTGCATTGTTTAAGACAAATTTGTGCTGCCTTGGCACGGATATTCAAAGGTGGCTTCTAATTAGGTATTGTGAAATATTTGTGTCAACACAATTATTTAGGACAGGGTGACATATAAATTAGATAATCTGTTTGATAAACAAGGCACTGAAAAATGGTGGGCAGTCTACATAGTGGTAAAAGTTTAGTTGATGGTAACACACAAATAGAGCTGAACGTAACTATTCCAGTCCAAGTACATGACTCTCGTGAGGAGGCTACCACCATAGCACTACAGGTATCATTTTATAATGAACGCACCACCGATACAAACAATTGTTCCATATAGCATGCAATCTCTAGCCACTGAACCTAATGATGTCACGAATAAGCAATGGCCGTTTTGTATGACTAATGGTTCTAGAGATGAAATTAATGAGAGCAAGGTTACGCATGAAGGAAAACTTGCTATTGTAACATCAAAAAATGAACTAGAATGCATGCAGAAAACATTTAAGGATATTGACACTCATTTTGTGATACCCAATTACATCTCAGATGTTTTCTTTATGGCACCTGCATTAGTCAATGAATGGGAAAAACGTTGCCGAATTGCCCTAAACCCGCAATCACCTGTTGTATTTTTACCTTCTGAAGTTGAAAGAATTTTTTTACACAACATCCTAGATGGACACTCCTCCAATTCATTTGGAGGGCATGATAAACAGTACCGGTAAAGACCGCTGAGATCCTTGTGTAGTTCCCCTATAACTGTAAACAGGCAACTTGAACAAGGGGTGACTTCCGTACCCAACCACCATATGAACAAAACTTTTGAGGAAGAAGATTGTGTAGTGGAAAGGGTTGGCACTCACTCTGATAAAAATGCTGACATTAGTTTTCAAGAAAAAAAGTTGATGAAGAAATTATTAACTTTCCTGTGATAACCTCTTTACTAAACTTACTTGATAAGGGGCACGAACTAACACACATGCATGTGAATTCCCTAAAGGAAGGGATGATGGCTTTATCTAATAAAATATCTAAAGTAGAAGGAATTCTGCTGGCCCAGGTAACTGGACAAACTGAAAGACAGGGACTAGTGGATGCATGTTTACTAAAAGCTCTTACTTGTACAGAACAGAGGGGTAGAAATCAACAAACTCAAACGAGTGATCTTGACCACATTGTGACTCATGAATCACATACTTATGCAAGAGCAGTCGCAGAAGGACCAAAGGAGGAGACTCCCCCAAAAATGTCATCAGATACAGCCGAATTAATGGCTGCAGTCAAGGAAAACTCCCTAAAATTGGATGATGTGTTTCGCTATCCAATAACTCAACATCATGACTTTAAACATGGTGGGGGGAGAGGAATTGAAAATGTTGGTTTAGTCAGCTCTTTGGTAAACTCAAAGGAGGAATCACCTAATAGTCTATCTCCGATAGTGAATATTATCAAGGAATCAGAAGCGAAACAACTTAAAGGCAATTGTCTAACTGCTCAAAATTTGGCACAACTGAGTGAAAAAGATGAAGGAATGAACAGTGGGAGTTTGGGTAATGAATCTGATGGAGATCAGACAGTGTACTTCTCTCGAAAAATGAAGCGTGCACATGTCAAGGCACTAAAAAGGGAAAATAAAATCCCAAAAAATAATAGTAGTACACTTCTAATGATTGAAAACAAAAAAGGTACAAAAAATAACAAACAAAAAATCTATAAATATTGTGTCAAATGAGGAAGAAGGAACTGTAAGACAATCTATTGGCTCTGTGATGGGATCCCCAAATGAGCCGAGGATTGACCTGACCCAATTAAATGAAGAATCAAAGGCTGTATTAAATGTGGCCACATTTGGCACGAGACAGCATGAAACAAATAAAAAGGGCAATGTAAAGTTTAATACTAGAGATGGTCAGGGGGAGGGTGAGCATACCATTGGAGGACCCTTAACACAAGGTCGTTTATCGACCTTTTATCCCCTTACCGAAAAGAAAAAAAAACACTGGAAAGGCCTCTGAGGGTGAAAGAACTCCACTTACCAACATGGGAGCAGTGTCTAAACACAAAAACAAGGGTATGGGGGATACACAGAACCCATCCTCCTCCACAAATGTTTTGTTTGTTTGTTTGTTTTATTTCTAATGCGCTCCAGACCCATAGGTAGAAGGGCGCAGCAGGTAGGATAATGCGAAACTTACATTGTTACAGATTATACAGGATACAGTAAAAGTTATACATATTATACAAGATACAGTAATGGATATTATAGATATTATACAAGTTATACAAATTATACAAGATACAGTAATAGTATACAAATGTGCAGGACCATCATCGTGCAGGTCGATGAGTTACATAGAGGATGGTACGCATAACATATCGTGAGACAGAGGAGAGGGACAAGTGTCAGGTCTGGGAATATTATAAACCTATATCTAGTGGTCGTTGGAGATAAGATATTGGATAACATTCCTTCTGAATAGTGGGTACGGCTGATCAGCTCTTAGATTGTTGGGTAATAGATTCCAGGTTTTGGCCGCCTTCACAGGGAAACTATTCCCACCGACCGTGGTAAGTTTAAATCTAGGTACTATCAGACAGTTAGTATTGGTAGCTCTGATAGGTCTGATGGAGGTTTTTTTTTGTATTTTGTTCGTGAGGTAGCTTGGGGCGGCGTTGTTAAGAGCTTTATGTGTCAAGGAGATCATTTTTAATTGAATTTTGTGGTTTGTAGATAGCCATTTGTGTTGACGTCTAATGGTGGAGATGTGTGTTCTTTTATTTATGCCAAGCGCTGCTCGCAAAGCATTGTTTTGGAGCGTTTGAAGTTTCTGTATGGTAGATTTGTTGGCGCCACTGTACAGGGCATTACAGTAGTCGATTCTGGAGAGGATAAGTGCTCTAGCCAGGATCATGCAACTGTCATTAGAGAGGAAAGGCTTGCCTGCTCTTATCAGTTTGCAGGTGTATGCGGTGGTGGAGGCCAAGGATTTTAGTTGTTTGTCGAATGATAGTGTGGAATCCAAGTAGAAACCAAGGGTTTTTACTTCCTTGGAGACCCTGATAGGATTTCCATCAATATTGAAGGAGGAGAATTCCTGACCTAATTTTTTGGTGTTCATATGTGTTCCCAGGATTATCAGCTCCACCTTGTCGTCATTCAAGCACAAGCCATGTGTGGCCATCCATGCTTGAACAACGAGATATACCCTATTCGCCAATTCCGAGTCCTTCCTATGATCCCCAGAAAGCGGGAGGAGAATCTGTGTATCATCTGCATAGTTAGTGTAGGTGATACCCAGAAGGTCTAGATCATCGAACAAGGGTTTGGTGAAGATATTGTATAGGGTAGGCGAGACACAGGAACCCCATAATATAGGGGTAGGGTCAGCTGCGGCCGATGGGGAAAAAACTCTCATTGTTCTTTCGCTGAGGAAGGATTCAAGCCATTTGATGGCCTCAGGAGAAAAATGGGCAGCAGAGTCCAGGTGTTTGCAGAGTACCTTGTGATCGACCAAGTCGAATGCTGCTGAGAGATCAAGTAGGAGCAAGAGTGCTGTTCCTCCTCCATCCCTCAGCTCGTCGACCTGCGTCTTTAAATCAATTAAGGCGGTTTCCGTTCCAAGAAGTGGACGGAAACCAGATTGTCTTGCTCCTAGGAGCTTATACAGGTCAAGGCGTTTTTGTATCTGAATATAGGCAGCTTTGTCCAATATTTTGAGGAGGAATGGCACAGTGGTAATGGGGTGGTAGTTGGTTGGGATAAGTGGGTCTAAGGTCTGTTTTTTGAGAAGTGGGAGCACCCAGGAATGTTTTAAATTGGCTGGGATAGTGCCTGATGTGAAGGAGGCATTGATTAATTTAGAAATAAATGGTGAGAGGTCTCTGGCAGCGTCTTTTATTAACTGTGCTGGGCAAGTATCGCCCTTGCAGTTAGATGGTTTGAGTGAAAGAATGATTTTTTCTACTTCTAGTGGGGATGTTTTGGAGAAGTGAAATTTGTTGTTTGCCTCTGGTGGGATACTATGTGTAGAGGTATTAGGGGAGTGCTGAAGGTTGAGCATATCTTTTTTTTGTTGTATTTTGGTTTGAAGTGTATTGATTTTATTTGCTAGCGCATTTTGAATATCTGTGCACCAAGTCTTATCCTTGGTAACTAAGTCTGGTGTGGCTATTGGTGACTCTAATTCCTTCAGTATGGCGAAGAGTTCTCTCATGCTAGAATTAGAGTTGGTGATACGTTCATCATAGGAATTCTTTTTGGAAAGGTTTTATTTTCGATAGAGGGACATAGTCTCCAGGAATTTTCACTTTTTCTTTTTAGGAGTCGTAAATCTCTCAATTGGGGAGTGAACCATTTGTTAAGGTGCGCTTTAGGTTTGCTTTTTCTAAGTTTGAGCGGGGCGATTTTGTCCAGTGTGTTGAGCATAATCTTGTTATATTCTTCAACGAGAGTACTAGGGTCTAGATTGTCAGATAGAGCGTTTAACGTGGGTAGGATGGCGGGGATGACTTTTTCCGCTGTAATACTCTTTTTGTTTCTGGTTAGACAAGGCGGTGCTAACAATGGGACCGTCGGAGAGGGTCTGGCTGTAGATAGGTTAAAGGTTACGAGAGAGTGATCTGTCCATGATTGGGGAGAGATGGAAGTGATAGAGGCTGTGCAGTTGTAATCTGCTATCCAGTCTAGTGTTCTCCCTTTGGAGTGAGTGGGTCTGTTGACTTTCTGAAACAGGCCTGATGCATTGATGGTATTGGCTATGTCTGAGGCTTGTTTGTCCATAGGGTCATTAAAGCCAAGGTTAATAATAGAAGCTGGGAGGTAGGTTTAAGGTTGTTGGTGATCAGGCTATGCAAGTCCTCGTCGAAGGTACCGAGAGGACCTGGGGGTCTATAAATTAGGTGGATGGTGAGGGTTTGTATGTTATTTATCTGGAATTTGACCGAGATATTTTCACAGGATTGTAGGATTAGAGGAGGGGATGTTCTGAGAGAGAGGCTCAATTTGGAGATGATGGCAATTCCACCACCTCGTGTGCCATCCCTATCTTGTCTTGTTATGGTGTAGCCTTCTGGAATGGCTAGCATTAGCGATGGTCCAGCTGCGTTATGTAGCCAGGTCTCGGTTACTGCCAGGAAGTCCAGATTGTGTTCTGTAATGAGGTCGGCTATGTCAAGGGCATGGGCGACAAGGGATCTCGAATTAAGGAGTGCTCCTTTGAGTACTAGCGTCTCTTTGGGCATGTTTGCTCGGCTAGGGGTAGTTAAGTTGGTATCTGAGGTCTTGAACTTTTGTGTTTTGATTGTAGTGACATTTGTTGTTACCGTCTGGTGTGGTTTATGTGGGTAATTTGTTTTTAGGTTGGTTGATGGTAGGGTTCTTCTAGGTGGTTCATAAAGTTGTGTGAGTCTTGCGCGAAGTTTAAGATTTCTGTCTAGTAAGGTGCGTGGGAGGGAGGTGAAGGTTTCACCACTGGTACTAATATTATTTGGTGGAGAGTTGGTAGGGTTATTAGTCACTATGTTGGGCAACGTATGTAGGGCCGGGTCTGATATCGAGGCAGGAGATGCCGTAAGGTGTTCTTGGGTCATGGTGATAAAACTTAGAGTAACAGCTATAATGCTGTAGTGCAATAATGGATGCAGCATTTTTAGTGAGTCCAGATATGTGCATGTGGGTGCTTAGGACTATAGGCAGGGTGGGGCGTTCACTTACAAGGCACAAATGGATGTTCAGTGGTAAGGTGCATATGGGCGTTCAGTATCGAGGCGCATATAGGCTGGGTAGGGAGTTCACTAACAAGGCATAAGTGGGCATTCAATGGCAAGGTGCAAATGGGCGTTCAGTAGCGAGGCACATATAGGCTAGGTGGGGCATTCACTAACAAGGCACAAATGGGCAATTCAGTAGCAAGGCACAGCTGGGCTAGGTGAGGCATTCGCTAACAAGGCACAAATGGGCAATTCGGTAGCAAGGCACAACTGGGCTAGGTGAGACATTCACTAACAAGGCATAAGTAGGTTAGGTGAGGCATTCACTAATAAAGCATACCTAGGGCGCAACAAGGTCCAACACAAGGCTCAGCATAGGTTAAATGTGGTCGAATGGCGACCATAGGGCACTACACAGGGCTCGGCATAGGGCACAACACAGGGCTCAGCAAAGGTTAAATGTGGTCGAATGGCGACCATGGGGCACAACACAGGGCTCAGCAAAGGTTAAATGTGGTCGAATGACGACCATAGGGCACAACACAGGGCTCAGCAAAGGTTAAATGTGGTCGAATGGCGACCATAGGGCACCACACGGGGCTCAGCATAGGTTAAATGTGGTCTAATGGCGACCATAGGGCACAACACAGGGCTCAGCATAGGGCACAACACAAGGCTCAGCAAAGGTTAAATGTGGTCGAATGGCGACCATAGGGCGCAACACAGGGCTCAGCAAAGGTTAAATGTGGTCGAATGGCGACCATAGGGCACAACACAGGGCTCAGCAAAGGTTAAATGTGGTCGAATGGCGACCATAGGGCACAACACAGGGCTCAGCAAAGGTTAAATGTGGTCGAATGGCGACCATAGGGCACAAGACAGGGCTCAGCAAAGGTTAAATGTGGTCGAATGGCGACCATAGGGCACAACACAGGGCTCAGCATAGGTCAAAGGGAGACTGGACATGACCATGGGGCACAATATGTGATACTATGGAGGAGCAGATCACTTAGAGAAATCACAATAGCAGAAATGCGGTACGTCAGCCGATGGGTGGGGTATACTATGGAAGTTGTGAAATTGGTCTTGGGCGGGGATGCAGGGACAATCAGGCAGCTCATGCAAGGATACTATTGAACGTTTGCCTATAAGTTTACCTTCGTGCTGTGGGCCTTATTTGCAGGTGTTTGCAGATGCATGCTCCGAGACTGGATGGTAAAAGCAGCGAGGGCATGCGGAGAACGGGCGGTTTGAGTTCTTGATGCGATTCTAGTTCTGTCTATAGGTGTTTTCTGGGGACGCTCAATACCACTCCAGGCCACTAACAGGTGCAAACAGGGCCTTTATATGGCCTTCATGCAGGCCGCCGGCTCAACCGCCTGCCGGCGGAAGCCGAATGCAAAATAAGGGCCAGATCGAGGCTCAGCCTCGCTGTGGTGCCGCGTCGCGCCCGGCATGGGCAGCTCAGGCACAGGATTGGGACACGGTCAGGCAGGCCGTGTAATGCCGGTCTGTGCTTGCTTGCTTGGTGCAGCCTGGTGTCCGTGGCAGCATCAGAGGAGGGGGGCTCCTGCCCTCTACCCTCGGTGGTCGTCGTGAGGAGGGGGGTCCTGGGCGCAAACAGGGCCTTTATACGGCCTTCATGCAGGCCGCTGGCTCATCCGCCTGCCGGCGGAAGCCGAATGCAAAATAAGGGCCAGATCGAGGCTCAGCCTCGCTGTGGTGCCGCGTCGCGCCCGGCATGGGCAGGTCAGGCACAGGATTGGGACACGGTTAGGCAGGCCGTGTAATGCCGGTCTCTGCTTGCTTGCTTGGTGCAGCCTGGTGTCCGTGGCAGCATCAGAGGAGGGGGGCTCCTGCCCTCTACCCTCGGTGGTCGTCGTGAGGAGGGGGGTCCTGGGCGCAAACAGGGCCTTTATACGGCCTTCATGCAGGGCGCCGGCTCATCCGAAGTAGATGTGAAATCTACTTTGATAAGTAACATGAATACTAACATGGCTGGCCCAGACAACAGTGAAAATCAAGTTAAGCCATCCAACCACAGTATTGAAAACAAAGCGATCATGGATGTGCACAAATCCGTAGAAAATGTGGTAGAGTGTAGCAGGGCTAACAATGGCAGGATGTCCCACTCTTGAGGTAGCTTTGAACAAGAGGATATTGAATATTCATTTAACAGAGAAACAAGGTACATCTTGGGTTGGTCTAGTGACCAATCTATAAATGGCAAGCAGAGATTGAACAGATCATTTTTGTTTAAATATTTTTAAGGGTAGTCCTCAATTGAGGACCCTTCACTCTGATGACATCGAGTGGTTGAGGTTGGCTAACCATAATAATTTACGGATGATCTGTGCACCGCAATCTGTGATAATACTTAAATTACTGTGGGAACACAGGAAAGATTTTGAGTCTTGTGGCCTATCATTGCAGCTTTTCAGGGCAACTGAGGAGGCTGATGTGTTCTTAAATGAAGCTATTCAAGCCATTGAATTGGTGGGATCTTCTTCAACAAATTTACAAGCTGTCCCTGCCCAAACTGCCGAACTTATCTCCAATATTTCAGAAAAGGTGGGCGCAACATCAAATATTATTTGGTTGGCCCCTCTAATGACCGCAATACTTGCATTTTCAACCAAACAGAATCAATCATAAATATGTGTTGATAGTAATTCTATTCAACATGATTTTAAAATGTTATCCTGGAAGTGTTGTGGAAAAAAGAATCTAGAGCAATGTTCATCATGTAATGCAAAAATGGGTTCACCGACGGTTTCACTACTACAGGAAACTATGTGTGTTGGTGAGCTCAACATAGATGGGTTCTCAATCTTTAGTTTGCCTGCAGTCAAGGGCACAACTGGCCGTCCATACGATGAAATGCTATACTTATTAACAATGCAATAAACCATGTAACCAAAGTTGTATATTCAAAAAATTGTATGTTAGTAATTGAGTTTCTTGCAATTGGGTTGTCGACTTGTGTGTTTTTGGTGGTATGTTTGTATTTCTATCCGGCGAGTAACAACATAGATGCTGCATTTGACACCTTGGATGAAATTCTAGAAGAGGCCATGATTAGAAATCCAAACTACTCGATTGTCATTGGGGGGACTTTAATGCAGTGTGCATATCTTCACTGGCTACACCTAAAAACAAACATATGTGCCAAAGTAGCTCTGCAACTGCCAGAGGGAAGCGTTGGATTGGTTACTTTAAGGAATGGAATCTACAAGTGGTAAATTATGCATTGGGTACGCATAAAGGCACCTGGTCGAAGGGGCCACTTGCATCATACATAGATTACTTCTTTGTATCCACTTCCCTAACTGATATGGTTGATAATGTGCACATCATTGATGACACACAGAGTGATCACAATCCGATTAGTATCAGTATAAGATGCGAATTGGCAGTCTTAAATAAAGAAGCTTCTTTAGGTTTGGTAACCCTTCATCGTGCTCAGACCTCGGTTGGTTGGCATCCAAAAATATGTAGGGAGTTGACTTATTTGGTACACAGAGATGTGCGTAGGGTTTTTCACTCTCAACATTTGCATATTAGCGCAAATATGAGAGAGGAATGGAATGCCCACATAATAAAAACACATATATAGAAACTCTGACTCAGCGCCCTGCATTGAACATGTCTAATGATCTACAACGATTCAACTTTGAAATTGGCAAAATAAAACGTGAAATAAACCGAAGGATAAGAGCTTTAAGTGGGATGCCTCGAACTTATGCTAACTATAGCGAGGTTAAGAAGTTGATAAAATAGAAATATAGTCGCATGATAAAAACTTTAAAAATTAACTCGAAACTATATGCAATCAAAGAATTATAAAACTTATTATAACCAAAAATACCCGAAGTATTTGGGCTATATTGAAAAACAAACAAAGGGTTGCTGCAAACAATTTGCAGGCCCCTCCCAAACCGGGCTTCTCCGGGGGTTTGGGCTTGTTAGGAAATGTTAGGAAATGTTCGATGAAATCTTTTGATTAGACGAGGCGCGTGGACATATTCTGCAGGTTCCCAGGACCTTTCTTGGGGGCCATAACCTTTCCAGTCAATCAGGTAAAATAGTTTAGATCTGGAGATCTTAGAATCCAGGATACTTTTGACTTCAAACTCGAGTTCTCCATCAACTAGGATAGGTTTTGGAGATTTAGTTAGTCGGGTTTTAGGTTGCACGGGTTTTAGTAGAGAGACGTGGAAGACCGGGTGTATCTTCATGTGAGGGGGCAAGTCCAACTTGACCGCTACCGGATTTACTATGGTAGTGATTGAATAGGGACCAAGGTATCTTGGGTTGAATGTGCGTGGTCCTTTTAGAGGTAGATATTTGGTGGATAACCAGACTTGATCTCCTACTTGATATTGGGGGGCTTCCTTCCGATGTTGGTCTGCTCCTTTCTTGTATTGTTCTTTAGCCCTTTGAAGGTGAGAAACGGCTTCCTTAAAGGCTTGGGTGATTGTAGAATGCAGAAGGTCTACTGCTGGTGTTCCAAGATCTTGGAGTGGATCCAAATCCGAGGTTCGAGGGTGACTACCGTATAAAAGAAAGAACGGGGTCTTCCCGGTTCCCGAGTGGACAGAGTTATTGTAGGCATATTCGGCTATCCAAAGGATATCTTTCCAAGTTTTTTCAGTTTGTTGCAGCATGCAGCGTAAATACTGTTCCAGAGTTTGATTGGTCCTCTCGGTTTGTCCGTCGGTTTGGGGGTGGTGGCTGGTCGAAAGTCTCACATCAATTTGGGCCGACCGGCAGCAACTTTGCCAAAAATGAGAAATAAATTGACTTCGTCGATCCGAAATTAGAATCGAAGGAAAACCGTGCAGTCGGACAATGTTTTCGAGAAATTCTCGGGCCAGAGTTGCTGCTGATGGTAAGCCTTTGAGTGGAATGAAGTGCGCCATCTTGGAGAATAGGTCCACGATTACTAAGATCGTATTGTATCCAGAGCATGGAGGTAGATCGGTGATGAAGTCCATAGAAAGCGTATGCCAAGGGCGAGGTGGGATGTCAATAGGGCGTAAGAGGCCGGCTGGTTTTTCCTTTTGACTCTTGTTTTGGGCGCATACTCCACAGGACATTATAAAGTCTCTGATATCTTTTCTCCAAGACGGCCACCAGAAGTAGCGCTTGATCTTTTCCGAGGTTTTGGCCATACCGGGATGTCCTTCCATTAAAGAATCGTGATAACAGGCGATTACCTTATTCTGTAAATCTGTGCTGGGCAGGTATAACCGTTCTTGGAAATACAATAGATTGTCCTTCACCGTAAAGTCCTTTCCCTGCAGATGCCAATTCTGTATGTCTGCTGGGGTTACCAGTTGCCTGGCTTTATCCTTAACTTCTTCAATGGATTGTGTGGCGATTACACCCAGAATTCTTTGTTCGGGAATGATAGGTACAGGTTTAGGATTGATCAAGTTTTCTTCCACTCCTATCCGAGAAAGGGCGTCAGCTTTACCATTTTTCGTACCAGGTCGGTAGGTTATTATGAAGTCAAACTCGGCAAAGAATAGTGCCCAACGGAGTTGCCTAGAGGATTGAGCTTTCGCGGTTTTCAAATATTGCAGGTTACGGTGATCTGTGATCACGGTAACGGTGTGTCAGGCCCCCAGAAGATAATGCCGCCAAGCCTTAAAGGCGGACTTGATAGCCAGAAGTTCCTTATCAGTAATAGTGTAATTGATTTCAGGAGGCGAGAATTTGCAGGACCAAAATGCCACGGGATGCAACTGATTGGTTACTGGGTCCTTTTGTGATAAAACTGCTCCCATGGCAAGACTCGAAGCATCAGTTTCAACAATGTAGGGGAGTTCTGGGCGAGGATGTTTTAAGATCGGTGCAGAGATAAATTTAGTCTTCAAATTCTGGAAAGCTTGTTCCGCCTCGGTAGACCATTCAAAACGTTTGTTTTTCTTTAACAGGGCGGTGATGGGCTGGACTATTCGAGAGAATTCGGGGATAAACCTGCGGTAAAAGTTAGCGAAGCCTAACATGCTTTGAACACCTTTTACGGAGGATGGCGAAGGCCACTTGAGAATTGCATCGACCTTCTTTGAATCCATACGCACTCCGCTAGGTGATAATATGAATCCCAAGAATTCAACTTCAGTCACGTTGAAAACGCATTTTTCCAACTTAGCGAAAAGTTTGTGTTGACGCAACCTCTCGAGGACCATTTTCACGTGTTTCCGATGTTCAGTTTCCGATGAAGATTAACGAGGATGTCGTCAATATAGACAACGACACACACATCTATGAGCTCTCTGAGGACGTCGTTCATAAAATATTGAAAGGCGGCCGGGGCATGGCAAAGTCCGAAGGGCATGACCTGATATTCAAATAGCCCAAACTTGGTGCGGAAGGCCGTCTTCCATTCATCGCCCTCTTTTACTCGTACCAAGTGGTAGGCTCCTCTAAGATCCAGCTTTGTATATATGCATGCTTTTCTGACTTGGTCCAGGAGTTCAGGGATCAAAGGTAACGGATATCTATTCTTAACGGTGATCTGGTTCAGGGCGCGATAATCTATACAAGTTCTAAGGTCCCCTTCTTTTTTTGGAACGAAGAACAAAGCTGAGGAAGCAGGGGACTTGGAAGGACGGATAAACCCATTCGCTAGGTATTGATCCAGGTATTGTCGGAGGTGAAGATTCTCAGGCTCGGTGAGGGCATAAATTCTGCTACAAGGAGGGGTAGATCCAGGTATCAGGTCTATCTGACAGTCATAAGACCTATGAGGAGGTAGAGAGTTAGCTTGATCCTTCCGGAAGACATCTTGGAATTCTAGGTATTCGAGAGGTAACTGGGGAACCTCCGAAGAAATTGCTGCCAGTGCAACATCAGGTCGAGGGTAACAAATGGAGACACATTCTGGAAACTGAACCGTTCTTGCTCGCCAATCGATCTGAGGATTGTGCTTCTCTACCCAAGGAATTCCTAGAATAATCTGGAACTGAGGGGCCTTGATCACATCGAACACGATCTTCTCATAGTGTCCATCTTGACTTACTAACGTCACTTCTTGGGTGGTATGTGTTACTGGTCCGGAAGCTATCTCCGTACCATCCACCGTAGTAATGACGTCCTTTACAGCCTTTGGACAAAGAGTCAAATTCATCCTCAATACCATTTCATGATCCACATAATTGCCGATGGCACCGCTGTCGACGTAAGCTTCAATCGCATGTAATCGACCCGGACGTTCAGGGCTAATGAGGACCATAGGTATCACGAAATGCGAGGTCACGGAACTGGTTTTAACGCTCGGCAAGAGGACCTCTATTCTTGTCGGGCGAGTAACTGCAGCTCCTACTGCCTTCTTGGCTGGTTTCACCGGACAGTCTCGAAGAAAGTGCCCCGAGTTTCCGCAATAGAGGCATAATTGCAGCTGTTTTCTCCTTTCCCGCTCCTTTTGGGTTAGTGGTCCTTTCAGGCCCCCTATTTGCATGGGTTCCCCGGAGTCTGCTCCTTTGGTAGGAGTTGGTGGTTTGGAAAACACTCGAGCATCAAACTTGGAACGATCAGCCTTCCTGTTCTGTAGTCTGTGGTCTATTTGAACGACTAAGTCAATATAGTCCGATCAGTCTTGCGGGGGATTCACTACTTGGGCTAACACATCTTTGAGCTCTCCACGTAGACCTCTATAAAACAGCGTAATCCTTTTGTCCTCAGGCCATTGGGTTTCCACTATCAGTCTGTTGAAAGACGCAATATAAGCCAAAAGGTCTTGATTACCCTGTCGTAATGAAAGGAGCTCATTGTCCATGGCCTGCCCCAGTGAATGTCTTGCGAACAGTTTTTCCATGCTGAGCTGAAAAGCTTGAAAATCATGGAGAACCGGATCATCCTGATTAACTAGAGGGATCGACCAATCTGCCGCACTGCCACTGAGGTACGAAAGCACGAAAGCTACCTTAGCTTGATCGGTTGGGAAGGCTGCTGGCCGGCATAAGAAGTGCAAGCGGCACTGATTAATGAATACTGCAAACCTCTTTGGGTCACCAGAAAATCTTTCGGGCGGAGCCAGAGGCACATTCCCGGGTAGGTTGATCTGCACTGGGTTCGTAGAGGATGTTGAAGGATGATTTGCCCCTGATGCGGGGAACTGAGTTTGTCCGGCTTGTGACTGTAGCAATTGTCTAGCGAGATCATCTGTTTGCTCCTTGGAAATAATCAGTTCCCTTCTTAGAGCATTCGTTTCCTGGCGGGCTGCATGCACTTCTGCTCTTAGTTCCCCAAGTAACTGGGCTAGCTGGTCGGTATCCGAGGTTTCCATAGCGCCTGGGTGGGAGTTTTTGCGGTGGGCTTTGCGTTCTGTAACGCTCACCTGATTCCCGCAGAGGCGCCGGTCTTGACTGGGTGAATGCCGTGTCTTCAAAGGTGATGTGTAACACACGGTTGGTTCCTCGGGCTGGACCTCTGTGCACTGTGTGTCTGACTCGGAGAGTAAGATGTCTGCAGATAGAAAATATGGGATTAATGAACTGGGGTTATTGGGTGCCTCTCTCCTCTTCCCTTTCTCTTCTCCTGTAGGACCCCAAAGGTTAACGATCTCACCTTAGTTAGGTGAACGCCGAGCTCTCCATCTGCCTCGGGGGCAGGGTGCCGTAACCAGTTTCTTCACTGGATAAGGGTGCAGGCCTCTTGACCTCAGAGGACTGCTGTCCGCCGTTTACTGCACGAACGGTAAGTTCTGGGCACTTCAAATGTCTTAAAAGTCTTTAAGTGCGTAAGGCGTGGCTGCTGTGGAGCGGTGCCGAGGAGCACGTGAGTATGGCTTTTGACTTATGTAAAGTTCTTTTGTAATGATACCTCTTGTTTTGCAGGGTTCCGGAGATGGCGGATGGCGGGCTAAAGAGAGTTGAGGATCGAACCCGCGTGAGGAATAGAAGCGCTTGGAAGCACGTAAGTGAGCGCTTGTTGCCTGCTTCACGATGCGCACTAACTGTCTCTTTTACCTTGCAGGTACAAGTTCGGAGCTTTAGAGAAGCTGAAGGGTGCTGGGATACCCACTGATTTCGGCGTGGGAAGGAGTGATGGCACGTGAGTAGTAAAGTTGCCCAATGTCTCTAAACGCACCTTCTTTTGTCTTTCAGATGCGGGATGCTGAGTTGAAGGCCTCCGGAGCGTGCAAAGAGCCGGTAAGCTTTTGACTTTCAGATGCCGGAATGCAGCGCGAAGACCTCTGGAGCGTGCGAAGAGTCGGTAAGCCTTTGTCTTTCAGATGCCGGAATGCAGCGCGAGGCGTTGGTGACAGCCGCTGGACCAGGTAAGAGATGCGCTGCCACTGAAGACCGTAGTGCTAACCTGTTCTTTCTTTGTCTTTATAGGTGCTGCTGAAGACTGGATTCCAGGATGGTAAGCCTTTGTTCCCTTAGGCACAGGATCAGAAGACACGGTGAGCGTTCTGCTGCAGAGAATGCAGAATAACGCAAAGCAAGATTCATCCATCGGGTGTGGTTTAAATAGCCTCCTGTAGTGCTTAGGTGTCTCCTTCCATGGCCTCACCTAGGTAAGAAAAGAGTTCCTGCTTTCCAGAAGAGTTCCAGTGCTCTGAACCTAGGGAGTGGCTCCTGCCCCACCCAACAGGAAAAGTAGTCCCAAACAGAAGAGGATCAGGGGCTCAACTGGCAGGTAAGTAAGCAGCATGGTCTGCTGCAGGTAAGTCCACCCAAGCATTATGAGCCCGGCGCTTCCAGCGCTGGGACTGGGCATATTTATGAGCCTGGTGCCACTGGCGCCAGGACAGGGTCCAAAAGGTCCCAATTGTGACTGGCCGGCACCCGGAACCGGGGTTATGGGTCTGCTTCCAAGGGAGTTGGGTAAGTCCTGACCCTTTGGAAGCAGAGATCATGACAGTTGATGGCTGCAAGCAGTGACTGGTTATACATGTCGGCTAGGTTGGTGGGGTCTGGGCAAGTGTCAGGAGCGTTATTTAGTGTGGGAAGGATAAGGGGAGTATTTTTTCTGTCGTAATGTTCTTTTTATTTCTAGTGAGGGTGGCTGGGGCGACCAAAGGCCTGGGTGGTGGGGCTGCTTCAATGCTGAAAGTGATGACATGGTGATCAGACCACAAGCAAGGGGCGTTGGAGATTACGCGAATATTGCAATTGGTGTCACTAAGCCAGTCAAGGGATCGCCCTTTAATGTGGGTGGGTTCCTGTATGTGGTGAGTGAAACCTAAATCTGTTAAGGTATTAGCTAGGTCGAGGACCGCAGGATCATTAGGGTCTTGGTGTCCTAGATTGAGGTCGCCAAGAATGATGGTTTGGGAGGTGGATTTAGCATTGTTGAGTACTAATGTAGAGATATCATCCACAAAGGATGTGGGTGGACCAGGGGGTCTGTATATTAGCTGGATGGTAGCCGTTTGGTTAGCTGAGAGTCCAAGCTTGACAGAGAGTAACTCTGCAGTTTCCACCTTAGTGCTTGGGATGGTTCTAAGTCCTAATGAGTTTCTAGCAATGAAAGCAATTCCTTCACCTCTCGAGGTGCGATCACATCTGATGATGGAGTAATCAGTGGGGATGGCCAATGAGAGTGCCGGGCCGGAAGCCGCGTGCAGCCAGGTCTCGGTGATGGCGATGAAGTCGAGTTCCTGAGTTTTGATAAGATCAGCAATGTCCAGAGCGTGCGCAGCTAGGGATCTTGCGTTAATCAGGGCAGCTTTAATTAAACCAACGTTGCTTGATGAAGCTGTGATGGTTTGAGTGTGATGGGGCGTGGGTGAGGTGGCCGTTTGTGGAGGCGGGCTGTGCGTATGAGTTTTGAGGTATGAACTCAGGTACATGGGGTGTCCCTTCTTACCCATAAGTCTAGATCCTAATCTTAGGTTTCTGAGAGTGATAGGACATGGTTGGTTAGGTGAGGGTTTTTTGGCGAAATGGTCGAGCCATAGGGCCGGATCGTTGAGGTAGATGTTGTGGTATTGAGGTGCAGTACTTTGGTAGGTATCAGGAGATCTGTGAGAGGTGGCCATGGATGAGGTGTGCAAGGAGCTAGGTGCAGCTAAATCGGGAGGTGGTAGGTGTGATGACCTGGCAATTGACCACACTGAGAGTAGTACTTGTAATGAGGAGAGCAGTGACCTTAGGGAGGACCAGCGTGGTAGCATGTTACCGAGATTAGAGAGGAAGGGCCGCTGGGTCTGTCAGGCAGTTATAGGTAAGCGTTACAGGCACTATTTGGCTAGGCAGTGCGTGCAGGATCATGCAACAAGCATCTTCATCCATTCACATGAATGTGAATGTACATCCCAAGGGTGACAGGAAGTTGCAAGCATCATAGGGCATTATAATCACATGCACACATGCCACCACACAGACATGCCTATGGCCATCTCAGCCTCCTGTCACAGTGCAATCATCACCAACTGTCTCACATCATCCAATCGGGCACCCTGATGTGCATGTCACATGCATCCATGTCATCTCACAGTCACACACATACTAAAGAGACACACGCACATGCACATCATGCAAGTAGATGAAGGTGGGAAGGGCATCCATGTGTCACAAAAAAAATATGGCATAGTACACTCCCAGATATGCATCAGAATACATACACCACGGATGTGCACCACACATGACTTGGCACACATGCAGCACGGTCATGTCCCTGCACAAACACATCCATGAATGGGCATGTCACACATATGTCCAATCTGCACACCTCTGGCACACCTCAACATCCACTGCTTGGAATGCGAATGCACGGACACTTACCGCTCGTCACCAGACGGGTCTGCATCTCGAGGACCTGGTGGTGAAGCACTGGACAAATACATTACAGGACCCTCATCTGGTCGATGGTAAGCTGGACCCGGCGCCCCACTGCATCCACTGCGTCAAAGCGGCGCCTGGCCTTACTGAGGGTCCTGGACTTGAAGTCCTCCCAGCGCTTCTGGACGTGTTTCACGTCACAGGTTGCCACCCTCTCCGCTTTGATGGCAACCATGATGTCCGACCAGATCCTCCTCCGTCCTTCCTTGTCGGCGCACGGTCGTCTGAAGAGGGCATCATAATGCCTGAGGACTTGCTCCACCAGGATGCCAACATCTCTGGCTGAGAAGCTGACAGCCCTCTGCCTCTCTGGCTGGGTGTTGCCAGTGGTCCTAGATGGAGTTTTCCCCGACATGGCAAGCTCCGAGGCAGGTGTGGGTGGGCAACTGCATCCTGGGGCTGGGCTGTGGAGCAATGGAACACCAGTCGGGAGTCTTCTGTTCCAGCAGGGGTGGTCGCAGCAACTGGATCCCTGCAGATGGCTGATGTGCAGGCACCAAATAGCAGGGCACGTGGGCAGCAGGCAGGCAGGCAACAGCAGATGGATCGTGGAGGCTTGTCAGGGCTCTGGGGGTAGGAAAATGACCTTCTGGGCCGGAACGTTGTCTTCTGTGTGTTGTCGAGTGGCCAACTTGATGCAGAGTGACTCGGCACGTGAAAAATCAGCATGTGTGCATGTAATTCGAGGAAAGGCCCTTAGCGCATAAGCGCATGTGTGAGGTGGCACGTGCAGGCGTTGCTATGCGCACGGGTTAAAGGTCCACCTAGAATGCCATTTTCCTTACGTGCTTTTTGTGGAGAGCGAGCGTGTGATTATTGTACTTCTTGCGGGTTGACACGCGATTACTTCACAACGGTTGCAGTGCGTACTCCTTGTTTACTGCAGCAGATCTCACTTCTTCTTTTGGCGGGGTGTTGCCAACACGCACACACGTGTTTTTTTTTTCTGTTCATTTTCCAGGCAGATGGTGAGTCGCGCATGTAATTTTCCACTGTGGTTGCTCCCGTGTGTCGAGTACCCATTCAGAGGTCATTGTAGCCTGCGTGTACTACACGTACACATTTTTTGTGTTTCTGGGTGCCACAGCATACTGCGGGTCCTTAATTCCATGTACGTGGGCTACCCAGGGGTCGCATGCACATTTGTTTTTGTTTTTGGAGTGCCTGAGCGTTGCGTGACCTGTCATTTTTCCCCAGGGGTCGCAGACAGCCTTGCAGGAGCACAGGGGTACCTATTCCTTCTAGTACCCTGCCCCGTTCACCCCAATTGCCCAGGGCAATTGTTTACTGCACCTCCCATTCACACAATTACATCAGTGCCATGGTTGGGAGGCGAACAAGTGGTAAGGGAGACAAAGGTGGCCGACCCCAAGAGGTGTCCCCGGTAAGGGACATGGCCAGGATGAGCAGGGTGGCCAGGGTGGCCAAGATGGCAGTGGTGAGCAACGTGGGCAGTGTGGCACAAGAGGGCAGTGTATCCAGGACCATTCAGGGACACCTATGCCCCCCCAGTGGGTCAGGGAGATGCAGCTGACACCATCCCAGCTCAGGCCCTCCTAGCCCAGCCCGGATTGGTCACCAAACAGGCACGGGATGACTCACAGGCCGACTTCTGTGTCACGAATTCCAAGCCACATTTGGCAGTGAAAGTTGCTGTCACCAGGCCACGTGGATCTGGGGCAGCAATGTCATCTGCTGCCCTGAGTGGCCAGGATGAGGAGGCTGCAGGGGCAGCTGCAGCTCACTCCACCTCGGCTCTGAGTCACCCAGCTGGGACAGTGTTGGTCCCGGCCCCTCACACCAAGGCAGTTGTGCCGCTTGGTCCTGGTAACAGCACCCAGCAGCCAATGCCTGCAGTGAGACCTTTGGTCATCATGCCATTGCCTGCTTCCAGTGGCCAGTCCACCTGCGCTTCAGCCCCTACAGAACGGAGTGGCATAAGCCACTCAAGGTCCGCACCACCTCTCAAGAGGAAGAAGCGTGCTCTTACGGAACAGGATGGGACCCCAGATAAGGCTCGCCCCTCCGGCACGTCAAGGAAGCAGAGTTTCAATAATGTGGAAATAGACCCACTTGTGGGCTACGTGTCGGAACATGGCCATGACATGCTGGTGACAGCAGGGTGCAAGACTACACCTGCTCAGCGTAGGGCCCACTGGCAGTGCATCGCAGACCACATTAGTTCCTTGGGATTTGGGAAGCGCACTGCTGATGATTGTGCAAAGCGTTGGAATTACCTCAAACGCCAAGAAGAAAATAAGCTGGCTTCTAATTACGCCTCTACTCTGGTGACTGGCAGTGGGTCACCACCAGAGGAGGATGAACTCACAGAACATGAGGCAATCGCTGGAGGGTTCATCGCAGAGGATCAGATCCAAGGTGTGGGAGACCTACCAGATCTTCAGACAATGTCCGGTGAGTGCCCATGCGTGTGTGTCCAGACCATGTGTATGTTGCTTGGGTGATGTGTTCTGATCGAGTGCCAGGTCAGGCTGTGTAGTCATAACTGCCACATGTGTCCCATGTAGCGCCTCCAAGCCATCCCCCGCCCTTAGGTTTGGGGTTCACTGTATCCCTACTGACCACTGCACATAATGACTGCACTTGCCCTTAAACTGCCATCATGCCACCACATTGTTATTACATTTTTTTTTCTTTATTCTGCCTGATTGATGGAATCATTTGCATGAAAAATGCAGATTTGTGTGACTTTCTGCCCGAAAATCCCCATACTTCAGAGAGGGATTTTTGGGCAGAAAGGCACACATAGGTGCACTTTTCACAAAAATGATTCCATCAATCAGGCTGATTGACTGCTGCACACCTACACATGCACTGCACCCGCTCACTTCTGAGCCCTGTTTGAACCTTCAACATGACAATTCACTTGTCATCTCCAAGTCACCTACCATTGATGTATCCATGTGCCTCTCATCACTGTATTTGAACACACTGACGT
Organism: Ambystoma mexicanum; assembly: GCF_040938575.1. NCBI lineage: Eukaryota > Metazoa > Chordata > Amphibia > Caudata > Ambystomatidae > Ambystoma > Ambystoma mexicanum. The sequence continues at coordinate 1,097,453,228 of NC_090933.1, forward strand.
TGTTGCAGTGTGTGACACATGTGTGTTTTGTCCCACTCTTTTGCATGTTCTGTTTGATGATATGTTTTTTATATGAATGGGGGACAGTAGTGATTAACTCCCATCTGGGTGTCCTTGACAGTTCTGCCATGGCTATGCTACATGCCATCTGTGTGCTGGCATGTGTCATGTTTTTGGATGGTCCATGCCACTCACAGCCTTATGTGTGAAGCAGGTGCTATGCACCATGCAGCACATGTGTTGCTTTTCCATTTTGGAGTCATCAGTGTCTGCTTTCAGGGCCCCCTTCCACTTCATTGCCACTGCATGCATGGCTGAGTTTGTGTCATGCGTGATATGTCTGATTAATGTATTGGATGTGTACATTGTGATGCCTATGTGTGTCGGCTATGCTGTTCATGCATGTCTTCATGACTTCTCCTTTCATTTTGTGCAGGTGATGAGGCACTAGATGCTGTGTAGGAGGAGGAGATGGTGCAGGTCAGGAGTACTCAGAGCCCCAACCAAGCACCAGTGGAGGACGTGGGGGGGTGCCGCATGAGAATCCATTGCTCCTACAGACCATCCTGTCCACGGGTGTCTTTGGGTGCACCTCCGAGGATCTCTATGGCTCAGGTGCTGAATCAGACATTGACACAAATGTCCCGTTGCAGTTGAGTGTTTCAGGCAGTGATGCTGGTCCAACGCACCTGCACTTGGGGTAGACCACTTAATGGCCCATTCAGGGTTGGAATGTCCGCCTGTGGTGGTTACGGATGCAGGGTCATACTCCGCAATATTTGCTCCTGTTCCTGGGGCAGCAGATCAAAGGAGGAATGCAGTCCTGCAACCTCAGGCAGCGCCAGCACAGCAAGGTGCACATCACCTTGGGGCCGACAGGTTTCTTGTCCGGCAACGCGATGGCCGTGCGCCACCGGGCAATACTGTGTGGGAGAACTCCATGTATGCAATTGCACAACAACAGGGGGCATCATGTGAGATGATGGCTCAGGCCGTGGATAGGGGGGCCACTTCCATTCTCCCCCCCGAAAGGCAGGTGGAGCTCCAGCAGCAGGCAACGCGGTCCATGTGCCTCTCACACAGGCAGGACATGTTGGCTGCCAACAGGGACCGACGGGCTGAACTGGGGGCTCTGCACACAGCCATTTCTGCAGAGGCACGGGCCCACAGGGATGCCCTGAGGGAAGATAACACCTCCCTCAGAGCTACTCTGGGTGCCCTTGAGGTGTCCCGAGGGAAACGGTCAGAACAGCAGCTGGAGCAGCTAACACGCACAATCTCAGCTGAGCTCAAGGCGACCAGTGAGGAGATCTGTGCATCGAGTGATGCCTTGCAGGCAGAACTCTGTGCTACCTGTGACGTGCTGCATGGGGACCTCCGGACCATCATCCTGGAGAACCAAACCTTCCAAACCTGCATGCTTGCTGCCATGGAGGAGCATGCCAGGGCGTTGCGTGGTGTGCCTCCCATACCACGCACACCTTCTCATGTAGCACCAGAAGGTGACGACAGCGACAGCAGTTCTCCCACTATCGGGTAGCCGTGCAGGCCATGAGCCCATGGAAGGATTTTTTTTATTTGTCTCAACATCCACGCATGTGGGTGTTGGGGTGCACCCTGCACCTCCTCCCTCCTGGGTGGTCCCACCCCCCCTGGTCACCCATGGCCATTTTTTATTTTTATTTTTTATTTTTTATTTTTTATTTTTTCTCTTTTTTGTCTATTGTGCTTTCATGTTACAGTGTGTTGCTTTATGTGGCACCCGTAGGCATCCACTGTGTGTTCCAGCTGGGTCCATACAGGCTTGTCTTGTGTTTGTGTGGGAGGCTTGGGGTCCAGACACATATGCCACTCCTGCTTCCCCTTTCCATGGGCTCGCAAGGGTGGCACCGTTTGACAGTAACTTACACAGAGGCACTGGGATTCCATCACTTGTGTGGCCAGCCTGTAGTCCAAACTGTGTATACACCAGTAGTGGGAATTAGTGATGGTTTCTCCACTGCATGGTTGATTTGTATATTCTATTCAGTATTGCTCATTATGCATATTTGCATGTAGCTTCTTCATGTCTTACCTTGTCTGTCTCCATTGCAGATAAGTTCATGCTATATGCAGTACCTTGCCACATTTACCTACCAGCAACACACTGAAGATGGGAGGGATCGATGTGCTGCCTTTGTCAGATTGTCACACTTGGACTATTGTGATTGGTCACTATCAGACGTTGCCACTGTTGGGTCCTGTATTCATGTTTTGTCATGCTGGTAAGTATATGTTCATGTGTGCAGTTTAGTGTTCATATATGAGAGGGAATTGTCTGTGGCATGTTTCCATTTGTGACAGTGCACTTTCTGACAGTTGTGTCATGTGTTGTACATTTATTTGGTTGCTTTTACATTGCATTACATGCCATGGTGTCTCAGGCGGGTGACATGGGGTTTGGGAGGGGTTAGGTGACATACCAGTATTTGGGTGTGCTGTTTTGCAAGGGGGTAGTGTGTGCCTTTTACTGAATGGCATTGGCTCTCTTTAAGTAGCTAGGGATGCACACAATGTAGCACTTCCGGGGAAACAATCTCAGAGCCACATGGGTGCAAACAATGGCACCTAGCACTTTGGGGAAGTGTGCCACCCCGTAAAAGTCCTGGACCAAAGCCTACCTTTCTGCGGGTGTGCTGGGCATGTATATGTGCCTGCGGACTGAGGGCTGTGCAGTCATGATCGCCAAAACCTGGTGTAGGCCGTGTGACTGTGTGGGCTGTGAGACGCCTCCAACTATGGCACTTGTCCGCTGAAATGACCCAGTGGCCAAGAAATGCAGTACATTCAGCACCTTTTCGAAGGGGCTCAGTGTTTGGGAGGACAGGGTGGGTGATGTGAGGCCATCCTCCCACTCAGCGACCAGGTCTAGGATGATATGGGGTGGAAACCTGTACGTGCCATAGACCTGGTCATCAAGCATCCCAAAAAGGCTGGTCCTGGGTAAAAAAATGTAGGGCCTGGCTCTCCTCCTCCTCCTGCGGTGTCCCACGACCACAGCTGCGAGGAACGGTACATTCATTGTAGCGGTATGAGCTTGTTTGTTGTTTGCGCACACTTTTATGCTGCACTGGGGCACTTACGCCAGCTTTCACCTGGCGTACGTGTTTCTGGCTTAGCACGTCTTTTGTGGCGCACGGGTTTCCCCTGTTGGATTCCATGAAAATGTGTTGTTAGCGCGCTTGTGGGCGTTGCGAGGATTTGGCAGCGGTACTTTCCTCGTAACGCCCACATTTTCACGTGATGTTCCCCATTCCGCATGTTTCGCCCCCTTTTTAGATGTGTGTGCTGGGCTGTGTGTGCCTTCACTGGGCGTCTCGCGCACGGCCTTCAGGATGTTGCAACGATGTGTGCGCCACACGCAGTTTCAGCGCAGATCACAGGTAAGCCGCGCACAGCGCCTTCCATGAATCGACAAACGGGCGCTTGCGCAGCTTTCGCACGCATGCTCTGTGATTTTAACGCTTGCGTCCCCGTTTTCAGCGCACATTGTTTTCAGGAATTACCCTGTATATGCCAACTGAAGAGCTCTAAACCCTTCTTTGTCAGCAAGGGGCTGATGTGAAGAAACCAGTGTTAGAAGGCAATGAGGTGATTACTCTTCTGTATTTCTCGTGGGAAGAGAAAAACAGCTTGTAAAGCGCACATTTTACCGAGGAAAAAAATAGAGAAACATATATTGCTGTGTTGTAAAACTGCCGACTCCCAACGTGGGGGCAGTTGGTGGGGCCCTTGCTGATGCGCAAGGCCTCTTTCATTTTTAAAAGTTGAAAGGCGTTGAGGCCGTCCCTGCATCTCTAAATCATTTAGACATTCAGAAACTGGGAGGTTTTAAAGCGTATTTTATGACCACGTATATGTGTGGCTGGTGCTAATCCGTTCGTGTATCTGAGATGCTATTTTTAACTGGTGCCATCCACTGGGCACTAGCTTGTGGCATTTCAGGAAGATTATCTGTGATGAAATTGGGCTACAGTATCATTACATGCCAGCCGCTCAGGTATATTTTCCAAGGCTCTGCATTATGATGAAAGATGCCCTCAAAATGGCCTAGGTTTCTCGTTGTGCGGCTTTTTTTTAATCCCCAAACTTTGCTCATGTACGTAGCCTGCTGAGAGCTCCGAGCACCAGATGCCTTTCAATGACTGTGGGAAACTATCCCAGATTCCACATCTGCCCTCCCTTCATCAGTTAGACATGCGCCAATAAATTAATGGCATATTTTATAACCGGCATTTGACACTGCTTTTTTGACGTTACTAGACGTATGAAGCTTGGGTTAGCAAATTTCAGTTGTAAAGTCATCATGTGAAAAGCGATGTCATTTCCCATCTTTGGTGCCGAGTTATTTCTAATTTCGGAGAAGCCAATGCCCACATCTTTATGCCATATAAACGACACACTTCCCTGATCGGCAATAGACATATACCTTTCCATCTGCCACCAATCTAGAAACACCCAGTGTCACACGTTATGCAGTGGCATGACAGCATTCTTGTCGATGGGGCTTCTAGTGGTCAAATATCCTTTCTGTGGCATCCCATACAAAGCACGACGTCTCTTATATGTTATCACACTCTTGGTGACAACATATCGAATAATGGCATTTTGTAATTATTCTTTTCAACTAGACGACCTACATCCTGGCATCAAAGCTTTGATACAGTAGAACTAGTCAGAGACATCTTCCTGTTTTGAAATGTGGAAACAGGTTCGTTTTGAAACCTGCACAAAAAGTATTAGCACTCCACGGTTCTTATGTGTTTCACTGCATAACATGGATGCCAAAATACACTGATGCATGGATGACACACAGTTTTACCTAAAGATCAATTTCATCAACAACCTCCTTTTACTCAAGCACTGAGTGTCCCTTATCCAACGCTGGATGTCAAGAACCAAACTGGCGCTCAATCAGACAAATGCCTATTGCATTTTCCTAGGAAATCCCTCAAAGCAAGACCACATGCAGCAATGGCCTTCTCCAAAAATCAGTGGATTCCGGCCACATCTCTCGCCCAGTGATACGGGTAGTGAAATGAGTAGACTGGGCTCTTATGAATCATTTACCATTTATTTTTGCTTTCTCCACTATTTGTTATTTCTTTTGTCTACTCTCCCACACCCAGCCAGTGCAGGGCTAGCCATTACTAACCGAACTTATATTGAGTTGTGAGTAAGCTGTTCTCTTTAGCCCATCGCACTACCCCACATCAGCATCTAACCAAAGCCAAAGCACTGCAGTTTACTATATCCCGGGCTCTCTCTCAGGACGTGCATACTTCCAACCAGCAACCACCAAACCCACCGGTATTGCATATGCCTCTTCTGCTATCCCATTAGTAGCGCCTCCCCTGTTTCTAGCAGAACCATGCACAGGGAGACACCAAACATCATCAAAGGGTGCTTTACAAGACCAGTCTATATTATATTACAGTGCAACATCTCTCAGCCTTACCATCGTCTGCGACCTCACAATCTAAAAAGCCATGGTAGCATTGTTATTGTGCTCTTCGGAAAAGCAGAGCTTTTCATTCCTGCTTCAGGTTTTCCAAGCCCTATTCATCTTCCATCTTGACAGAGGCAACCTACTACATGTAGGTGTTGCACCTGCCACATTGGTGCCTGTTAAAGTGGTTATCGTACAACCACTAACATTAAGGTGGGCGTGTGCCTGTGCACCCAACCCAAAAAGCAGGGCAACCATATGGTAGGTGGTGCAACAGAGCATTCAGGCTTAACTCCGAGGGGCTGCGGACAGGGGGGGAAGGCTGACACCGCGGTACAGTTGGGTCATACAGGTATCCAGAAAAATACATCAGACCAGTATACTGTAAACATAACACCTTTATTAAGTTACACATCTATATTCCTAATAGAGTTACATGTGTGCTTTAGGTAACCTTAACACACAGTAAAAATGGCTACTGTATGTTTACAAAAACTCAGTGGTCATAAAAGACCCAGCCCACTAATGTAGGCCAACTACATGATGACAGGAACCTTAAATATACAGAATGCTGAAAAGGGATGGGAAAGAGTGGAATATGGGTCCAGATGCCAACAAATAACACAGTCGCTTTGACCCTAAACCTTTGGAAAATAGTCCTAGGAAAATGCAAATGTGCATCTCATGGCCACTGTAGGCCTTAAAGAGGGGGTGGGTGGGAACAATTCAGCCATTCTCCTGAGGGTCACCAAAGGATAAGCTACATTTAAATCAATATCACTGGGACATTACACTTTCAGAGAAAACCAGATACAGTGATACTACAAATAGTTACATTGTAATCAGACATTCTCATGAGCAAAAGTAGAATTCAAGACTTTAAAAGTACATGTACAAAAATAGGTGCAAACTAAAATTGCAGGTACTCACAGTGATGGTTTCAGACTAGCCAGTTCAAGAAGCTTCAAACAGCCCATACAACATTTTTTCAATTGCGGTTTTCTGAATCTGGATAACCACGGTCTTGACCAACGATGCCCCAGTCAATGAAAAATATTTACAGAAGTTGCAACCTCAAACCAGGAGCAGAAGCAGTGGCAAAGATGACTCCAGCAAGGTGAAATAACCCAGCAAAGCAGGTTTCAGTGGCTTGATGGACAAAGGAAGGTAGCCACCTAGCAAGATGCAGTTCTGTGGTGGAGACATAAGTGGGGCGACCCATGATGTCTCAGAGGAATAGACGAGGTTGAGTATTGGTGTCGCAATATCCTTCTAATTAAGCCATATTTTCAGCACCAAGGCAGGACAACAAAGGTAAAATAGCAAGTCAGCAGTAGAATGGTCAGGAGACAGTTCTAGCACAGATAGCTTGGCCCAGCCAACAAAGAGGCCAGAAGGTGGACACAGAGACACTAAGGCAACTGGATGAAGCCACCCATCATTCTGGAACAGGACTGCTCCCATGGGGACATTAGGTGCATCAGTTCCCACCACAAAGTAAAGGTTAGGTTGTGAGTGGGTCAACAAAGGAGCTGTAATGAACAGGCTCTTCAATTCAACATACGTGGTCTCCTCCTCAGCAGAGCAGGTGAATGTCTTTCCTTTTTTTAAGAAGGTTAGTTTTGGGGTGCATGACCTTAAAAAACACAGTACTAAAGTTTCGATAGAAATGTGAAAATCCCAGGAAACGCTGGATCGTTTTCACCAAAGTCGGAGAGGGACACTGTAGGATAAATTCTACCTTTTGGGTATCCAAAACAATTACCTGTTCTGTGTGGATGAAACCCAGGAGTTGAACTTGTTGTCAATGGAAGAAGTATTCCTCCAGCTTTGCGAAGAGGTGTTTTTTGTTTAACCATTCAACACAGCTCCCTTTCTTCTTCTTTGGTTTTCAAGTAAATTAGTATATCAGCTATGTAGACAACTGCTCACATATGAAGCAACTCCCAGAGAACATCAGTAATGAAGCACTGGAACACTGAAGGGGCAAAGCATAGTCCATTTGGTATTGCCTGGTACTCATCTTAACCATACTTTCTTTGGAACATGGTCTTCCATTCGTCTCTGGCCTTGACTCTGACTAAATGATATACACCATGAGGGTCATCTTGCTATAGATAACAGCATCTTTCACCTAATCTAGCAGCATCAGGATCAAAGGAAGGGGTAACCATTGTTTACGGTTATCTTTTTTAATGCATGCTAGTCTATACATGTCAGGAGGTTTCTTTCCTTTTCGGTACAAAAAACAGTGGGGAGGACAGAGGTAATTTAGAGCGTCTAGTGAACCCATTGTCTAGGTATTGGTCTAAGTAGTTATTCAGATGTTTGTTCTCTGCAGCGCTTAGGTCATAAATGCGAGTACATGGAATTTGGGCATTGGAGATCAAATCAATATGGGAATCATATGGCCTCTGGCGCAGTAACGTGTTGGCCTATTCTTTTTTGAAAGACGTCCTGGAAGTCATGGTATGCCCCTGTAATTCTTCCATGATTCCGAGGATGTCTTTAGGCTCTGTGTAGACTTGTGGACCAGAGAGCAATAGGCTTGGGTATTGTCTGGATTCAGTGGATAGAAGTGCCTTTTTCAGAATGCTTTAGTGAGATCCACCACTCATCTTTTTCAGTCGACGAGTGGGTTGTGCATAGCTAGCCATGGTATGCCCAGGATCCACCAGAATTGTGGGGCATCTATCAGGTTAAATTGAATCACTTCTTGCCGGCCATTACCACAGAGAAAAAACAATGACTGCATGCACAGGGTTATCACCCTTGGGGTCAGCAAAGAACCATCAACAGCACAAACATGCTCAGGATTTGCCTTTTTCTTTGTAGGTATGTGCAATTGGGCTGGGTAGCTCAAGTTCATGTAATTCCCTGTAGCTCCACAGTCAGCATACAGAAAGTCTTCCACCATGAGATCACTCTGTAGCACCAGAGTTACGGGTCATGTGAGATGTGATGTTTTGAAATGAAACCCAGACAAACCAAACTCTACTGATGCTGGGCGAGTTAGTTGTATGCCTCCAGGGGAGCTGCATCGTCTAGTTCAATAGCCCCCAATTTTTTGTTGCCATCTTTGGCTTTACAGGACAGCCTCGCATTAAATGATCCGATTGACCACATGACAGACAAAACTCTAGGTGTCAGTGCGATTCTCTTTTTTCTTTCATAAGGGATTCCTTTGCCCCATCTTAATTACCTGGGTTCACCAAGGGGTTCAGAACGAGCAGGCAGGGGGTCTTTAGCTCAAACATACAGAGGATGGGGATCCCCCTACTCCTATGCATTTCTTCTCTCATTTAGACAGTGATCCAATTGGGCCACTAAATCAATGAATTCAGTACAGTCCGACAGTGGATTCACCACCTAATATGTCCTTCAGCTCACTACATAGTCCTCTGTAGAAGACACATTTGTTTCTCTTCCGGCCATTGTGTTGCTGTGACAAATTTATTGACAGTGCAGATGTAGTCTAAAAGATCCCGAGGCTCCTGCCTGAGAGTGAGTAAATTGTTGTGTAACGACTCTGTGTGGGCCTTATGAGTGAACAGTTTCTTAATTTTGCTCTGAAAACCCTGTTAGTCTTATGTGGTGGGGATCTACCCTTCTACTAGTGGAAGCGACCACTCTGCAGCAAGGCCCCCAATGTGAGAAAGGATGAATGCTACCTATCTTTTTTTTTTATTTGTTATAGTTGATAAATCAACTTTTCAAATAATCATTTTTACATAAAATAATGCATATCATAAATTGACAAAAAAAGGATACAAAAATTCATGAAATTCAGGATAATCAATACAGACTATTTACAAATTCTTCAATTGAAGCCAACATATAAACAAAATAAATTAACAATGTATGATAAAACCATCCTAGTCGTGAAGTCAATACATCAATGAATGAATGAATGGTATCATGCTTTGGGCGCAGGCTTACAATACATTAACCCAGGATGTCACTTATCATACCCAGATGGTTACTCATAATGTGTATCCTACAAAGGCTATTATTCTCACCCCACCAATAGGGTTTGAATTGCGGTAGTACCATATCTAAAAATTGCATAATCGCTATCTGTATTGTCGTTCTCGGATTCGAGAACAACAAATTCCAAATATGATCTTAAGTCATGTAATTTTGTACAACTAATTTCCCTCCAAAGCATTTTTCTCTTATATCATTCAGCGCGATACACCCAATGATAAGATGCTGTAATGTTTCTCTATGGTCAATATTTAAACAAAAGTGACAATAGGTCTGTGCCCGAGAAATTTGTTTCCTTCTATGCAATATGTCCTTTGTTTCATACTGATTGAATCTGAATCTTAAATATTTATGACGAAAAGACTGAGAGGGACATTTCAACAAATAATCAGACATCACTCTATATCTTTTTGTTCCAAAGGAGCTAACATCGAAATCTTTAAGTTTTGAGCACATCACCATATTTCCAGCCCAGTCGTGTTGACATTTTTTTATTTTCGCACGATCCGGGTTGGTTAAAAGAAGATCAATCATCACAGAGGCATTAAGGCATTAAGGTATGGTTGCGCCACTTACTCGGGAAGCTATTCTTGGATGTGAGCAGATTATGGGCTAAAACATTCAAGAATGTAGATTTTCCCAGTCCATCTAATGTCTTCCCCAATAAAGCACATTGCTTCCATGGTACTTTCGAGTATAAAGAAACTAGTCCTAACTCATACCGCAGTAATGCCATGGGGGTTCCAAGAGGTAGTTGTAATACTGCTTTCTAGTACTTTGACTCCATGCTATCCCAAAATCTACGATCTTGAGGGGCAGTGGCTTCTACACCATATAAGAGAATGGGTGTTACTTTCGACTTATAGAAGGAAACAATATGTTTCAACGAGAAGTTTCAGAATTTCCTCACAAGTATCTTGGACTGTGATATTAAGGCTTGCAATTTGGTTTTAATTTCGCAGGTCAGGATATGTCGAGTTTTTTTATGCCAAATAGAAACTCCTAAATACTTGTATTGGGGAATTGTTAAGAGTTCACATTGTTGGAGTAACCATTTAGGATGGTACTTTCTAAAGGAATTATTATTAGACACCATGATTTGTGATTTCGTGGTGTTAATGATCAAATTATTTGCTAACGCATAGGTTCCCAATTTATTTAGCATGTTCTGTAGGCCCATAGGAGTTTGAGACAACAGGACTAAATCATCTGCGTATAGCAGATATGAGATCTTTTGGGGGCCTATGCATGACTGATCACCAATGCAATTCACTAGTGTAGGTCCCAAATCAAGAATAGAGAAATTGAACAAGAAGGAAGCAAGGGCACAGCCCTGCTTCACCCCTCTGTGGGTAATAATTGAGGGTGACAGTTTCCCAACCAGATTAATTTTGACTCGCATGGATGTGTTCGTGTGTAGTAACATTATCAAATTTATTAATTTATTAATGAAGAGGGATACTGATGATGCCTCAACTTTGCCAGCAGCATTGATCTATTGAATCAAAGGCTGCTTTGAAGTCAATAAAGCCCAGATATAAGGGTAATCTACCATCCAATTGTTGCGATTGAATCACAGATAGTGCAAGAATATTAGGAATTGTGCCCATACCTTTTACAAACTGGACTGAAGAGGATCTTTCATTTGTTTTACTTCAGCCTATGCAACGTATTAAGTTCTTTGAGGATGATTCTGCAAAATATTTTGCCAGGGGCATCCAGCAATGAAACTGGACGGTAACTCATGGGCAGTTGTCGATCGCCCTTCTTATATATTGGGACTGCGATAGCTTCGGTCCACGATTTTGGCAGTCTTTGATGATGGTTTATGGCAGAGAATATATTAAATAAAAGAGTGCCCCAAATTTCAGGATATTCTTTCATTGCATGGTTTGAGATGCCATCAGGGCCTACTGCATGCAAATTACTAGATGTCCTAATGAGTTGCATAATTTCACTCTGATCAAAATGCAAATGAAAGCCGGATTCCAGGTGTAGCGGGGTTGGAGGTGGGCAGGTAGAAGGAAGTGCGTACACGTGTTCAAAATATTGTACCCACCGATATGCATCAACTACCGATGTTTGCATATCCATTTGATGTACATTATTCGCCTGATTTTACAATGCCCACATATTTGATATATTTTTCTCCGCAAGAATGGATAGCATGTTGCCGCCATCTCTCTGGTAAAGTCAGGCTCTGTGCCCCTTTTATAGGGCATGCGCACTTTATGGGTGAGGACCGTTCTGAGTGGAAGGAGAAGCCTTGAAAGCCTTCTTATTTCGGAACGTAATGCTGTTTTTCTAATATATATGGACCTATCAAAATCATGTAAATGTTTCCTACTAATATGGTTAGAGGATTTATGTTGACTAAAAGTTTGCATCAGATTTCTATAGACCAGGCCCACATTTGAATCATAACAGTAATCTGCCGAATTAGAAATACACAGTAGTTGATTGAAATGAATCAAGGCATTCTCTGTCCATCAGAGGCGGTTCCCACCACCATTTACAACTGCTACCTATCTGCTGCCATTAGGAAAATCATTGGGTTGACAGAGAAAGTGGAGCCTGCACTGTTTTGTGAATATAGGATACTTATGGGATTCTCCTAGGAAGCGCTAAGGTGGGGCGAGTGGTGCTGGAGGAAGTTCCATTACTTGTATTGGCATTAATGGTGGGGCTGTTTGTGGAGGTGGTCTGACTGCTAATTGGACCTGTAGCTCATTGACTCATTGAGATAGGGCATTGGGTTCAGCTTGGCTGACTTGTAGCTTTAACCTGAGGTTTTGTAAGATGATGGCCAGATCTGCAACTGAAGAGGAAAGATGCCTCACACCCGGGCCAAGTAAATCATGGGTGTAGCATTTTGTAATGCCTTATCTGTATGGCTTGGCAGGCACGTGGTGCATCCCTCACCATCTCTAGTAGTTTGCGAACACCTCTTGATATTAGGATGCAGTTTAATATATGGACTGGGGTAATGTTGTTAGGGGAATCCCAGCTAACCTCACCTTTGGACTAGGGCAATGTATTGATATTGTATTTTGTAGATATATCTTTTCTCATTGTGATTAATGTTCTGCTTTAAGAAACTGTGAAAGGCTTGTTTTCCAATCCAAAACACAATAAATAAATAAGATAAGATAATAAGAATAATATAACATGTCTTTTTTTGTATTTATGTCCTTCTTGTAAGCTCTGAAATAATATATATTATTATTAAGCAATGTAATGGAACTCAATAAATAGACCTCAGGGAGTATGAAGGGTTGAGTTGACCCTGCTGGGATTTAAGCCTGTGGCTGCAGGTATTTTTGGCTAGTATTTAACTTGTAAACCTGTCTTGCCCCATTAAAAAGGTAAAGGCAGTAACAAAAGTCCTTTTCAGGGTGGACGTTTGGGGGCGCAACTCAGTTGCAGCGATGGTTCAGATGGCAAATACATGAATACATTTACTCTTGGGAGTGGCTGGGTCATACCAAAGGTATTATGGAAAAGGCAAGCAGAGGAGAAGATTTCTGAACAACACATATTTATTCCAAAATGTCAGTTTTGGGCAAGTGGTTGGTCAAAGAGGGATTAGATTGCATACCGAGGATTGAAGTTGCTGCATTTATAAATCGACTTGTGTACCTGCTGACGGGATTGAAAAGTTTGGGTTTTGTCAAGTGTGGGCTTTCACAGTGGATACATCTATTGTGGATGTGAACGTTTTCAGCAACACACCTACACAGAATTGCTGGATCATCTTTTGGCATAACTTGTCAAAAGCTGTGTGGTCATGCATTTCTGCAGGACTATGATCTGGGACCTTATTTTAATTTCCTCCAAACACCTTAATCCTATTGCCTATGAGGAAATTAGTTCTTTATCTAACTTCTCATGTACCCATACAGAAAATGATTTCCAAACCATAGTTTTAAAGGAGTGGCATGAGGACCTCTATGGTGTGGTATGTGTAGTATGTGTATACAACTCATGATGCGGAAGTGTCCAGACACACTGTGGTGATGCTCAATGCGTACACAGCGCTTGGTGGATGATGGACTGCACAGCAGGTTAACAAATTCCACACATTCATTTTTTTCTTTACAAAAGGAAGACCTATTTGCAGTTGTAGAATAATTACTTTGATTATCTGTATGCAGCACATGAAGTGTATCTACACAAGTCAAATATGGCTGCATACTTTTTCCAGGGACAATTAATAATCATGTTTCCCTCCCAACCGATGCATCAACACACTGCAGTGGCATTCTACGTATATACAGCACTTGGTGGGTCATGGCTTGCATGTCATGTTACAAAATGGCGCACATTACTTTTTTTAAAAAAAGTATGAACCTATTCTATATAATATATGCATATCAGATTTTCAAAAAAAGCATGTATAACAATAACCCTTCTCAAATAATGCATTTACAGTGAGTGATGCAATGGTCTAGAACAGCAGACCAATAAGGTAGGAAACATTACCTATTTTATATTGCCATATTAAATAAGAGGGCATTGACAATAGACTATAGTTGTAACAATAGTTTTCTGATAATGCATTTGCTTAATAGCAAGGTGATAACTAGTACAGGGAGTTTTTGTTCAGCAATAATTGATTAGAGAATAGTTAGTGACTAATTTGCAGACAGGTGAACTCTGCTAGACAGTATAATTGCTGAAGTGGGGTAATACCTGGGAAATAATGGGTGGACCATCTAAGTAGGCCTCGTCCAGATGAAACCTGATGCAAGACGCTGCCTAGATAGGAGCAGTGTCCCTTCTGAAAGCTGAACACAGAAGCTAGGAGGCAAAAGCTGACTGGGTGAAGCTGCCTGGAATGGTGAGAAGCTTTACAGATCCCGATCCTTAAAAGACAAACCCAGAATTGAGTTTAAAAACTCCAGCGCAATTACCTACATATCCTCAGTGCATCTTTGCCAGCTAGGCCACTGAATGGGACGGGGTCTAAGGGAAGTCACCGGGGAAATGATTAACAAAATGTCATATCATTTTCAGCACAGAATCTACAGTGTTTTCTAAGAGTAGTCGACTAAACCAAAACCCTTTGTATTTTAAGTCTGGATCTGTGAACTGCTATACAACTTTTCAGAGTTCAGAGAGGATTATTAAACATTTGACCTGTGGAAACCATATGTCAATGAAATGATACATTCTGAGTACGGCCACACAATTGTAGGGCATGAGAGGGAGTTTAGTTTGTCCATTTCCATTCACAGGCAATAATGCCGATTTAAATGACTTTTGGAATTTTTCTAATAGCATTAACGTGAAAAGAACAGACCATGTATTAAAATGATTGGCACATACCAAGTAGGATGGCAGGGGGGCGGTACTCCGTGTCTGATTTTTTATTGAACCAATATTTTTGTGCTCACCAAAAACAAAAGCACAGTTATCTAAACCCAAGCCTATAGAGTCCCAGTGTAACCAACCACGGCTTACATTTGATATTCATGTTTACACTAGAAACCATCAAAAAGTAATACATGTGATGTAGATTTTCTCTGATGCCAATACTTGTCAATGGCATGAGAGAAACGCCAAATTGTCTCTGAGGCAATAGGAAGTATTTTACATTGTCTATTGTTGATGAAAATAGTTGTGAAATGATGAAGCAGAGGGACAATGAAGTTTTGAAGTTTATTGTGAGGAAATGATTTCTGCTGCGCAGGAGTCCAAGGATGAGTAGTGGCTGAAACACCTACTCAGCCGACACTTTTTCAAATCAACGGGGATCCCAACTATAATGATAAAACAGGAACAAGCATGCATTATACCACCTTCACCTTTGTGATGTTAGGTGGGGTGGGCCGAAAGGAAGGCTGTACTCTTAAAGAGCTCTTATAAAGGTTGTGAATATAAGACATTAGCAAAACAAACAGCAATTGTACACAAGTTCCAAAATAAAATAATGGCCTATCAAAATTCTATACAAAATATATATCCTTCAATTAAACAAATCAATTGAACTTTGTATTTGTATTTTGTTGATTTATATAGCGCGCCTGGCCCAAAGGCATTTAGGTGCATTTCTTGAGGTAACAGTGACATAATATACAGCAAACATATAACAACATACATTTCAATTACTTACAGGATATTTACAAGATATTCACAATGTGTTAAAACTAACCATCAAAAATACTATAAAAGCCCACCTCTGCAAAAGAAGACAGAAGAAGCAAAACAGATGTGTCTAGGCACTTGGGATACTTTAGCAGGGAGGAAATAGGGAAGAATGTCAGTAATGCCACTGACAGGATATGTTTTGTGAAGATACATGTGCACAATGGCCTTAATAGGGTCTCAAAATAGTCCAATGGGACAGCAGCGCTATATAATACCTGATTTCAGTATATGTAAGTTGTTCAACAGGGTTCAATAGATTTCAGAGTGCTGTAGGTGTGGGTTGAACTGCGTTTGAGTGCAGCGAGTCCCGTTGATTTAAGGCGGCAAGCCCTTTCATGCAGTGCTATATGCGGTTTGAAACTGGTATCTGGCGATGCAGGTCTATGGATCACCAGGAGCAGTTCAACAGTTGAGCGTGGTTCAAAACGATGTCTACCTCTGGTTCGGGTAGATGAGTGATATAATGATCCAGTAGTTTGCGTCGAGCTACAATGCACAGTCCTGGCAGTTCAATGCTTGGCAGAGCATCAAATCATGTGCATGGTGCTTGAGGCAGACAGGTGACAAGGCTCTGATGGGGCAATGTGATAACCAACCATTTTGATGATGCAACAACAGTGATTTGAAGTTTGAAAGAGAGTGTCAAAGGCATCACCACGTCTCCTGGATGCTGGAAAGATGCAAACACAGTTTGAAAGCAGTTTCAGTTGGTTTGAACAATGAAAAACAGGAAACTCGCTGTTTTGGCCCTCTGGCTGCTACGAGTCCCACTGCATGGGGTTCTAGGAGAAGGTGAGTCCTTTTCAGTCTCTGCTCACCATGCCCAGAAGATTTGCTAGCAGAGTTGCACATCTTGGACCTTAGAAAGTCACCACCAAAGTGCCCTGGGAATGGGTAGAGAGCAGAGTATTCCTCTGCCTTGGAACACCTGTCTTCATGGTATAGATTGGATGCATGGTATTCAAGTGCTTGAATGATCTAGCTCCCTTGTATCTGGCAGATAAGTTAAACTGTTACCAACCAGTGCGGTCCCTTATATCAAACTATCCTTAAGGCAGCAAGAAGCGCAAACAATTTGTAGATTTAGATCTACAGTTGTCAGACTTAACTCTGGCAATGAGATGGGGGTCTTTTTGGAAAGGGACCCCCCATGAAAAATGGAATTTGTTTAAAATGGTTAGGACATTGTGATGAACCATGGTTGGAATGTATATCCCATTTATGTGATATCTTATTAACTAACTGCCTTTATCTATATTTTCCTCATAGCATCAGAACATTAGCACTTCATACAACATGGTCACATCCCAAGGACAGCTGCCTGCAGTGCTTTAAGTGGGCCGGGGCCTGCCGGGGCCGGGCCCCGCCAGTCTCCAAAAAGTGGGGCTGAGCCGGGGCCCTGCCGGGGCCCCCCGTCCCACCACGCCATGGCAGGACGCATTATCCCGTCACGGCCGCAGCCGCGACGGGAGATGTGCCCGCCAGTGTAACGTTAGGCAAGTGGACAGAAGTGCCAGCCAGCCACAGCGTTGCTGAGGCTGGCTGGCACTTCTGTCAGTCACTGTAACTTCCCTGATGACCCCCCATCTGAGGGGTCATCAGGGAAGTTACAGTTCCTTTGTTTGCCCTCGCCAGGTCACTGACCCTCTGTGAACCTGCAGGCTCCATGATCTAATATGTAGATTATATCACGGAGCCCGCGGGTTCCCAGAGGGTGAAAGACGCCTCGGGCTATGTGATCTCTGCTCAGAGCAGCGATCACTGAGCCCGAGGTGCCTGTCTCCTTTGGCAAATCTTTATAAAAGATGCCTTGAAATGTGTACATTTCAAGCCATCTTTTATAAACGTAGAAATATTTCTACGTTTATAACAGACGGCTTGAAACGTACACAATTCAAGGCATTTTTTATAAAGCTTTGTGGACGGACAAAACCACCTTGGGTTTTGTCCGTCCTCAACGCTTTATAAAAGATGGCTTGTACGTTTCAAGCCGTCTTTTATGAACATAGAAATATGTTACAAATGTCTATGTTTATAAAAGGTGGCTTGAAAAGTACACAAACCATAGTAAGGTAAGCACACAAGTGTGCGTAACTTACTATGGTTTGTACACTTTCAAGCCACCTTTTATAAACATAGAAATATGTAACATTGCTATGTTTATAAAAGAAGGCTTGAAAAATACACAAACCATACTAGTACGCATACAAATATATAAATGCTCTACTACATTTATATATTTGTTTGCGCACCCTACTTTGATTTGTGCACTTTTAGGCCACGCCCACAGCGGATGCCACGCCCCCAAACGCGGGCCCCCCTCAATTTCTTACCCCACTTAAAGCACTGGCTGCCTGTACCACCTACCTGCTCCTGAAAAATGTCTAATGTTGGATGTCCTTATGCTATGTATGTCAACTTAAGTATTGTCCCCGGTGATTGTTCCATTTACTCTCCTCCACAACCTGGTCATAATGTCCCTCAAACTACCCCTTCACTCACTGCTTGCCACCAAATCAATCTTATTTCTTATCTATTGTATGTTCTTTTGTGATGCAAAGAGCATTGTTCTGCTCTGTAAATAAATAAATGCATAAATAAATGCATAACGTGAGGGTTGCAACAAAAGAGGGTTTAGACCCCGAATAGAAACCTCTTGTAAACCTTTATGAACTCATAGTGGTCATCTAGCCTGAAGATTGCTAACATGCAACATGTAATTAGAACTGTATATATAGTAATCTCTAGACCATTCAAGAATTAACAACCTGTTTAAGTGTATTTTATGAACACGTAAATATGAAACTGGTACTACACCTTTGTGTGTACGAGATGTCATTTTGACATGCTTATCTACTGGTGCAATCCCCTCCGGGCCATCTAATGGAACTTTGTGATCCGTAGCAGAGACTCCTTTGGGACACCACAGTAAACAAAATAAATTACAGGGTCCAGAATCTCGGGTCGTGGCACCCCCTACCCCATCACGATCAAAATCCACAACTTGATATTCTCTCCTGC